>NW_026850409.1:0-344027 GCF_030869225.1 Colletotrichum abscissum
TAATGAGTGTATGACCCCCTTGTATAAGGTTACCCTTGCTAGCCTTATTCATACTTCTGGTTAAGCATGAGTCATGTCTCTTGAGGCGAAACAAGTACCGTAACGAATGTCCTGGGGCAGTCTGACAAAAAGAATAAACGGTTCGTAGAGACCCTGGATACTAGAGAAGGGTTGAATTGGAGTCGATACTCTTGGTCTTTGGAAACACTTCCCATGGTCTTCTCGTCCGGTTTTATGTCTGGTTCTACTCATTCGTACTATCGTCCACCTCTTTGGGATTTTCATTGTGACCGCGGGGCTACCGATGGACGATATCTCTAACGCCACCAAGAGACTATCGACCCTTTGTGCGGCGAGGCGACGACTAACACATCTCGCGTGGCCTACGAAGCTAAAATGCTCGAGCGCTTTGACCAGACCTAACGCCATTCCAGGCGGTGCTGACAACTAGAGACTGGCTAGATCACAGCGGCCCGTTTCCGGACGAGGTCGCCCGCATTTGGCATGGCAGCTGTGCCTGTCTCAGGCCATGAGTGAGTCGAGCCAGCACCGAGGTAATAAGGGACCATTTCCCGTCCTTTCTCACGGTTTGTGGAAAGGCCGTGCTTGGAAAGGCCTGGACGCCTGGATAGCGACGCTAAAGAACCCAGGTCGTCGGGAACCAAAGAGAGGGCTTACCGAGACATTCTGAGGTCGCCGTTAGTCCCAGTCATTCAGGACAAAAACCATCCGTCTTCACGAACACCCATCGTGCTCCTGGAGCTTTGGCCATTGCCCAAGATCAAAAGGGGATTCGCCGTGGCGGCAGCCCTTGGAGCCGTGCCTCTTCTAGAACGGGGCCTGAAGCCTCGTCGAGTTCAGGCGTCTTTCTCGCCAAATCTACAACGCTAATGAAGTCTGCAGACTCGCGCCTTTGACGTCGACCTCACAATCGCCGGATCCGATGCTGACAACAAGTCGAAGAGATGGCCATTGGAAGGCATCCTCGGACAATAAGCTGAAGAATTCCCGGGATGAACAGAAGATGTTGCCAAGAGCCCATAGATCCAGTCTGTTCTCTTGACGGATTAGCTATGGATGCACCGAATAGTTGATGACTAAAACCGCGCCAGTGGCCCATGGATTGTCGGGTTGCGCAAAAACAAGCTTCCAGGGGACTCGTCTTTGGTCGCGGCTTCATAATTCAGTGATAGGCTATCATCACTCTGGCCATCAAGGCTGAACAAGGAGCCGGTTTTTCTTTGCATGGCAGGCGTTGACCAATTGTGACGGCAAGATGCAGACAAGCTGGTTGAAGCTGACAAGAATGCCTCGTCTGAGTCATCTCGTAAGAGAGCTTGGGGACAAGCGTCAATATCAGCAGGCAACGAGGAGGGGAAACTCAAACTGGAGCAGGCAGAAGCCTAGTCAATCCAAGTTACATATATCTGAGGTCGTACAGCTTTTGGGCCAGTATTCCATCGGCCAACTTCGTCGACGTCCCACCCTGAACCATTTCGTCAAATTTCAATCAATACTTGCGTGCGACATCCGACAGATTTGCACTGTACAACCCCGCACCGCCGAGGAATCTACCAAAACAATGAGCGACGATAGCGCAAAGTGGGAGCCCTCGAAGCCGGCCTCGTCGAGCTGGGACGAGGCGCGCATCATCCCCGCAGATGGGTGGGAGCGCATGAAGAAGGGACTCACACCACAGGATATGGACGACCGCTGGGCCATTGTCCACCTCGAGAAGGACGGCGAGGAGAGCGTCGTCTTTGCCCGGAGTTGGACTGGATACACTCTGGGCAAGATCACGGTCGAGCCTGCAGGAGATGATGGCAAGAGCCGTCGGATAACCAAGTTTACATGGGAAACAGACAGGGAGAGATGGAATGTCGAGGATCCAGGAACGGAGGCAAGGGACTTGGTTGTGAGGTTCTCGAAGGGTGTTTTTCAGGTTGACTTGGCGGATGAGCCTGCCTCTGAGTAGGACAATCAGCCGAAGAGAACATGGACCGACTGATCAGCCGTCAAACTTGACTGGAATTCCACGAATCAAAGAATCTTGATCAAATGATAGCTAGTCTTATCAAATACGTTTAAGAGTTGATAGAGGGTGATGTACCTTCGCATTAGGAACCCAAGGGTGTCCAGTCCCTTTGTTGTGTAACGCGCCCTTCCCCATCGCCCGCCTCAATGAAATAACTTCCAAAGCCTGCATGTTGTGGATCCCACGACAAAGACACGGATGTGAAACGAGCTAGCTACATAAGTGGCCTTTTGCATCTTCCAGGCAACAATCCCGGTGTTTCCCGAACACCAACATCCGCATCTGTAGTGTAGTGGTTATCATCCTTGCCTTCCATTCCAACACCTGGTTAGCAAGGGACCCGGTTTCGATTACCGGCGGATGCATCACGCGGATGATTATGATTTTGCTTTTTCTCTGCATTTCTGAGTCTGTTGTTGAGCTTTTTACGAATTCTCTCAAGTCGCTCACAGGAACACCCTAATCTATATATAAGCATAACTAATTATATGCATTCGGCTGAAACCTTTTGATGCATGCCATCATACATTAGAGTTTCGCGGTCAATGAAGTGTAAAGCAGGTTGATATTGGAAATACAGGTCCCTGCAAGTGCGAGCACACTGTAAAACTCGATCGTTAGACGTGAGGGATGTGTTTCTATTGTTCTTTCTTGAACTCAGACTGACCGCCCAGTATTCGCATTTATGTGTAGGCTTGTCCCTATGTGCTTGCCGTTCGAGTCATTCCAAATCGCTCGAGAAGAAGAAGCCAAGTAGAGAGAGGTGAGTCGAATCCTGTATCTGACTACAGGACTCCAAAAAAGACTTGCAGTAGGTAGCCGAGTGTATACGACTCTGCAGGCGATAGAAGCAGGCTGGGACAGAACCGAGCATCCACGTCGTGATCTTTGCCGTCTTGAGGCTGCCTTGGTCCGTCGGCCGGCTGAAATGTTCATGAATGCATACACGGGCACACCAGTACAACAAAACGCGGCCGAATCAAATGATATCCCAGATTAAATCCGTGATTTCCTGCCCATATGTGACACTGGTCTTCGGATCTGATGCCTCTTACCCCGTGCCGGGTATTTGAGTTGCATGCGGCACGGTTAGACCGACCTTCCCGAAGAAGTGAGGGTCACAGTGCACATGAACTCTCACTATCGCCATGCATGAGTGAGAGGGGATAAGAGACAATTTCATGTTGTCACCACACGTGTTGAGATAGCCGGTTGGTTATGTGAATTAATGTTACAGTGTTGTCCCCTTTGTGGAACATTATCCAGCTCAATATCCTACTAGGTGGCCAGTCAGAATCATCATTTCCCCCAACGGCTTGTCCTGATGACCTTTTCCGAAGCCAAGAAAGGCATCGCCAATCCAGCTACATTTTCATACAAGCCGTGCGTCTTGACTTAGGCCCTGAACCTGCCCATAATCTACATGCTTCGCCTTGGCCTATAGACTTGGCCAGATCAAAGTACGGGTAGTACTTTGAGAGCTTGCTAGAACCCAAGTTACAGCGGCATGAGACATAAATTAGGTACATGCGCAATTGGCTCTACAGGAAGTTGCTTCACTGTAAGCTCTACGATGTCGCTTGAATCTGGTAGACACTGGTATAACTCGTACACTGTATTGAGCGCCAACTGACGATCGAACTATGGCTTGGACAGTCTCAAAACTATCAGCCTGGACGCCAACCGCACATGGTCATCAATTTCTCCTGTTTAAGACTGACTTGAAAAATGATACTTCTTTAGCGAGGCCCGAGGCCACTTTGTCAGGTTTCTCACAATACCATAACGGAGGGGAGTTCACCCGCACGTGGCAGGTGCCACAGAGTCGTAAGCAGGCTACACGGACATACCAAGAAATGACTCGATACCCTGGAGCATAGATCATGCGCGAATCCGAATATTGGATGCAAGTCAGCGCAAGTGTTGTAGCCAGAGTCAAGAAAGGAAGCTGTTCCAGGTATGGAATGCAAGTCAGCGCCGATATTGGAACTTCCGTGGCTTCGTCCAGACTGGAAACGCTAACTTTGGGGTGTTCGGTCTAGACTCAAGATCCAACTTTTGGGGGCTCATAGTGGTATTGGTCGCGATGAGATCTTTTCCAAGAAAAGCTAGTGAAGATGAGATCTTGGGAGGTATATTAACCTCTCCGTGTCACGCCCATTCCCCTTGAGTATCTCATCATCCACAGCCAGCATCTGCTCTTACAGTTTCAAGCATAGGTAGTCTCTAGCCTCTTTGATATTTCCCACTATCTCTGTCAACGACAAAGCCGAAATGCAGTCCGTTATCACCATCGCCACCCTGATCACCGCCGCCTTCGCCGGCGTGATCCCCCGAGATGAAGCCAACGGACCCGTCAACATCCCCGTCGACAGCGTCGGCAACCCCAAGGGTGATACGGTTCAGGCCATCACGCACTTGTACATCTGCTCCGACGCCAACTTCTCCGGCCGTTGCCAGAACTTGGAGTCCAACACTGGCCAATGCTGTAAGTTGAAACTCATCTAGCGCGTGATCACGGCAAGGAATGGGAATTATTGCTAAACTCAGGCTGCATCTAGACGACTTGGGCAACGGCTTCAACGACGTTGTTTCATCGCTTGGGCCTGATGCGGGAACTTCTTGCACTATCTGGGAGTAAGTGTTTCTTAGTACTACGCATGCCCTCTAGCTATTCTGAACGACTCATTTCACTAACACACCTACAGGAATGCTGGATGCACGGGAGCCTCCATCGTCAATATTGTCAACCCTGGTATCTACAATCTCGCTGACTCCAACTGGAACTTCAACGACAAGAGTACGTACCCGTACATGCTTCTTGGCTTCCACTCAAGACTAGAGAGAAACACGTTCAGACAGATTGCTGACTACTGCCTTTGCTGCTAGTGAGCTCCTACCGGTGCTTCTAGGTCCGGGTGACGCACCTCAATCAGCACCGACGATCCAAAACTACAGCCACTCTGAGGCGGATGACAGATAGCTCTCAGCGGTGCCGAGTATCGAGTTGCAGCATAGTATGGTTCGAGGACGCGTTGCAGCTACTGGGGTATTCTTTTTTCATGGTAGAGAGTTTGAAGGGCACTGTTGGTATCCCTATTACAGGGTAGTTGGTTCGAACCGTGGGTTGACGAAGAGATCAATTGAACTATATGAATATCTGCGTAGTAGGTGTAAAAAGGAGGTTCCAACCGTAGGCTGGGCTGGCTACGATGACCGTAAATAGGGCCCCCAATTGGCCCCTGCGCAGTCGGCTGTATGCCGCGGTCGAATTGGACTTCCAATCCGACAGGCACATAGGGATAAGAGATGAGAAGTAGGCCCAAAGTTGGTTTAATGGTTATACGAAGTCATCTAGATCAGTGTCTGCCAAACCGCTCACAAATATCGACTGTGTGATAACTGTAAAAAGCTTGCAGACAACCCCACTTCGTATCTTAGTAAGGGGAACGTAAACGGCGAGCTCAAAGCTTTACACCACCTCAGTCAAAGTTAGGCGATAGTCCGAAGCTGTAGTTTCAAACCCAAATGATGGGCATGAACCCGGTCATTGATTTGCCCTTTTTGTAGTCATAGAATGACTATTCACACGCCATGACTTCCAAATCGTTTCTCTCCATATACCCCTTCAAATCCTTCAAAAGAGCATAATCAAACTGCCCGAACTTGATCATAGTCGTTCCGCTGCTCTCTTCTCCCTTGTCCTCGTAAAACGGTTCTGTTGCATCGCAGACCACGTCGAGGCCAACGTGTTTGCCCTTGCTATCTCTAGCATGGATAAGCATAACGCGATCGAGTGATTTGGACGGGAGAAAGATTCCGTGGAGCTCAGAGGTGAAGAGAATTCCTTGGTCAAGCAGTTAAAACGCTGTTATATAAACTTAATTAACTAAAAGACTTAATATAAAGAAGAGAGAAATAAAATAATAGGTAAAAGCTACAAATAAATATCAAAAGTCCTCGAGAGTCCTCCTCCCTATACCGGTTCAATCGGATCTTTTCTTGGGATACGTGCTGTAGCTATGACGGACTCTGCTTGGGCCCAATCGGTGGTTCTGCGCAAAACGCCGTCGGCATCCCACTTAGTTGCAAAGGGCAGGATTTCCAAATAATCTGTCGATTTCCAAGGCGCACGCATATTATTTCCTTGCACAAGCCACCGCCCTTACTCTACTTAGCCATCCGCCTTCTAGTGTCTGACTCGTGCGTTATGGCGATTGACACCGCTCTTGATTCTACTACGCAGTAAGTTGTGTCCTTCAACTAGAAGGCCCAGTTGCTAGAACTCTCTTCAGATGAGCCGACGGGAGGTGGCCCGCACTCTTCAAAAACAATTTACATCTAACGTCGGCTTCGACAACGCCGTTGAACAAACTTTGCCTTCATATTAGCTCCGACATTGATAACTTACTTGGACCACTTGGGTTCCAGTCATGGTAAAGATAAAAAGCCCACCATATCTGTCACGAGAAGAGGTAGGTCACACGAAATTACCTACTAGCATTCAAATCCTCACTTCCATCCGAGCATTACATACCGAAGATAGACGGAATTATAGAGACAACACCCAGTCCCAGTAAAACTCGGCCCAAGTCACAAAATGAAGGCTGCCATCTTAACACTTCTCGGCGCGCAACTCATTGTAGCCGCCGAAACTACATGGTGCTGGGGCGCCCATAGATCAAATACTCAGCGCGTTAGCAAAGGGGATGTCGAATGGGCTTTGAGACACCGCACCACCGAGTTGGGCTTCCCCGGCCGCCAGACCATCTCCTGGAGATGGATTCAGTGCACCGAAACCGACGAGTACAAGTCTATGGATGTTGCTGTTGTCACTACACCGCGCAGTAAGAAACTAAATCGTACTTATCTTTGAAATCATACCAGAACTGATCTTGAAATAGTTGTCACCGACGGAGCTCATACTCAGCTTGCCAATGGACAGGTGATCTGTAGAGTGGGCGGGGAGTACTTTAAATGCTAGAGGAAGGTGTTTTACCTAGGGGCTTTATCGTGTTACGGCCAGCTGGTCGTAGTGAAGTATATTAGCAGAAGTCGAGGCTGCGGGTACCAAATAGTGTCGTGGCCGTGACAGCTTCCCTGAAGCTATGTGCTGTAAGTCGTAAGGCTTTGGTGGTCAATCGTAATCTTATTAGAGGGGTTCTTAGTTAAGATAGCTGAAAGTGATCGTGAGATCGAATACTAAATTGATTGCTGAAGAAGCTATAGAAGTCCGTTCTTGAGCCTAGCTCAAGTCCATCCTATATATAAGTCTTGTTCCTAAACATATCCTTTGTTGGTGATCAACTTGTTTGTCGAGTGATCGCTTAGTGGATATTGGTGTGTGTAAGGCGCAGGCGCTCATTGATCTTATCTTATCTGCACGTGACTTTGCCACAGTTCTTCCGTTCCGCGCGAGTCACCCTATGTTCCCGTCCGCTTGTATATATCGTGTGCCGCAGCCGCCGCAAGCCTGCGGGGCAGGCCCTGGTCTTGGTTATGCACGTTGGGTCGTAATGGTAAGAAGCGACTGTGCGATGTTGTGGCGGTCATATAGCCCGAGATTAAATTTCACGATTTATTTAAAAGCGACCTTGGCGATATTATTTCACCTTATTCCAAAAGTCAAGATGAATGACGTAGTTGAAGGGAGTGTTGAGCTAGTTGGGTTTACCTGATTGAAGTTTTATAGCAAGCCATAGGTTACAAAGCCTGAAATATACCGCCTCTGGGTAGTTAATAAGATTAGTCCTAGTAAAGTCGACTAGGCTATTTTCTGGCTATTTTACTGAAGCAAGCTCCTTTTTGCCCCTCCACACCCTGGTCTTGTTAAGAGCTTATCGTCTCCGGACATGTAACTGCGAGAGCTAGACTACAACTATGAGATGCCTCGGTATATGTTTTTCTTTGTTCTTAAAGGGTAAAAGCGCTGACATATCCCTCCGTTGGGTTGTTCGGATGAGTCATGCGAAGTTTTGCACCCGAACCCCAAGGGCATCGAGTACAGGACCATGAAGAGCCCTGCTCCGTATTGGAGTAAGACCCATCTGTATATTGATATCCAAGATGCTGGCCCTGTGCTGCCGTAGCATAGATGAATGCCCAGCTTGACGATTCAACCGTGTCCCAATCAAATTCACCCTGATAGCTACTGCTTCCAGTAGGCTTGTTGACCTGCACCTCTGCTTCGCAATGGGGGTATTGAACCGAGGTGCCTACTACGTTCTAAATCTAGCGTGTCTTACACAGTGTATTCTTTCCACAGGTCCGTGTTCCACTCAGCCTATTTCTCTCCTCGCGGGATGACGGGATGCCTGGAATGTGGCAGTAGAATTTTCTTTGTTTAGCAGGGGCAGAACACCATCCATTTTGAAATCGATACATGGGCCCGATAAGTAGACAGACTCCATCCAGCTCATTCAAGACGTAGTCGCGTTTAATGGCTGTCTTTTGATGCCACTATTTATATTGGTCGTGAAGTGATAGAAACTCGTCCATTGTAAGGTCGACGTAAAAAGCAGGCTGAGGAAAATCGTGTGTTTCAGGAGGGCTAGAGTCTAGAGCATATGAGCTCAGGGCTGTCAATGCCAAGATAAAGATGGCTTTGAAGAAAAACATGGAGATTGAAGCTGCAGTTCCTAATGTGAGCCAATATTAATAACTGAAGATAACTGTGCGTCCGGTGATTACGTTTAGGCTTGAGCGTCTAAGGTGAACGGACATTTGTTTGATCATTTACTTACATTCTGCGGAAGCCTGCTGTCGTCTCTGGGCTGGAGGGATCGGCATCCCTCCGGCCGCCCTGCGCCGCTACCCGGGGTTTCCTCTAAGGCACGGCCCAACACCAACCAGAATCCAATCAAGCGCCCAAAGTCCCTTACAAACCTTCCAGGTCCGGTAAGTGGAGCAAGACTTCTGCGAACCCTGAAGTTCGGAATGGAGTTGTACAAGACTCCGGCGGGCGTCAATCCTTGGGAGACAGCAATTGACTAGAAGTCAGGGCATACTGAGGTAGTAGTGGTTGTCCTGGTCATATGGTAGGCTTTTAATGACAGCTCCGCACAAGTCACTATCTGGATCCTGCCGGGCCGACTTGTCAGGCGAAGAATACCACCAGATATCTTCGTCATCGGCAGTTGGTGGAAATTTCGCTTCCCATGCAAACGTCAACTATCGTCGTACTTGACCAACGGGTAGCGGGCACCATCAAGATGGAAGCTGCAAAGGTCTTGATTGTATGAGAATCTGACGGAAACTTCGTGGCTGAAAGTCTACCCCGGAAATGTGAAAAAATATTGACAACCCGGATCGCCGGGAAGTCCTTAAGACCCCCTCGACCTCCTTCCCACCTCATCATCAAACGTGTAATCGCAAAACTGCAACATACGCCACTCATTTGAACATATTATAACAATGCGTCTACCTAATCTTCTCGTTGTGGCGATGCTCCTCGGCCTCGGCGCCACCGCCGCCTTGCCTGTCGAAGATGTCACGGACATGACAGACTTCGAAGACGTCGCAAATGACGCATTGGCGAAACCACCTCCTCACAAAGTAGAAAAGCCATGGATGATGTGGGGTGTAAGAGAACCACCAAACACCAGCAAGGCCATAGTGAGAACTAACGATGATGTTAGATGTGCGCTATAGCATCGAACCAATGCATCATTCACGGGCCTCACGGTGAACGCAGATACCAGTGCAAGAACTTTGTTCGTACCCATCTTTTTGTTCCGACTTCCTCCCCGCGATGTTTGGAATGTAGAGGGAGACAGCTAATGGTTTCCCGCTGTAATAGTGTACAAGGGATGGGGGCACGTGTCGCGGACAATATACGACAACACCACGCATTAAGACTAGGTCCCATTGCAATTAGGCGCTTTTGAGGTCGGGTCTCATGTGGTGTCTTTCTTTGAGGTTGGGCTCGGCCGGTGCTCAGCCATGGAGGTCGTCAATTTGAGCCTAGATGGCGGATACGGAGCAGACGCGATATGTCAACCGAAGACTGTCTAGTCAACGGATATTTGCACGTTTGATGATTGGGTGGGCGAAGCACATGCCGTCAAGTCTCATCGTTTCAGCATTGGAACGTATGTTGAGTCTTCATGTCCCTTGACCTATTCGAGACTGAAACTTTCACTTGACTTTGGGAGAATTTAGGTGCTTAAATATGATTTCATTACTTGTCAACCTTGAAAGGACTCTGCTTCCGTGTATCCTAGGGGAATAACATCGCGAAATTAACCTCCGAACCCAATCACAATTTGACGTTGGGAATCTCAAACGTCTGCACCATCTTGGTCTCAAAGTAACTCCAGAACTTGGTCCCGCTGATCGTAGTATCAGTCGCCTGCACATAGCGATCACCGCTTCCAATCTGCGTTCTCCACCGCGTGACAGTAGCACCGTTCGTCGACGCTTGCGAGAATCCGCTCAGGTCAAAGTTGAGGTACTGCGCCGCGCCCCAGTTAACAGCAACGATGATAAGCTTCGAGTTGGCCGCATCGTATGCCGCGACGACATTATCCGAACCGCCATCCAGAATACGCATGCCCTCGCGGATATGGCGCGCAAACTGCGCAAAGACAAAGTACTTCTGGTTCGCCGAGCCAAGCGTACCAGCCTCATTGTCCGCATCAATAACACCCCAGCCGCCGCCGTCAAGAACCTGCCAGTACACCCAACCCGTGGGCCGCAGCCACCGGAAGTCGAGAATCATGTTGCTCACGAGCCTCTCGCCCGTCGCGTCGCTCTCGCCGTACTCGCTGTTCCAGAGACGGAGGCCGCGCGCCGAGGCGAGGGAGTAGACCTTGTCGCGGGCGCCGCTGGCGTACTGGTACCCGTGGACGTTGATCCGCGCGACGTTCTTGAGGGCGGCGTCGCCGAGGTTCTGAAGTGTGGTGACGGCCTGGTCGTAGTAGGACTCGTCCGAGGCGGCGATGGACATGCTGGTGAGGCCGCGGTTGTTGAGCTCGGTGCGGAGGTAGTTGATGATTGTCGCCTGCGTGGCGACGTCAATGTGGCAGCCTTCCTGTGTGCCGTCGGCCTTCCACCAGTTCGCGGTGGGCTCGTTGAAGGGCTCGACGGTCTCGAAGGTGATGCCCCAGTTGTCCTTTGCGTACTTGGCAATATTGGCCATGTAGACAGCGTGCTGCTGGAGGTTCCACGACTGGATGTTCTCGCTGCCGTCGGCGGAACCGGACGGGTTGTGGTTCTTGGTTGCCCACCACATGGGTGAGTTGGAGAAGAGCTCGAAGCGGTTTGCGCCGCGGCTCTTGGCCTTTTGCATCATGGTGCGCTGGTTCACGTCGACGTCCCACTTCCAGGCAGACGAGGCCGGGTCGGTGTTGGTGTAGTCGACCCAGTGTCCGTCAATCTGCCGGGACGCCATCATCTTGGTCGAGACCACCATGCTCTCGCCGTTGATGCTGTTCGTGCTGCAAGCACCGGCGTTGTGACGAACGATATTGAAGCCCAGACCGGGCAGGCTTGCGCCGCCGAAGGTGGTGGTCTTGGTGGTGAAGAAGATGTCGGCGAGGTCATCGCGGGTGCCGAAGCGCTTTGCCCACCAGGCGAGAGAGGTTCCCCATCCCTCCCAGGTGCCACGGTTCGACTTGGCGTCGATGGTGGTCGTTGTGTCTGCAGCAGCGGGGGAGACGGAGGCCAGGCTCACGGCCAGGGCGGCAAGAGTCTTGAAGTGCATGGCTAAGAGATCTGAGAAGCCGGGACCTGCTGGGACGAGAACTTCAGGTACAAGCCAGGACAGAGGTTCGTCTGCTTCTTATGCTCTCACGATCCTACGCAGCCAAGTTGACCTCCTTCCCTCAAGTGAGATACGGGAGCAGGGGAGCTGACTCGAATGGTGGACCTCGTATGTTAGAGTGCCATAGTAAACGGGGATACGCGGGCCGTGTGATAGCTTGAGTCTCTTGGAAAGGGAAGCTAGAATGACCCGACCTAACGGTTTTATTCAGTAGTAACTTAGCCGGACCATTGGTCGTTCGTCGAAACGGCCGTTGAGTCGCTTCTGGGAAACGGAGCTCGGTCAGTTGGGTCCGGCACGGATGTGGCGTTGATGGTGGTTAAGGATCACGTAGAGTCTCGAGCTCGAGCTGTGCCCCGCAGTCTGGGCGAGGGCGCGAGGGGTTAATTCCATGTTTAGAGTTAGATTATCAGCGACAACGTGGTGCCGGGATCCGACGGACAGTATTGACAAATTGTCCGTGAATAGAAGGCGGATACGAGCTCGATTATGATCGCCAAGCTGTATTCTACTACGGGATCGTTAGTCAAGAGTAAGATAGAACGGCGAAGGGGCAGAAGGGAAACAGATCTGATTCATGGCGGGCGTGCCTGAAAATACTGTACAAGAATGCGCAAAGCGATAACAGGTATGGATACGATACCAAACGTGTCCCCTGGGTATCCTGAGTCACGACATCAGTCTAAGCCAAATGCGTGGCCCGCCGTATCCCGTTTGCCAATTCATATTCCAACACATCATCATCATCCCTCAAAAGCCGCCAATGCCTAGCTCCAATCCTCCCCGCATATGCGACCCAATGTGCGTGCCTGGAAACCCCCCAAGCTCGGTAGAATGGTATGCTGCGCGGCTAGTCTAGACTGTATAGTCTGGAGAACGCGGGGAAAAGTGCCATGCTTTGATGGTAACATGCATCGAGAGGTGTCAGCGGCGCAACCCGCTGCCGCGTCTGCATTGGCGGAAGATCATGCAAGCGGCATTTGGTACCTGGTCCATCCGGCTCCGCGATCCGCGGACATGTCATGAGACTTCTGCCAAATTTAGTCGCAATTTGGGGTACCTTTGGCCATGGATTAGCTCTCGGGGCTAAAGCGGGACAACCTGCATGTGAAATCCAAGTTAGCTGGTTTTTGAGCAAATGTTTGAACGGAGTATTGACATACAGCCCGACGGCAAGTTTGGTAGGAAAACAGATAACGGAGTCGCAAATATGCTTGATCGCAAGCAATTGTGGTTAATGAGCTCATGGCAAGCTTGGTAATGGTCAAGACGCATCTGCTTTTGCATTAGAAACGGACGAAGCTTATCGGAACAATCAACGCAGACTTACCTTTGCGACTTGGCGACTGTGTAATCATACAATGTCGCGCAGGCAAGTAGGATAAAAAGAGTTCTTGTTTCCGGGCGAGAGATCAGCAATAGCCCAAAACCATCAGTGTCGAGCCTTTCTCTTTCTAGTGGGCGTCTGAGGGTTATTCAAGCTCGATGCCCGCATGCCCGCTCTGGAGTTCCGCGCAGTTGATTTCTGGACGATGGTCTTTGAGCTAGCGGGAGATTTATCCAGACCAGGTGTTTTGTTAGTCAATCCCAACCGTTCAACAGTGGTAGGCGGCGAATCGATTGGGGTTCCGAGAATGACCGGCAGCCCAGATCCAGAAGGCGCAATGGGTTTGTTGCAGGCCACCGAGGGAGTTGACAAGCCCTCTCGTATTCTGGCTTCAAGCTCGGCCTTTCTGGCAACTTTCACCTTGGCCTTCAGAGCGTAGATCTCCTCGTTCAACGTGGCCATTTGTGCAAACAGGCGCTGATTCTCGGCATCGAACGCGTCTCTTTCGGCCTCGGCTTTCTCGACAGCAGCAAGAAGCTCAGGAATTCTATCGGCCGGGTAGAGCACCACTCTCGGCGGATGACCAGCCTCAAGAGCCTCGACATCGTCAATGGCTCGCACAAGTCGAGCACTAGCGATAGCAACGCATTCGTCAAGGATAATCGGGGTCGCATTCTCCTCGCGTATCAAGTCTTTGTACAGCGCCGACGTTTCTTTCATCTCGGCTCCCTTCTCGTTGTGAGCGACGATCAAATCGCGAAGCTGCCTATTCGCCTCTTTGTGAGAGATGAACTTCGGTCCCTTGGGGGTGGCTTTGCGGCGCTCGGAGGCCGGCTTGGTAGGGGTCGAGGGAGCTGAGGAGGCACTCGATGAAGCGATGATGTCCACGTCGGGGGTCTTGGCTCGGCGGGCGCTGGAGAGATCGAGGGGAATCGGGGTGTCGTTGACTGGTGTACCTTCATCGTCCGTCATGATGTCGGTGGTGCCTGTGGTGCTGCCCATCGTCGCTTCTGAAGGAGTGGCGGCCGACATGTTCTCGGTAGTTACCCGCGGGCTGAGTTTCTTCGCCCTGGCTGTGAGACTTGTTTTAAAATCCTCGAACTCTTGAGGTTCTTCAGTCTCGTCTTTGCCGAGAGAAGCTGGACCCGAATCGTCTGCTTCGTAGTTGGAGTTCTGGATGATACGGCCTTCGCGCAAAGTGGATGATAATGATGGAAGAGAAAGTCTGTTGCGACCGGAACGAAGGCTGCCACGAGTGGGAGATGAGGTATTGGATATTTGGGAGCCAAGGTTGAGGGACACGCGAAGTTTTCGGGTGGTCAAGGGTGAATCTGGCTGATGGCTGGTGATATTATTGCCAGCAGCAGGAGAGGCAGAAACGGCAGGAGCGGCCGGGGACCCACCACCTCCCATACTTCTGGTTCTAGCCATCGTGGTGATAACTTTACCCTCGATCTCCTTCCAACAAAACAACGGTCAGCTCGAACACTCGACTCCAAAGAAACAGCTCGAAAAAATTGGGAGGCGCGGTGGAGGAAACTCACGATCAGACCGGTCAATCTTTCGCCTATCCTTCAGCAGTGTGCTCGTCCACGATGGCGGCTGTCGTATATTGCGATTGGCAAGAGACGCGTCTTGAAAAGCAGGGATATGAAGACACCGAATAGAGGTTGGGAGAGCAGAAGTTTTGACAGGTTTTCATTGGAAGCTTGGATATCTTTTAGTGGTACGAATACTCTCTGGCTTAGGCCTTCGAGACGGAGCAGCGCATCGTGAGCATCGTTCTCGGTCAGCAGGAAGCTAGAGGCCAGCGAAAGTAATGAACAGTGAAAAGGACAAAGACTGCCTCATACCCTTGCTCACTAGATATCTCGAAAGGCTCCTGATCGGGGTTCATTCCTCCAACAAGCGCACCACGCTCAAAGAAGCCAAGTACGTCCCCTTTCCCATTTTCCTTTCACCAAGGGCGTAACCACTAACATAATGCCAGTGCCATTCTGGATCACGTCGACTTTAATAAAAAGGATTAAACTACAGGTCAACAGCATGGCGGCTGCCCCTGGATCTCCCTGGTGGCTGCCAGCGGTGACGAGCTCCGGTCTGATCTGGTTAGTTGGATTGCCAACAGCACGATGGGAAAGACCATCACCTTGTGGAATACTCCTGAGGCGGTCTCATCTCATGTTCCAGAATATGAAACTATGGCAGAAGTCCAGGTCACAAACAGATTCCTGAACATAGGTAACTTGGGTAAGATGACTCTTTTTCGCGATAATATTACAGGATGATGGATGCTAATTCTTCACTCAGGTCGACACATCGACTCTACAACGCTGAGAAGCATTTTTAGGCTCAATTTCAAACCGTCATATGAACTACCTCAGCTGAGCGACCGGGCTCGATCAATCCCCGGGCCCGGAAGCCTGCTTGATCTCCCCGCCTCCGAGCGACATCCTCCCCACTATCTGCGGCGGAGGCACGGTCAAGAGGCATGGTAAGCCTCGCATCAACCTGATAGCGATGCGTAATGTGTCGCTGGTTAGTACTGACCTCCGGTTTACTACGCTGACTGACCCGTCGAGGCGCATGGCGCGCGTAACAATGGATGCTGCCGGAGCGCGCAAGCTCCAGTCCCTTGGAGGCGCGAGCCTTAGTACGCACGCTAATCATCAGAAGGCGGCCGACGAGGCGAGAGAGAAGTCGCAGCGCAGAGAGGACGAGGATGACGGCATGGTTGAGGGCCCCAGCAACGACGGCCCCGGTATCGAGAATACAAGGACAGTTCAAAGTCTCGTCTGCCAACTTTTGGTGGGCCTTGATGACACTTTGAGGTCCACGCTTCACCCAAGCATTCAGCAAGCGGCCGTCGTCTATAGGCCTACCCACGGCCATCGGCAGCCAATCTCGTTAACAATGGAGACTCAAAGAACTCGCTCCCGAGATCATCTACAAGCTGTTCCCGTCGTCTTCACTGCGGGAGCAGTTCACTCCAACCAAGTCGGATGCCGAGCTTGCGAAAGTGATACAAGCAGACCAGCCTTCCTTGATTTTATCGATATCCATCCCCGAGCTCTTGTATCGATGCTGAGGCCATTATATTCGCTTATTTGTTCATCGAGGGATTGCCCTGACGTAGAGGTGATACCTAATGAAAGAAAGCGGGATTATGTTGCAGTATAAAAGTCTGTCATACTCGACGGCATGCTCGCTCTACTCAATCTTTACCCTGAGTCCAGAGTCTGACGTAACTTCAGTATTTGTTCTTAGTCATCATCAAACCCTCGGCTCTTACTTCATACCATTTCTCTAAACTAGGACAATTGCAAGTTGTCGACCTGAAGCAAGACTGGGTTCCCTCTGTTTTCTTCGATACCAAACGCCAGTCAAAAAGCGTCTTTCATCATGGCTTGCCGATCGTAACTCATTTATCAAAGCTAGAGGGTTTGCACATTCCACCGACCCTGCCAGCCCTATCCAACTTGGCTTCATTCGGAGGAGCAAACACCAACGTCATCCATCAAAACTGCCGTCAACTGCAGATCTCTTCCTCTAATGTTCTTCTCTGGGCCTGGTAGTCCGATCCTGAGCCAATGTATGGTCTGTTCTTAAATATCGTACTACTCCCGTTGGTTATAGGAACACGGAATACCTCTCCGTTAAAGTAGTTGGTCGCAGCCGGGGAGATCTTACAGCGACAAGTACCCAGACCGAAGAGATGGAGATGTCTACACGCGAACTGGATCTTCTGATTTATTTTCACCGCGTTTGGCAAGGGCTTTTTGTCCACGGTCTGAGGTATACGGCGGCTGATGATTTCAATATTCAGGTCACCTTGATGGTGATTACCCTGTACGCGGCGCTGTTGGCCAAGCTGCAGGACATGTGGAGAGCGTACAAGGCAAAGCTGATTTCAACGGCTAATGCCTCGTTGTTATTAAAGTTTAGAAGCTTCTAACGTTAACGAAAAATGGTATCGGCTGACCACGACTCCAAGACCAACGCATACGTGCGTGTGAGGAGAAGGCTGAGAAGGACTCCCGGCGGAGGGTTTTAAACTGCCCGAGAACCACTCTCAATTGGTTCATTAGTCGTTCTACTTCATAGCCGAGGACTCTACGATTGAAAGCTATTGTTCGGTCGCAAGGAAATATATGGAAAGGATTTTCATCCTTACGTTTTCCCGCCCTGCAAGAGCTTTCTCTCGCTCATCGAAATCATACGTGAGAGGCGTGATGCCAAAGGCAAAGATATCGACGAAGATTAAGGATTCTCTGCTGAGCCTTGCACCCATGTCAGATAATTACAGCTGGTAGTAATCCACATGAAGCTTTATCTTGCTCAATATCCTCAGCCAGATCAATCGAGCTTAGTACCAGCAGGGAGACAGACGGATGACATCAAGGACGATTTCCCAGATTTGGAGCCAGAAATTAAAGACATGTCTACAACTACGCGAAGAATCGCTGGAGGCATCATGGCTTATCCAGCATGTCCCCGATGCAGAATCCCCCACGGGATCAACGTAACGATGAAGCCAAAGGATCATTCAAATTCGGAGGACATAGGTTTAAGACAAAATAGTCATCACATTCACTCAAGTAGTAGCGAGACGGCTAGGTGGAGTATTCCTGGTCCACGCATCGCCGTCATAGAATACTTGAAGAGAATTGGAAGAAGGAGTTCAATGGCAACTAGATCGCTCCTTCCCATTTATCTCACTTTCCGCGGAATAGGTTCTGCTTGTCCAGCTTCAACTTTTCATGCCGACCAATTATTCAATTTTTTTTTCCACCACCATATCTGTCCGCAGATTCCTCAATCCAAACTTTTCCTCTCTCTCACAAACAATCAGATTTTCTATCGAGGGAAATAAGCTAAATCATACGAGTAAGTCTGTGCTTTCAAAATTGCTTTCTCCCTTGGCTAACAAAAGGCTCAGAATGGCACCTTCCCTCGAACAAAGAGTCATCGAGGCACTCGAAAAGTGCTCCTCCGACACAGACACTCCCTTCGACGATGTCTTGCGCGTCGCACTGAAGGTCACGCAGAAGATGCTTGAGCAGGCCGATCCACCCGAAACCGCCGCACCAGTTGTCCCAGCTGTGGCATCTGTCCCCCTCGTCGCTCAGATCCCTCCTCCAGCTTCTGCCCTAGCTCCTAAGCCTACTGCTACTCGAGTTATTGCTTCTCTTGTTGCACCTGCCAATCCTGGTACACCTGGCACTCGTCGAGTTCTGCGTACCGCGCTTCCATTGACGATGGCTTCTGCTCGCAAACAGGCCGCCCGCGAAAGTGTCTCACCGACCCCGACTGTCGGTGACGAAAACGACGACAGAGACGAGTTCGTCTGCGAGTTCGCTGGCTGTGGACGCTCTTATGAGCACAAGAGCTCTCGCAACCGGGTACGTTTCTTGTCTTCCTAAACCGACGGGACCTTTGCTGACTTCATTTGCTACAGCACTACAAGGTCAACCATGGCGGTCAGCGTCCCAGATCGAAGTAAGGGGCATTCTGCAATTTTGCGGTTCCAGCGTTCGTTTCCGAAGAAAATTCTTCGCATAGAAGCCTCGAGTGGTAGGATGCTTGGGACGTTATTCAAGTGCGAGAACTGACTCCAACTGCGCAGACATGCGTCAAGTTTCTCCGCATATCCGTCAGTCATAGGCCACACGCTACCTAATACATCTTGGTTGTGATACATGATCTCCTTTAACATCTCCCCTCATTCTCCATATTATTGTAGTATTTGTTTCTCATGGAGCAACAAAAACTCGCCACTCCGAGCCCTATATCTCAAGCAGAATCTGGTGTCAACCGGTGTCATTATATTGGGAAGGATCATTTGTCCTTCGTTTCCTCTAACGGATCGATTGGTCTGCATCCCGGAGAACGCATTGCAAGTTGCGACGCTGTTCAGCTGGGTAGACTTCGCCCGGCACTATATAAACGCGTGCACCCTTAAGAGCAAGACTCCCGAGATCTTGGGCGACAAGGCGGCGACGCACATAAGGAAACTCTCGCCAGGCTCTCGCCATCTTCAAAGGCCTCTGAAGAATAAGCAGTACCTCGCGAGAGGGAAAATGAAATAATCTTGTCTACCGACTGTGCTGGCAAGACCTGCTTCAAAGGGTAGCTTACGGGCCTCCTGTTATTGAGGCATTCATTTGAACGGGAGTTCTCGAGTTCATCGCATTCTATGAGGGCAGCCAGTGAGCTATCGCAGTGGCTTTGCTTATCCCGACAACTGGGAATACTACCATGTCAGGCGCGAAAGGATGTGGTGTTTATAATCCTGACTAGGACTGTATTGGTACAAAAAACAACGAGCGCTCAAGTTACCTAGCGGAAGGCCCTTTCATTTACCCAAATCCAAAGGCGAAGGGGAAGGTTGGCAACTGTCCTTCTTCACTGTTGAGGAATTTGACTACATCACTCACTTCTCTCCCCTATAATTCCTTGTCTTTTTTTTTTTGGTCACAAACAGAACGATGATTTGACTACCCAGAATGGATAAGTTTTATGAAACCCCTCGCCATGGGCTAAATCATTACACACCGTGGCATATACACGGATTACTACCTTCAGTAACAAGGCGTTACTCCCCAAGCCCAACACCTCAAAGCCCCTGATTTCGGAATGAGCGGAGAAGATTCTTGATAGAATATACCGTTCCCTGCTATCGGTGCAAGGAGCCAAGGAATTACTTCCTGCCTGCAAGTCTTGGTTTACCTGGCGCCGGGGCCTGGGACATAGCCGGCGAGGCTATTCGCCACCAACAAAAGACTGTGGGATGGGTGAAGACTCAAGGATATCATCTTCCGTCGCATCCAACGGCTCCTGTTCTGTTCAAAGCGCCTCTTTGAGGTCTAGTTGCGTCCACCCTGGCCAGACTCATCGATGGCTTCACATGCATGGAATTGCCATGGACATTGGCACCAGTTCAGACATGCGGAATTATATAAAAACGATGAAGAAGACACCGAATCGTTTGCCAAGTGTTTCTTTATCGCAATGATCAATACATAAAAGACGGACACGTGGGACGCCTTAGAGGAAGCATGTCGTCATTGTGGACAAACCAGTCAGGCACGAAATAATGTTGCAGCTCCCCGTACTAGATGTCAATAGCACCGTGTGTATCGGCGATGATAACCCTTACGCTCGAAGGTTCGACTAACAGCAAAGCTTGTAAGGAGCGCCAGCAGAAGACGACTCTGTCAACGGGATCTGCTTTTCCGTTGAGTCTTCCGCTGTGGCGGAGCTTTCTAGCAAGCCACCTCACAACACCGTTCCACCAAGAGTGCGGATTGGGGAAGAATTCTCCGCTCCCTTTGCATTCTCGAAGGGCATCGCAAACCGCAAAAAGATCAATAATGACGATACTACCGCAAATTATCACCCACCGGCGATTATGGTGTTGGCTTCGATGCTTGATCAGACGTATGCCGTGTCCGCGGACATATTCGACAGCCAGAAGCTGATGGCAAGAGTAAAAGAAGAAGAGTCGTAACCAGACATAACATCATCTTAAGATTGCCATTGATCAACAGCACATAATTTGAAAGTCACTCACAGCGGAGATAGAGAAGAGCCCGAGTACGAGAATAGGAGACTGAGTGCATGAACGACTGCGAAGACTTCTACGACTCTAGGGACGACCATAAGGCGACGATAAGTGAGAGTCAGACGACCAAGAAGACATACTTCGACATTCCCTACGAGGAAGACTCCTTCGACTTGGCCATTGAGGATAGCTGAGCGACTCAATCCAAAATTCAACTGAAAAGTAACTCTGAGTTTCAAATTTCTCAACCACACATTGGCAAGGCCGACAAAAGTAGGATGAAAAAGAGACTGTCAACACAGAGACAAGAGAACGAAACTCAAATGAAGACGTTGGTGAGGTGCCTGCTTCGAACAGCAAGTAGATCACTCGCAAGAGAGAGAGAGAGAGAGAGCACAGGGCTGCCACGGTCCCCAGATTCGGTGCGTATTCACGACATCAGCAGTGCATCAACTTGAATATACGAGGAACATCAGCCTCTTTCCTCGGGGCGAAGGCTGCAATCAGAATTTTCACCTGGAGACTGCACCTTCCATTCTCTTTTCCTTCTTTTAGCCACCCACCTGTATTTTTCCCATTTCTTTTTCTCAATCGCACCTCTCTCACATTCTCTTCCAAGTCAACACGTTCGCTTGTATTCCTTCACCGGTACAACAAACGAACACCCTCTTCACCAAGCCATCAAGTTAGTCTCAGACCTGCATTGCATGGGTAGACAACCCTGCTACCGTTTGATACGGCTAACTGATGGATTGATTATCTAGGATGAAGCACGAAGCGCTAGACCCGGTCAACGAGGGTGATAATGTAAACAACAATCTCGCTGACGCCGATATTGCCAATGCCAGCGACAACGCGAACCTTCCTGCTCCCACTTCCATGGGCTTGGCCAGCCAGAATGTCAACACCTCTCCCGACGCTGTACATGGACGGCTTACTACTATCACAACCCAAAATGCTGCTTCAGCTAGCGGTGAGCATCGACAGCTTCATGGCGACGGACGTTCCGCATCAGCTACTAGCGCCAAGAAGCCTGCTGTAGCAGCAGCAGCAGCTCCATTCGGCGGCCGGCTACGAGTGCGGGACCCTTTTTCTGGCCGACTCGTTCGGGTACCCCAATACCCGCCGGGCTACTGGACCCATGGGTGGTACGTCTGTGAGGTTCCAGGATGCGGCCGTCGGTTCACGCTCAGGAGCTCGCGCGATCGTGTGAGTCACCTCATTGCATATTGTTCATCGATATCCTTACTAACCCCTCTAAAGCACTACCAGACTCAGCACCCCGTTACGAACTGAGCTCAGGTGCGATGCGTCCGTGAAAATTCAGTACTCTTAAGAGTCAAAGGATGGACTTGGGAGCCAGTCGTCTGGGAAGCAACAAACCCGGCATGGCATGCGGAAACAAGAGCCGAAGATACCGTGCTTAAACTGCAAGGAGCTGCTGGAAAGAGCTCTACCCAGCAAGAGAATCTCATTATGCGGGCTGCCCAGCAAGGGCATCTCATGTTGGCAGCCCCCCCAGCAAGGGCATCTCATGTGGTGGTGGTGGTGGTGATGGTGATGATGGCGATGGCCGGACAATAGTTCTATCTTTAGGAATTTCCATATCTTGAACCCTGAGTCCTTTGATAGTACACCAGGCCTTGTTTTCTGCTTCACAGCGTCAACACGTTCCTTTATCATTGCACATGAGCCGAGGAAAAAAAGCCTCCGCCGCTTTGATAGGTTTCCTTCCTTCATGTCCTCGAACTTTAATACAGCTTTGTCTGCCATCTGTCTGAGCAAGAAGTCTCATGGTATGTTATGTGGTGGACTGTCTTCCTTCTTGACAAGTTCATGTCCTTCCCCTGAAGAATCGTTGGTCTGACAAATTCTCATTGCCCCTTTTGTGGGCCATCTAGATCAAGCGCCTTCTTACTCTTTCATCAAAATCACACGTTCACCGACTGCGGCTGGACATCTCGAGCGACCTGTACCTGCCCATCTCAACCTCCGCCTCTACCTGGCCTGCACCTGTCCTACTGACTGACTTCCTTCCCTTCCATATCCCTTAGCGATTCGGTCCCCAACATGACAACAGTCTAGGTGAAATGTTTTCCCCTCTCTCCTTCGTTTTTCTTGTCTTCATTGTTCCTGACTAGTTTTTGTGAATCGAAGAAGCTTTTTCCGATCTTACACTTCCAGGGTGTGCGCTTCCTTCCCTTCACCGCTCTCTATCACCGCCTTATAGCACTATTGCCCTTTCACTTCTTATCATCCGGCTTCCCTCATTTTATCGGTAGCTTTGAGATTATTTGTGCCATCCCCGTCTGAAGCTCTCACCGTCGCATCTTTGTTCACTCAGCATAACAATCCTTTTTTTCATGAGCTTGGCTCTTTCCAAGCTTTTGTCAATTTCTCTGGTTTGTCCTAACTCACATCAATAAGCTGCCCTTCACAAAGCTCACACACATCAGGCACTTCCAAACACCGCTGTTTCTCTTCATCCAGCCAAGCATAGCTAGCAAAAACAAACTTCGGTAAGCTCCCTCGATTCCGTGTTTCGTCTGGCCCACCAAAAATAGAATGATTCCGTCTGGATACATTGAGTGTTATCATTTTCCAACTTTATAGGACATAATCCAAAGTGCTTCAAGACTGCTCTAGGTTCTGCAGAACAGCTGTTGCCGCCTAGATCTAACAACATCGGATATCTTCTCGCCCATACGCTGCCCAGGATCCTCTTTAGCCGCAACCCGTGTTGCGGGGTTCTTTCCCGGCTGGGTCATCTGCTCGAACTATTCTTTTTGCGGATCTCCTCAAGAACCTTACTTATACTTCCACCTCCATCATTGCCACTTCATTACTCTCGTCACCATACAGTATAGCAATGATGGAGGGGGCAAAGGCTCCCCACCACGAGACTGGGGGTGCTGAGGACCATGCAATTGAGTTGCAAGCGCTGCTGCAAAGAGCTAGGTAAGGAAAGATCTTCCTGCCATGATTAAGAGTTCAGCGGATCTCAGCCCGCCAACAGTTCGGAGGGAGCGTATAGATGTAGCTTCTTGTGGCAATCTCCATAATCACATGAAGACGACGGTAGCATATGAGCACCAGCAGGCGATATTCTTGTCATCAAGTATCAATAACAGCACAATGGCTTTTGATGATCACTAGAGCGACCCTTAATTCGCCAAGAGCACCAGTACCTCTTTCAAATTTGGCAGCCGCCCTGCTCCTGTTCGGCCCAGCCCGGTGCTGATGCTCCTGAACAAAGAGATTGTGTCCTAGAGTCCCGTCCATGAATGCCAGACACAGACTCAACTCGACATCAAGGACCACCCTTGAGTGGGTTCTTGTGTATCAAATCTGTCAGAGATAGGAAGGGAACAGGCATGGCAAATTGGAAAGGCAGGTTATGCCACGGAACCAGATGGTAAGCGCTTATAATATCACCTGCTCGGTCACGAGTCACGAGGAAATCAGCTAACACGCCATGTCACTAGGAAGTGGCTATGACCTTAATGATATTTTTTGGGGGCATCAACAATGATCCCGCCATTCTAGAGTGCAGATGGTTGCACCATTATTTGATTGCTTTTGCGACGGTAATTATGATCTCCCCAGAGCCCCTCGAACGCTTGAGCGTGAACTCACTCTCGCAACCTCAAAGAGCAGAATACCCCGAACCTCGCCCTCCACTCGCTCGTCTTGCGTTTGATGACGCCCTCGGTGGGATACTTCTGGCATCATACTCGTTCAACATGCCAGATCTGGCTCCTTCTTCTTGTTGAGACCGTTCATTGAAATGAAGGGGTTCAATCCGACATACCATCCCTCACGATTACGATAGCTTCAGTCATCAAGATGACGATTATTCAAAGACAGATTTCGACTTTACGGTCGAGAACACTGCGCACCCTTTGCAGGCCGTGAGACAAGCGAGATCTCTTGGATACTCGAAAGGTTGAGGGTTGGTCGGCTTTCAAGTTAGTTGAAACAAGCTGTCTAGAAGACGACCATTCAGTTGTGTTCTGTTTCCCTTTTTTCTTATTTTAGATAATCCGTTGGGTTGAAAGACAACACTCAACTTTCAAAGAAATTTCGTCATTGTTCTGATTTAGTTTTGCTGATGCTCAAAGCTGGTAACGTGTAGCCATTTCGCCCTGCGCTCAGTCTAGTGGTAATAAATCTCAGGCGGGTTGACAGTAGGTCACTCTCAACTTCGCTTCCCAGTCTTCATTTTTCCATGTAAGCAACATTGATCGAAGCTTTCATTTTTCATAGCCTTTTCAACCAGCAGCCATCAACAAATATACCTGTTCACAGTTTCACGAGTACTGAACGACCAAGTTGTCTCCGGCAGTCTACCCCCACTTCATTGTTCTCAGCCACATATAATTCGGTCCCCGTTTTCGTTATCCAAGAGCTTCTCCTGAGGTGGAGTTGTGCATTCAAGCTCCTATTCTTCACAATTCTCCAATTCATTATCATTATGTCTTTCTCTTTCCGCCACTACCTGGCCGCTGGCATCCGTGGTATGCGCGTCGCCACCGGCACATCATACGAGGATATTTTCGATCAACTCTTCCAAGCTCTCAACGTTCTCCGTCGCGAAGCCGCTCAAAGCGGCGACATTCGGCCTTACTCTGAAGAATACTTCCCAGACGACATCTATGACCCGCCAAGTCCCCAGTATGTCAACCTCACCGGTGTCCCCAGCCATGTCTCTTCCAGCTGTGGCCCAGCTCAGCCAGGACACCAGATCAATATCCCCATTCGCCTCAGTGAAACTCCCCAGCCCACTGCATTCGTTCAGCCCACCGTTTACCCAACCGATCCCAACGCCCCTATTCCAGCTGTTCATAATCCCCCACCCGAGCCCGTCTACAACCCGCACACGGAAATGCCGAGGAGGAAGGGCGACGAGGGAGACAAGCTCTGGCCCTGCGAGTACGACGGCTGCGATGCCTCGTACACCCGCCGTAAAACGTTCCTTGATGTAAGTCTACTTTTCCCTGATTCCTTCCTTGAGCTGAAATGCTAACTTGACTTCACAATAGCACATGGTGGCTAAGCATGGGTATCCAGCACCGCCCAAGAGACCCTCCCGGCCCAAAAATCCCACTAATGCCACAGCTTCTAGTAGCGGACAGGCGCAGGTTGGTCCTTCCGGATCCGCTCCTCAGAATGAAGAGGATGCCAACATGGAGGACTAGTTTTTTCAACTTCCGGCTTTATACAATTTGTATAAGCTTATTCGCTTTTCCGTCATTGGGGCTCAATATTTGTTTGAATTTGAGGTGCAATTTTGGAGCTCCACTGAAAAAAATCATCGTGTGGTATTTCTTTCAGACGTTTTGCTGAGACCGACCTTAGCTTATAGCCTTACGCATCTATGCTTGTCCTTATATCTTCATGCGATTCATCATAACCTCTTTGCCTTGTACTGGTAATAGTGTCGCCCTTCAATAAGCTCATAGTCAATTCACCCATCGAAGCCAGGCCCGCAAAATTGGCCTCCGACTGAAACACCTATTAAGCCCACTGACAACTATCAAAGCTTCTGCAGGCTTGTGCAAAGGTGATCAAGTCATCTCCTGTACCCTTTTTGCACGAGAGAACCTGAATGCGGAAACCTACCGACTACTCTCCTAGACTCTTGCTACTCTTGCTACAATCAGTATGATTGTCAGAAATACCGTTGTACTGGGCTAAACACTAGCCGTTCAAAAGTCCAAGTTGTAGCAGAAGGACCATGGAGATTGGAACCCTCATGTTATCTTTATAGTCGAAGCTGGTCAGCTTCCCGAGTCTCAGTCCTGGATCCCCATCGCTTTTAGTGAGCCTCGTTGGATTATCGCGACGGGAGATGGCAGTAAATAATTCGCATTTCCGAGATATACTAAGTCTTGTTTACCTATTCAGCGGAAATGCTAGGATTGCAGCGGTTGGTTGAGATCTTGTGATGCGGAAAGCCGTCTTTCTCGAAGCGGCGGAGCTGAGATAGTTGCGAACCAGGGGCTTCAAACGACGATATCTTTGGCTAATGAAGCTTTTGCAGACAATGAGCATACCACTCAGCGTCTCGTCAATGTTTTAACTTTTCATTCGCAATTGAGGGCCTGGCTCGGTTACAGTTGTTTCCCACAGTCGAATAGATTATACCTTCATGTTCCGTTAGTCGCCCACTTGTTTTCTCTAGTTGATCAACTCCTGACCTTAGCTAGTTTCCGCCTGATTCAGGCATTCATGTGTAACAGTGCTGGTCTGGGAGCGATGGTTTACGCAATATTTTTGCATGAGTCGAGCCCTGAATTGCCGCTGAGGAGTGGCTGGGGAAGTTTCCAGGCTACTCAAAGGATGAAAGAGAGATTTTACAAAGCGATCCACTTTCAGCAGTCCACTGGCCACAGAGTAGTCACCAAAGTCGAGACAGCCTCGTGAAAGACAGCTCGATTGACACCAACTACCTTCTACTACTCCCCTTATTGTTCTTTCCCTGAAACAAGATTTATGAGCTGGCGCCATAAAGGAATCCTTAGACAGCATGTCTTTCTTCCAGGGCCCTGTTTAACTTCACAATGATATTGTCTTCACTCTCTCTGGCGAGGTGTCAACAAAGACGAATTCTTCACTCACGGACATTGAGCATTAAAGACTAAAGCTAATCCAAGAAGTGCGAGGATCAATGCTCACAACCACATTCATCAAATCATCAAGGATCACTCCAGAACCAATCAATCATGACGTTTGCTGTCGAGAATGCGTTTGCCCTCGCAATCTTGGGAGAGCACAATCCAGAAACTACAACTACCAAGGACCTCATCTTGAGAACAGACTTGGCCTTTTGGAGGGTCAGCAGCCGTCTTCTCGAGGGCAACACGAGCCTCCCCAACGCTGACGCTGACATTTTTGAGGGAGTCTTCACTCTTCCTATGCTCGGTAAACGTGCCACCTCGGGCCTCGATTGGAACACTCTGGCCGCGACAGTCTTGGAAGTCTATCTCAGCATCCGCGAACGCCTAATCCGTGGCGAATGCATCCTCCCCTCTCCTCAAAGCACCATGAGAGCCAGTAGACTCGATCCATCTGTTTCCATCCTGTTTGGTACTGGACCGACGTTTCCTGCTGCTGAATCAGACGTCGGCGAGTTTCCAGATAATATCCTCAACGGTGAGTATGAAGAGTATGATGAAGACAATCGTAAGGCTGGCTTACCTAACTCCGGTCCCATCAATAAGGGCAAAAGGCCACGAGAGGAGGAGGACTCCTCTCCTTCCCCCAAGACGAAGAAGAGAGCAAGGAAAGATAAAGGAAAGGGGGTGTAAGGAGTTGTAGTTTCGTGTCGTTTTAGCAGAAATGGGGGGTATGGTCACTTTTATCTACTTCTAGTACTGTATTTGATTCAAACCGATCTCCTTCTTCAAGATATTGCTATCTAGTTTACATGTAGATTGAAACACATCCAGTGTACCAAAGTTTAAGCATTCCTTCTCCCTACCACCGCTTCCCTACTTTCAGAGTGGGGGACAATCAAAAGTTCATATACCGATATAACCCCTATTTCTCAGCTCCACCCATTCTATTAATCATCAGCATCCCCAAGCTTCTGATTTTCCACTCCTGGCCTGCCAGATGTTGCTGGCACGGCCACTGCACCTACCAGACGCCAGTATACGATCGGTTTCTGATTCATCTTTCTTGCACTCTTTTCTGCTGGAAGACCCAATGTAGAGGTAGCTTTTGATTCCGATAATGAACGAAGAAAGCCGCTGGGTGTACTCATAAGTCCCTTCGCTGCTAGAACGTCAGACCCGGGCCCTCCTACGAAGTTACAACCTCGCCAGGATAGCTGTGCTAGTAGATCTAGAAACAGTCGGCAAGCTCAGCCGTTAGAAACTGACGACTGCAGCAAGGGAGCACTGGGCGCCTAACGTGTCCTTCACGTTCTTCTTGGACAGCAGTGCGGTCCGGCAATGGAATAGATTTCGCCGAAGGCACATTGGCCCATCGATGATGACAGCATGGATGTAATCTTCAAGTGCGGTGAGAACCTTGGCTGGTTCGTAGACAAATACATCAATCGCCAAAACCCCGCTGTGAGTTATCTCATAGCCCTGGCTCTACTGCATTAACCCATAACTAACATCCTTTTCTCCAAGTACAGCCTCCAGATTGCTCGTGCGCCCCACGATTCCCACAATAACTACAATTCGGGTTCAAGATGGGAGACTTATATCAGCAACCTCTACGACTACTTACGTCGGATGATATGTGGCAAGGTCATACCACCACTGGAATCTCTCCGAGTCAAAGGAGAAGTTATACTAGACTGAAAAGAATTCGAAAGGCCTTGGAAAGCTTACAGAGGGCTGCGCGCGGAAGAACAGATAGTCGATCGCATAGGGGTCTCAATTCCCTTATACGCCATCATCCTCCTCGTATCATTCGTTACTTTTCGGGAGGCACAGAGCAGGTTCTCGCCTCCTTTCATTAGCCAGAACTATGAGGTGTGGCCTGCATCGGACCAGCCACAATGGCCGAGTTGGCCATCTGAAGTTTGCGAATAAACACAAATTCTTTTTGGATTATTCCACAACATCTTCACATGTGGCTCGCTCCTTCCTTCTTTTCAATGGTCAGGCGGTGTGAGCTTGCTCCCGTCTACTCATAGAAACCCTACTTCACGGGCCCAGCAGTCAACTTACCATTTCCACATCCACCCATCTACCTGCTGGCTGCCGTTTTTGTTTACGCAACAAAACAAATCAAACGCGTATGTTTCCCTATCCCCATTCCTTTGAATCTAATTGTATCTTCCATCTAAGCTAACAGATCATTCCAGAACAATGTCATTTCAGCTGGAGACTAACCTCGCACGTGCAATTCACATGCAGCAACTCGCTACCGGCGCAACCCGTAACAGTATTTGTGATACTACCGTCACCGCACTGCGACTTATTCAGCAGCGATTTCAGCGTGGGGACTATGAGCTTCCCAGAGCAACGAGAACCTTCGAGCGACAGCTCACCCTGGCAATTCTCATGGAACAAGACACCAGAAACCTCGGCCTCAATGCGCTGATTATACGTACAACGACAGCTTGGGGTCGCATCTCTGGTCGCCTCGAGCAGGGCCTCTCCCCCTTTCCTGAGCCTCACCATATCATCGCCGACGACGGAGATGAAGATGTCTCAATCGAGGAGCGTCTTCGCAGAATGGGACTCGATCCCAACAACTTCGACCTTACCGGCATTCGCTCTGACGCCCCGTGCAGCTCTAACAACAGCAACAACGTTGCCACGGCCCAGCCTCAGACTGACATGAGTTCCACCATCGGTACAGGAGGAATTATCTCCAGTCAAGCTGCTGTCCTTACTCGCGCAATCGTCCAGACAGGCAAAGCTGCCGTGACTGGGAAGCCCCGGGGCCGAAAGCGCGGCAAAGATATGTACGGGTGTGATGTTTGCAATCAGGCGAAGAGGTACACCTCTGCGTGCACTCTCTACAGAGTAAGTTCAGCTAAGCCACAACCACAATCTACCTTAGAGGAGAAGCTGACATGAACGTAACAGCACAAGAAGAGTAAGCACGGCATTCCCACACCAGGAGATGTCCGCAAGGAGAGGAAGTTGGCTGCAGAGGCGGCTCTTGCAGCTCAGGACAATGCCGAACAGGGTGATGGTGGCGAAGAGGATGAAGACGCAGAGGCGATTGAGGAGGTTGATGAGGTTGATGAGACTATGAGCGGGGATACCGGAGACGAGAGGGACTTGGAGTGATTCCATGCATACAATTCTGAAGAGAACCAAGACGAGACATGATGTATCAATGGAAAGGCCCCAGTGAGCACTGAATGAGAACTACTCGATGCTTTTTGATCTCGCTTTGATTAATGGCCTTCCTTTTATGGGACAGAGTTGTCTATACACCGTGATTTGACTGAGCGAACGGGTTCATATACCATAGGCTCCTTCCTCGACCTATCCACCAAGTTACTCGAAGGCGATGCCTATTAGACAGCACCGCCCGGCAAAGGCAGATATCAAGGACAAGACCCCTCTCTTTTCACAAAAGGTTTAGCTAAGAAAGAACCGCAGAAACAATCTCTCTCAATCAAGGAATTTTCGACAGTCAAAGCTACACCAATATACCAGGTCAACAAAGTAAGAACAATGGGCGACAAAGGCCCATTCCCTTGGCCCGACCCTCACTCGCAAATGTCCTTCTCTGGCAGTGAGAGCGAGCGTACAATGGCAGCTTCCAGAAACCCCTCGGAGATGGGCGCATCTTCGACTATGCCCATGGATATCGACACCCAACAATCTCAAATCCCGCGCCGAACCATCTCCTGCCGTCACTTCTACTTCCCCACGCCACAAGAGGAGCACGAAGCAGAGCACCACAAGCAACCTCAGAACACCGCCAAGGAAGTCGCGACCTACCTCGTCGAGAACATTGCTCCCGAGAAGCGCACTGACGCCGTCAAGACTGTCGCCCGAGCCCTCGCTCTCCGCCGTCTCAAGGAGCAAGCCCAGCTGCAGAACCAGCGCGAGAAGAAGAAGCAGGCCGAAGAAGACGACCAGATGACGATCTCCAAGTCAGCCTACAGGCTTCATATGGCGCGAATCAAGGCGGCACAGCAACTTTCCGCAAGCTGGATGAAGGATACGGAGGACTCGTTGGACACGGAATCGATTCAGGCCCGCATCATTGACATGGCCTTGGAGGAGATGCATGATACGGCGGTGGCGCTTGAGAAGGGCAAAGATCCGGCTTTTTAGTACAGAGGAGGAATGATCATGGAGTATCTCGGATACGAGCGAGCAGGCGAGTGAACAGGCGAAACAGTATGGATTGCCAGCATCTAGTAACCGGCAGCTTTCTCGTACATTAGTCTTCAATTCTCCGACTCGTTGGGTGGTATCATCGAGCTTTTCCCATGAGACACAAACTTTTCCTTCATTGCTTACTTGCCACGATGAGCCTTCACTGTTCAGGTTTGAAACCTGTCAGTCGTGGCTTACATCTGGGTCCCATCGAGTGACCGCTCACAGTCACACGTCTCACCGCCGGAGTGGAGATGTTACAATGTCATGTTCGTGAGGCCTCGCGATCCAAACCCTTGATTTTAGGCAGTCGCAGACGGGCTCGGAAAATCAAAAGCAGAACGAGCGTACCTTCTAAAGTGGGCTTCTTCGTCTTCCACCGGAAGGAGCGATAGAGAGACCTGATTCTCCCCCAGATGCCTCAGATATCTCACATTTGTATGTCACATGACCCACTGTCAACTCACCTTCGCCGTCCTTCACCTTTCACTTCACTCAACCCTCTCACCGTCGCACTAAATCCTCATCAAAACCCATAGACCATTGCGATATTTTGACTAGTCTTGTCATCTTTTCAAAAGGTCTCTTGCCGCGCTTTTCTTACCAAAGGTTTTTCATCCTTTCCCTCCTCAATTTGTCATTAGCTGCTCCTTTTTGCCCCTTCCTCACCTCACACAACTACGGCTTTCCGCGCTTCTTCTCAGATCGCTTGATGGGATAGGTACCAATCTTCCATTATTCCACTGCGATCACTGTCAAATTCCTTTCTTTCTAACACCAAGTCTTTCTGACAGCATTGCTTTTTTACTATCCTTTTGGGAACACAAATTTCACAATACCCAGGCAACCTCACCGCACCGCGAGACTCACTCTCCAGCAGAGCTTCACTCTAACACGAATAACCTGGCCGTCTCATCGCAGTGAAATACCAACGAATGGCCCAAGATGGCAACATTACAAGCCATTCCGATTCTTTCCTCTTCCGAGGACGAAGCCGCGGTCGTTCCGTCGTCTCACAAGTTGAGCGCGAGATATGCGGCCGAGAACTCTCCTTCCGTCGAGAGAAAAAAGAGAAAGTGGTCAAAGAAAAGGAATCAGACCCCAGAGTCCCCGAAGCCTTTTAAGAAAACGAAACTCAATATTCACCCATCGGGCTGGCGCAAAAACCGAAAGCAGGACAGCCCGAAGCTGATGACTCCATCGCCGCTCGCCTCCTTCCCTCGACCTCACAAGCCAAATCACCCGTTCATAAAGACCTCGACAATTCAATCTGAGCGTCACGCTGTTGAGCCCGAAGTTGAGGAGCCCTCGAAGTCTCCCATCCAGGACACAGAAGACGGAGAGCCGGTTGCGACTATCGAGACCGATGACGATATCGAGACTGGTGCCACCGTCGATGCTGGTAGCACCGACTCGGATGACATGCCCATAGCTAGCAGGTCGTACAAAAGAAGCCCATTCGTCGGCCAGACCTACGAAGTCCTCGAGCAGCTCATCGAAGACAGAGCCAGTCCCGACCTCGGCACACAGCCTACCCAGAGACTCGGACCTTCCAGCAATGTGCCTGGAAAAGAGACACTCGCGGATGATGATAATTGCTACATTTCCAAGGCCGCCTTCAACCTCCTCACAGCTCGCCATACGACTCTACAGCACATGGTCAAGACGTTCATCGACTCAGTGAACGAACTAGAGACCACAAGCAAGGGCGACAGGGACATCCGCGACGGAATCCTAGCCGAGGCCAAGTCTCTTCAAATGGGCATCAAGGCAGTCTCCAATGCTTCATTCGAGCTCCCGTATGCCAATCGAACTGGCGCCGCTGCCCGAGCAGCTGCGGGCATGACCCTTGCAGACATCGAGAAGTTCAACAAGAAGAAGAGGATTCACGCTGAAGCCAAGGCTGCTGCCGCGGCGCAGCAGGCTACTACAGAGGAGGCTAGGATCGCAGAGATGGTGAACAACGATAGCGCTGGCGTTCAAGACAATCTGGAGGATGAGGAGGAAGTGGACAATCCTGAGGAGCAGGCAGCTGGCACTGATGGAGAACCAATGGATGAGACGGAGTGAATGGGCTAGCGAGCACAAAGCTTTGAGATTTCGTGCACACTGCTCCCCGGATATCTTCAAGTGACACATGGCATACGAAGTTTATCAAGGTGGCTTGGTTTTGGAGCGACCATTCCCGAAAAGCTGATCAAACGCAGCGGGTCGTGCTATCCAGGATATGGGGTTCAGGATGTGTACTCAGGTAGCCAGAAATGTGACTTTGACGATTACGAAACGCCTACTTCCATAGTATAAGTGACTTCTCTCATCGACAGGCAATCCATGGGCAAAGTCGCTTGCAAGTGACAATCCCAACTCTGTCTCCCAAGGCGCCCTCAACGCGGGATCTCCATGTCAATCACGCCGATGACCTGAGAGAGCCAAACATCTGGAAAATAATTCACTTCAACCACTATTAACCATGACCACAGAATCTTCTATCGCTCTGTTCAGTTGATCCCTCGGGAACCCTGGCCCTTTCATGAGACACACCGCACACCTCGACAAATTAGCAATCAGCAGCGTGATATTCAACTGCACCGTAAACGTCTTCTTCGACCTTCTCTGCAACGTCTCCGGGAAACAATCCACAAAACTCCAACTCTCCGACGCCAAAGACCGTTTCTTTCCCGCGTCCGAAGTCAACTTCAAAGGCCCACTCATCTTCAGCTCCAGCGTCTCCTTATCCACCACCCGAGCACCAAGCGCAATAAGCTGCCTCTCAACACCAGCAACGCTCAGGAACCGCGTCTGCCGGGCATCTGCCAGCGCAGTCTTCTCAAAGAGGTCGAGGTTCTCAGGCGACAGGTCCTCGGAGCTGAATTCGTCGCCGTACCAGCGCCCTCCCATGGGTAATTCTGCGGCTTGCTGAAGTTCATGTTGGCCTGGTCCGACGAGCCACCTCATTTTCGTGATGATATCGTCCCTGTTACGGTATCTTAGTGTTGAGCTGAAGATGCGCGGTTCTTCTCCGTGAGGGAGAGGCGAGTCAAGGGATTTGCTGAGGACGAGGTAGCCTAGCGTGAAGCAGGTGTGTGTGAGGCGGAAGCTGAAGGAGTCTGGGCTGGGAGTGGTTGTTGAGCCGCAGTGGAAGGTTCCTAGGGATGGGGGTAGTGAGGCTGAGGTTGGGCGGCAGGCTAAGGATGTTAGATGGGATAGGATTTGGTCGTCTGGTGTCAGGGTCGGAGGATCTGGTGCCGGAGGGTTTGCCTGCGGAGAAGACGCCACGTGGGATGTGTTATCTATAGCACAAGGATCCTCCTCTTCTATGCCCGTACCAGCATGATCTTTGTAGTCGAGACTTTGTATCGAAGTTCGCTTCGCTTCTCTAAGCTTCCTCTTCCTCCTCTTCGGAAGCTCATCCTCCAACGCCACAGCATCGTCAGCCAAAGCCAACACGTGCGCCACCATCTCCTGGATACGCGTCAAGACCCCTACTTCCTGCTTCAGCGCCTCAATGTCCAGCATCCAGTCGACAAGCTCAACGACCGCGGTGCTCATCTTGGCGACGGTAGTTTCTAGATGCTGCAGACGGGTTGCCTGGATCTCTTCCGCAGCTTGCTTGCGTTTGCGAAAGACTTTTTGGGCCTCGCGGTTGCGCTCTCGGCGGGTCTAAGTTGGGCATTATATTAGCTAGACGGCACGTGGGACACAATTATATCCGCAGAATGGCTGTTGACGACTTGCCTGAAGTGCCTGGTCGGGAGAAGGCGACCGCGAAACATGATCGCTCGATTGCTCGCTTGGCAGTGCTTCGGGAGACATGGATATGGCGCCAATGTTGGACTGAGCGAAAACTCGCGTTTGAGGTTGGTAATGAGTGAAAATGATGTAATTGGGACCGCCTTATCGATGTTGAAACTCTTGAACGAGATGAATGAATCTGATAGTCTGGACTTGGGGTTTTTGGAGTGAGTGCTCTTGTGAGATGACAACAAAGGGATCCACGAAAGTCTCTCCGACTCCTTCGGTAGCGGCTTTATGACATAAAACTTCCCGACGCCTGTCAGATTTTAGTCTAGCCGTAAGGTAAGCCACCATAGTGTCTCGGAAGTCGCACTAGCTTGGTCCAACCACCTTTCCACGGAGCTAGGGCTCTGGAAGTTCGACGAGACAGCCGTGTGGAAATAACTATGTGAGCCGCAACAGCTGCATATGCAGATCCCTCAAGATCCTTATTTCGGATAGTACCTCGGTGCCTCGGCTCACCTAAAGAATCCAAAGTAGCGATGGTGAGGTGTTGTACGAGATTCTTCCTGCTCGGCGTCTCAACGGACATCTCCAAGACCCGATATCCTCCTTGACTGAGTGCTCAGACCAGGAACATTATCGGTCGGTAACTCAACCAGGAAATCCGGAACCTGTTTTGATGGTCTCACGTAAACTTGTTCGCGCGCACTGATGTTGGAGATTTGAAGGGCGTGGGATGTTGATGGAGGATATTTAGTAGAACAGGTTATAAGAGGTCACAATGAAGACGAGTATTTGAGACCTATCGAATCTAAATCATCCAGAATTTTCACCAAGCATCATTCCGAGAAACGGTAAAAACTTCGAATTTCCACCATGGTTACCTCCGGAGACGAATATAAGAGTACCTCTTCACGAGGCATGGCTGCCTATGCTGCTCCTTCGCTTTTCCAGCCTCACAAAGCCCGTCAAGCCATCCGAGACGCCCACGCAAAGAAGATTCCGCCACTGCTTTGTTACTACGCAGGGTTGAGCTCCATCCCCATTACCCGGTACTTGGCCCCTATGGGCTTCGATGCCGTATGGATTGATTGGGAGCATACCCCATGCAACACGGAAACCATGACGACGGTACTCAAAGAATCACTGCATTAATCTCGAAGAGTGTTTTGACGCCGCGTAGATGGTTCACGAGGCTTCATTCATGAGCCAAGGCCGCACTATTCCATTCGTTCGGTATGTCTGTCGTACGTCTTCTCAGACTTTCATGCTGATACAATTGCGCAGCCTCCCGGGCCACGATCACGCTACCATTGGGTATGCTCTCGATGCCGGCGCCAGCATCGTCATCCCTCAAGTCGAGACAGTTGAACAAGCAGAACATGCTATTGCCGCCGCTAAGTTCGGCACTGCGCAGAACGGCACGCGATCCTTACCGCCTTTCCGTCTTGTGCCCGGTCTTACCGATACTCCTTATGACCACCGCGACCTGCACAAGTGTCTCAATGATCAGGCCGCCATCATGATTCAGATCGAGTCAGCCCAAGCTGTCAAGAACCTCGATGAGATTCTGACGGCTTGCGGTTCAGATATCGACATCGTCTGGTTTGGCACTCTTGATGCCCGAGTCAGCATGAACCTCGAGGCCAAGATGGGGGGGATTGGAGCTTCTGAACCTGAATGGGTCAAGGTGTCGAAGCTATTCTTTGATACCATTGACAAGCACATTAAGCCTTATGCGGGCTTTGCGTTTGGCGGGTCTCCCTATGGGAGTCCAGAGGTCCTGAAGAAGGCTGCGGAGCGGATGAGTCTTATCATGGTCTCGGCCGACGTGGTTCACTTGGGTGCCATGGCACAGGACCTGCAACAGGCGAGGGAACTGATTGGAACGACGAGATAGTTCCATCTTGCGAAAGTGGCTCGGGCAGACGTCGCATAGAGTTGCAGGTTTCACCGATAAGAGAGAACATGCTTGGAGTGAAGAGAAGTAGTTTTGAATAATTGATCATGGTGGTATTAATGCATGCGCTAGTCCTGCTGCTGTCTTATGCCTCATTTTCGTCATTTGCCGAGCTCAGCTTCATCAATCCAACATCTACTGTTTAGCAGTTCGCAACGACATCTTGACCAGCCTTTACAGACTTATCAAGTCCCGCTTGCGCATCAGCTACGGCTTGGTCGCTCCTATACAGGTTGTTAGCCATTGCAATCCTCGATTTGCACATGATGAGACAAGGATACGCACGCATCACCCCCAGAAAGAGCGGTACCCGCTGCAGCCAGTCCAGCTGCTACCTCATCACGGCTAGCCGCGGGCGGTGCAGCGCCACTGACGATGGACTTTGCAATTTGTGCGATGCCGCCTCGTGCTTGTTGGAGACCAGCATTGGCAGCGTCCTGGACTGTTGTATCGGTGATTTGGGAGACAGCGTCTTCGGTATTGCCAAGGGCGCCTAAGATCTGGAGTCTTGCGACGTTGCAGGAGAGGCTGCCGAGGTTTCCAAGCAATTGGCGTCTTTCGATGCTTCCTAAAGGCGGTCGTCTGATTAGACAAAGATGGGATGACTATGGTTTTCGAGAAGATTATACTTACTTGCGCTAGCGAGAGTGGCGCTGGTGGCCATCAGGAAAGTAACAAGAACTTGTTGGGCGTACATTTTGTGTGGGTTGGGGTGAATCAAATGGGTATCTTGAGAAGAAATGTGGAAGGAAAATGGGCGCAAAGACTTGAGATAAGCTTAAATAAAGATGACACCAGGTCTAAAGAAGAAAATTGGTTGTATCGGATGGCAGTTTCGCTGTTGATGAGTTGAAACTTTGTGACATGAACTGACAGCGACGCGACAGGTGCCATCTTATAGTTGAGCTGACAGAAGCGCTGCATCTGCCATCGTGTGGCCTGAGATGATGCGATGACCGGCTTGGAAGGCCTGAAAAGATGGCTGAGCATCTGTGTTACCTGGGCATGACCGGTTTCGAAGATCGAACGAAGTTTCAAAACATGGGAATGAAGCGACGCTGCGAGCTCCTCGGATGAACCCCTGTTCTCTTTGGCTAGGGTCACTGGTGCTTTGGGTGGGGATGACAGGGAGAAAGTACTCCAAAATCCCACGGTTAGAAATCATCGCCATTGCAATTCGTCGAGGGGAGTATTTGAACCTCCTTGAAGATCAAACTGCGCGGCGGGGTGATATGCAGCAAGAAGAAAATTGCGATTGGCTGCTCAGCCGCTCGTCAGGGGATATGATCTCCGGATCCGACACTCTTCCATGGGCAGCGAAACTGAATTTCACATCATAAATCTGAATGTTAAGGCCTAGGACGTCGCTTCGGTATCCCACGTCTTGTAATAGCATTCGCTTCTTAGCGCGTTTTACCTAGTCTTAAAGACCACCTCTTAAGCTTAATACTGATCTTTGGGGCGTTGAAGAGTCTCCCCCATTTTAAGACATGGCTCTTGTGGACACTCGTCATTCGACTTAGGCTTCTGTAGCACTGCTAGAGTTCTAGTCGACAAATTGTCAATGACTCTTAGTCGCAATTCAAATAGCACAGTTGTGTTGAACAGTGGCTCCGATAGTCTTTTGCAATGAGATCTAGGCATTCAATGTATCCTCCAAATACTTCGTGGCTGTTGATAAATGACGCACCTAAGATGTTCTCAATGCTGGACTGAAGATCTAGCTTAGCTGCAGGGAGCCGGACCAATCATGTCTCTCTACCAAAATAACAAATCATCTTCTTCTCGTTTGACTTGAGTTCAGCTGACGATCGGCGCCTCAATCTTGGCATCCTACCTACACCTTTTCAACGCTCGCCTCCGCCAGGCAGCCGATTCGAGATGTGGCTTATTGACACCGATAGCCTCAAACTCGTAGAAGTGCAGGGCGACCCCCAGGAAGAGTACGCGATCTTGTCTCACACCTGGGGCAGCGACGAAGTCACGTTCCAAAGCTTTCAAGCGCTCGGCTTGGCCTCGGACACGGCACCCGGTCCGGGGTCGGGCTCCGCGGATGCGGCCGACCAGATCCGCTCCACCAACGGCTTCCGCAAGATACGAGATGCAGCCAACCTGGCCAAGAGCCATCGCCACCGCTACCTCTGGGCCGACACCTGCTGCATCGATAAGACTAGCAGCGCCGAGTTGTCGGAGTCCATCAACTCCATGTACCGTTGGTACGAAAAGGCAGCCATCTGTTACGCATTCCTCTCCGACGTGGAGCCAGTTTCCGCGCAGAGCCCGTTTGCCAAGGATTCGAGTTTCCAGAATAGTCGGTGGTTTACCCGAGGATGGACGTTGCAGGAGCTCATTGCGCCAAAGACTGTTGAGTTCTACGCCGGGGACTGGTCTTATATCAACACAAAGCAGTCGAGAAATGTCTTTTGCCAGCTGCTTGCCAGGATTACTGGCATTGACGAGCAGGTGCTCTCTGGTACATCATTCCTCAGCGACATCAGTGTCGCGAATAAGATGCGATGGGCAGGGCATCGACAGACGACGCGACCGGAAGACAAAGCATACTGCCTGATAGGATTGTTCAAGGTAAACATGCCCTTGCTCTACGGTGAAGGTGACCGCGCTTTCACGCGTCTGCAAGAAGAGATTCTCAAAGAGAGCGATGACCAGTCCTTGTTTCTCTGGGGGATGCCAGAGGACGTTCAACCCTCGGATGACCTCTTCGGCCTGCTTGCAAGTTCACCAAGCTCATTCTCAAGGGTCGACTTTGACCATGTGCGACCTCTACCTCCTTCAGAATCCCAGGATAGTGCGCCAACCAGTGTCACTAATCAAGGGCTCCGAACGAATATCCTCCTCATCCCCCGACAGCCGGATGGAGATGAGTACTACGCTCTTTTGGATTGCATAGTCTCCAAGGCCGACTCTGCCAGCGAGGAGATGAGCCCTTGCATCATTCTACAACGACTTTGGAGTGACCAGTTCGCAAGAGTTGCCTCTGAAGAGGGCTCTGTCATCTTGTTTCCTTTGGATCATTTCGATGACGCTGAGGGGACGTACGAGAACATCTACGTAAAGGAAAACCCATTCTACGCACTCCCTGAACTCAGTGTGAAAACAAAGCTTCGGCCCAACTCAAAGGATGCTATTGCACATCTTGCCTTCACCATTCACGAAGCATATCCGCCGGAAAGATGGGACACCACTCTATCCGTGATACGGACTAAAGAGCCGCACTCGAACCGCGCGATGGTCGTTTTGCGCTTCATGTCACTTGATCAAAGCCAGCGATCAGTCGTAGATGTTGCCATTGGGCTCCGTCGGGTCAGGAGACGGTGGGAAGTGTGCTACGAGAAGCATCCTTACACTGGCAACAGTCTCGAGTCCGTCTACCTGGAGTTTTCCGAAATTGCTACTACTTCAGATGGCCCTGCATCGTACCAAACCTCAAAAGGCTTGGGTTTCATCACCATCGACGCCAAAGAGTCTCAAAGAAGAGGCCGTCGATTTATTCAGCTGGAAGTTTCCGGTACTTCTGAACTTCTCTTTGCACCAAGTGACGAGGATGTTCTGTCAAGTACGCCTAGGCGAACTCCAGAGCCGCAAGAGCCTGTCGTACTGTTTGACGAGGTCGGTGCAGTTACGCGTTGCTGTTGCTATCAAGACAGGTTCACCCTTATGCTGGCACCGACACTTCCCATGCCCGAGGGAGTGAGGATAAAGACGGCAGTCAACATTGCCATTCGATTTGGAAATGAACTCCACGCCGTCAAGATTGAGCAAAGTAAGCCATACGCCGATTTGATTCGGGCCGTTCGAGCGCGAAGTGATAGGGATGTCCAGTCTCTTGCAAGGCAACGAAGGGGTCTTCTTGAGCTGCGGACAGAAGAGTTTGACGACTTCAGAGCCATTCACTGGGCCGCAACTCTTGGTTCGCTATCCATGCTCAAGACGTTGTTGAAGCTAGGTGCGAATACCATGAGTCAAACCAGAAGCGGCTTTATGGCTGTTCATCTTGCTGTACTCAATGGACACTTCAACCTCGCTGCATATCTTCTGGAAGAAGAGAGAGAGTCAAATCTAAAGAAAAGACCCGACATTCTGCAGGGTATTACAACCGAGGTCTTGCAAGCTGAAGCCGAGATCGCGTTTTACTCTGGAACCGACCCCGACATTCTGCACAAGTTCACGACAAAAAGACTCGAGACCATTCTCCATCTCTTCTCTGCATATGCGCCTGCCGGACTGGCAAATCACAGGATACGGAAGATTATTGATTTGATCAAAGAGGACTTCCTCGGCTCGCACTCGTTCCCACACATCAACGACCTAGGCGAGCTTCCGCTGCATCGGGCGGCAGCCACCGGCAACATGCAGGCGGTAGACGCACTGACCAAGATGATGGGCACAACTAAACACATCGACGCCAGAGATAATGCCGGACGATCAGTTCTCTTCCACGCAGCCTGCGGTGGCAGCAAAGAAGTCATCCGTGGCCTGGCCGACTTGGGTGCGTCGATAGACGTTGGAGATGACTACGGCCGCAGCCCGTTACATGCCGCCGTTATGGCCGATCAACCATCAGCCGCCAACGCGCTTCTCAAGTTGGGGGCGAAAGCGGACAACGTCACCCATGCACTCGGTTTGACCCCCTTGCATTTTGCATGTCTTTATGGATCTATCGGCTGCACTTACGAGCTCTTGAAGAGCGACGGGTCTGGACCGGCGGACTTGAACCGATGGTCGAGCGGCGAGTATGCCTTTTTCCAACCGATCCATCTAGCTGTTGCCAATGATCATGTTGAGATTGTGACTCGGCTTGTGATGCTAGGCTGCGACTTAGAAGGCCGCTGCAACGGTTATTTGAAGCTCGAGAAAACTGATGGTCCCGACGGCCGAATAGGCAGATTGGTGAGATTAGAATCACCATTGACGGCTCTTGATCTGGCCATTGTTCTTGGTAAGAAGGATATGCTGCCAGAGCTACAGCAAACCAACGCAGCTCGACGGTACGAATAGACACGAGACCTCGGAGTCTTCAGGGTTGAAGGAAGGACTAGCCGACCCACGAGATCTTCTCGGACTTCGCGTACATAGTAGCAGCATAGAAACTTGAATTCGAATGTATCTGGCCGCAAAGAGCCACGAAGAGGCGGACTCACCAGTGGATAAACCTTTATCCCAAAGTCCCTTGAATAATCCTTCCATACCTTATATGAGCAAGGTTTTCTGATCGTAGCAATAAAGGAGCAAAAGTGCCCGGCGCAGCCGCTCATAGCCTCGATCAAAAAATCTGAACACGATTTCTCATTGGCCGTTAAGATCATGACCAAGCGGTTTGACATTGTCGTGGCGCGCTTCGGATGGTGCGTGACATCACGCTTGCTGAAGAAGAGACCCTTCAACCAACGATACCGCAAGACTACTGCGTAGACTCCGTTTCGCCCAGACTTTTCTCCACATAGTCCGCTTCGAGCTGCCCTGCCACCGCCGTCATGCTCGCTTTCCAAGAAGCTCGCTTACCACTGCTGTTGCTGCTTGAGGGAGACAAGTCCGGCTTGGCGGGAGGAATTTGAGTTCGCCAAAACATGCGGTATGAGGTATTTTACTAAAGAAAAACAGAAATTTTACACGATCTGCTTTGTCAGTTGCCCAATGCAATGGAGCCTCTCGTGTTGCGCCTCCGCTGCCCAGTATGCTTATATTGCAAGACCCACCAAATTGCAACCATCTTTCCCATATCTAGTTAGCTCTACCCAGTTTTGGGAGTGCTATCCCTCCAGTACCGAAATTTGATAGTTGGACAAGTTTAGACGAGGATTATCAATCGCATCTTATCAATCTCATCGCTCGAATCATGTAAGTAGTTAATAGATCTGTCCTGCTGCCCGACGTCGTATGGCTTCCGGTCCTCAGACTCTTGGTTGAGTGTCCTGTCCTTGTCTCTTTGAACATCATTCCTCTCTCTTTTACCCACCATGAAGTTCATCACCATGAGCTCGGCGCTTCTTGCGCTGAGCGAGACGGCGGCAGCCCGCCTGAGCCTCAGGAGCAACACCACGACTACCCGCAACACAACCTACGACTACATCGTCGCAGGCGGTGGCACCGCGGGTATCGTGGCCGCCGAGCGCCTCGCCAACTCGGGTCGCAGCGTCCTCCTCATCGAGCGCGGCGGCACCTCCTTCTACATGACCGGCAACAACAAGACCATGCCGTGGAACAACACCGTCACCATGTACGATGTCCCCGGTATGGCTGACTTCACTGGTGCATCGCCGGACCTGCAGTACTGCAGAGATCTTGCCATTGCCGCGGGATGCCTGCTCGGTGGCTCCACCATGCTCAACGCACTCATGTACATCAAGCCTCGCTCGGCTGACTTTGCGACATGGCCCGAGGAGTGGCACTGGGAGAACGGTGTTTCGGAAGCCGCGGAGGAGTTCTACAAGCGTCTCCCTGGATCTATCCTGGCGTCTGAGGATGGCAAGCGTTACGACGACGGCGCCTTTGAGGTGATGTCAAAGTTCTTGGATGCTCACGGCTGGAGCGAGCAAGATGCTCTGAACGACCCTGAGTCTAAGGAGCTCATGTACTCGCACCCTGCATGGTCGGTAAGTTACACCATCTCCATCCTATTCCTACTTATGAACAAAACTGACGGATCCTTCCAGATCGCTCACGGTCTGCGCGACAGCCCCGTCCGCGCGATCCTACCCGACGCCGAAGCCCTTCCTAACTTCACCCTGGAACTCCACTCTATGGTCCTCCGTGCCATTCGCGACGGCAGCCTCATCACCGGTGTTGAGGTCGAGCATGACGGTGGAGCCCGCGAGATCATTAAGCTTAGCAAGGGTGGATCTCTCGTCCTTGCCGCTGGCTCCCACTCTACCCCTCGTGTCCTCTTCAACTCCGGCATCGGCCCCGCCAAGCAGATCGAAATCGTCGCCTCCGGCACCACCAACATCCAGCTGCCGCCCAAGGAGCAGTGGATCGACCTCCCCGTCGGCGAAAACCTCAAGGACCACGGAATCGCCACCGTCACCTTCACCACCAAGGAGGAGCTTATCGCGCTCCCAAAGACTGCGTGGACTGACCCTGACCAGGAGACTGTTGACCTCTTTGCTCAGGGCAGCGGTCTCATGGCTCAGGCTGGTCAGCGTCTTAACTTCTGGACCAGCGTCAACACTACCGATGGCGCTACCCGTCACGTTCAGGGCACTGTTCGCGCTGATAGCAACAACACCATTGGTGTCAAGGTCTACCTGACCCACGGCACCACTTCCACCGGTACCGTCGAGATCACTCCCAGCGGAGCGACCAACATGACCAAGAACCCGCTCATGCATACCGAAGGCGACAAAGAGGCCCTCACTACCTTCGTCGACCAGCTGCTCCAGTGGGCTCGTGAGCCCAACAGTATTCTGACCGTTCCCGAGAACGCCACCGCGGAGGCCCTCGTGGCTGCTATCGGTGGTGGCAGCCATTACCTTGGCACCACTCAGATGGGCACTGCCAACGATGGCAAGAGCGTTGTTGACCCTAACACCAAGGTCTGGCGCACTGATAACCTCTTCGTTGTGGATGCTAGCATGCATCCCGAGGTTCCCACTGGCAACACACAGGCACCCATCATGGTGGCTGCCGCCTATGCTGCCAAGAGGATCTTGGACCTGGGCCTCGGCCTCGGGTGCTAGATGTGCTCATAGTCCTTGAATAAGGTGGCGACTGAGGTTGAGTCTGGGATATGATACCTATATGTATGAATAAACAACACATGGATAGCCAGTGTTTCTAAAAGTCAATGTTAATTCCGTAAACTAAGCTCTTCCTCGCCGTGCTCACGTCCCTCAAATGCATGGGCAATACGTCATCGTCTGATTGTTGAGACGGTTTCTGCCATCATATACCAGATGCGAAAACTTTCGTCGGGTTGTCATCAACACACGGAATACCATATCTCTCCCCCAGAAGCACCATAAAGAAGCCAAGGCGTCTGGAGAATGGCCGGGCCGCGTCGCAGGGCTTGATCGATCCCCCGGCACCAAGATACTACCCCCCTTTTCAATCGCCATTACTTGTAATTCTCCATCTACTTAAGGTACCGAAGTCTGGATGTAGTTCTCAGGTCGTTTGGATCAGAGTTGATTGGTGCGCTGCAACGTTTAGTAGCCTTGGGACAAGAAATTTCCTTCTAGTTACACCTAAGCATGCACGCACTAGCCACTTCCTCAAAACTACCGCTATCGGAAATATGTTATTCAGCGGTTCTAAAGGGTGATTCACAGTAAAGGGGTTGATGTAACATCAAACTCAATTAGGACTCGAATTTACATGCTAAGCCTTTGTAAACTTCCAGATAGGGTGTTATGACAATGCATCTAAATTTGTGCATAAGTCTCGATCCTCGTCTGTTCCCATAGTCTCAGTGGTTTGATTTATTCCTCGATTCGCTGGAATCAGGAGAACGGCACTTTGAGATACTTCTGTTCAAGTCAAGACTCTCGACTCGTCGCGCTAATAATGATCGTCAGTGCAGCCGTGTTTATCGTTCGTTTTTATCCTGTAGCTTTCTTAACTTCTGTTCGCCTTAGTGTTTATAGTGTATTTCTGGAAGAAAAGAGGGGTGCATTCTATTACAAGATCAGTTTAATATTCTAAGAAGTTCTGTGAGATGAGAAACACTGCTCGTGATGTCGCTGAGCCGACCTTGACCTGATCATTTGAGACTTGGAACTGCGGCATACGTAAGGTCGATATAGCAAGACTGTCTCTTCGCAGGGCTGTCTCTACCGGCTTCATGAAACGCAGATACGGCCACAGTTTTCGTACTTGTCTTCATGATTTAAACCGGATATCTAAAGTGTGAAGTTTCGAGGAATTCAAAATTTCCAAGCACATAGACCAAAAATGACCCTCTAACTCCTGATCACTCAAGAACACAAACTCCTTCTCAATGTCCATACCAACGCTTAGGCACAACGTCGTTGTGGCCAGCTATAGGTCATTAGAGTCTGATGTAATGAGAATTAGGGCATCATGTTTACCTTGAGATGCCGTACGTGGTTGTGAAACACAGTCTACTTCGTAGATTAGTTTTTGGTAGACTAAAGAGATTACACTGAGATTTAACATGGCAATTCACATTGAATGTAAGCTTGGAGTGGTATAAATACCAGTTTATTGCCAGATTGCTATGGAAGTCTGACCTTGACCAAGGCTCAGGTAATGCTATGTACAAGTCATACTGAACAGTCCCTTTCTGAATGAGCTTTGGTTCCTAACCCATCAAAAGCGTTTATTCTGAGGTCTGGTGAGCGCTCACTCTAGTATCCACTGAACGCTCGTTTTCCTTTCTTGTCGCTGCTCACTTCACATTACCACAAGACCTGTCAGGTTCCTTCCGTTCCCAATTGAGTCCCTGTTGATCCCGTGATCCTGCAGTACAAATGTCTTGTCGTAGTCGCTCGACGCCAGAGTGGGTCGACCAACTTTCATCCCTGCATGACGGGCGGTAACAAACGTTTTGGAACAGAATTAAGACCAAGCCCAGGAGTATGCGTTCAGGTTTCCGAAGCCACCGGCGAAAACGCAAGCTATGTATTTGTCAGCTTAATTCTTACGTCTCTTTTATCTTGTATTCTTACTCTTGAGGTAATGGCCGCCAGCAAAGCTGAAGAGGTTGCTGCTGAAGAATGGGGTTGATCCGCCAATTCCCTCATCAACTTCGCCAGGCTCTCCGAGATAACGGATCTTGTCGACTTGAATTGGGTTGCGGTTCACGTCGTAAACGATTGTTCCAATGTGATGGTTTCCTCCACTCTTGACGGTGGTGGTGGTGCAGCCTTCCTTGTTTCCGTCCGGGCTGGTCTTCCACAAGACAAGGTCGAGGACGGGAATGCACTTGGCGTAGCTCTTGCCGTTGGAGAGGAGACGACGCTGAACACAGATTTCGTTGGCGCCGCAGGGGGTGTCCGTGATCTTCTCGCGGTTGCTGCGAGGGTTGGCGACGCAGAAGCTGCGGATGATGTTGGACTTGAAGCAGACCGAGCGGTCATAAGTCTGTCCAGCCGGGCATGCGGTGTTAGGGAGAGTATCCCTAGTGACAAGATCCGTCAAGTTCAAGTCCGCGTTCCGCGGTTCCAACTCAACCGGAGCAATGTCGACGTAGGTCAGGGTGTTCTCCGGCGTGCCAGTCAGATCCCTGACTTCAGCCAGAGGTCCAGCTGCGCAGGCAGCGGCAAAGATAGTGGTCAAAAGAATGTACTTCATCTTTAGTTGCTCAGATATGTTGATTAGAGAGAGAAAGATGTGGATGTGATGAGATGCTCATGAAGCTGAAGCATGGAATATTGAGGGCTCTTATATATTCTTCAAGTCACCTCGGTATTACACCAGCTACACTTAATCATTGTAAGCTTGTAGCTGTTTGGTACGGAACACAAGATACTGTTTCTAGTTCCGGATTTCCGAACATCACCTAAACTTTGATTTTCGTGGTGTAGTTGACTGCCTCGACTTGCTGCTAACACGAACAACACTTTATCAAAGTTCTTGGTATCTCTGTCTGCATAATGTCGCAAAAGCCCTACTTTTCGGTTTTTCCTGAACAATTAGCTTTCATCAATTTGATAAATCTTTCTGGTGGCCTCCTATACGGCCTAGTTGAAATACTGTTATAGTGGTCGAACTAGCCCTACCGGATTTGAAGCCAAAGTTCAACTAGACCCAGGAATACGAGTTGGGTCGAGCAAGGTGACTTACAACACCACGAGACAAAAAAGTGTTAATGATAATACCTCCAGCACTTTTATCCTTTCTTTAATATTCCACAGCTATGCGCCTAAAGGGTTTAACTACAACGGGCATAGCACCAACCCAAACACCGCGGCACCCCTGCTCCCCCATCGCCGTGCACGTTGGATGAAAAGGGGATAATAACAGTAGCCGTGATCAGCCAGACTTCAGGAAGAACGATGAATCCTTCTCGAACGAGCAGCTGAATAATGTAGCAGACCTGCTCGTGATGTCGATTTCAGTAGGAACGCTGGGGTGGCCGGTGCGTTGCGCGCGGTCAGAACTGTGGCCGGAACCTGCGGATGGACAGCGTTTATACGGCGCTTTTAAAAAAACTCTCAACGGCACTTTCGAACCCACGAAAGCGCTCAACATCTGTTTTGTAGAATGAAGCAATGAATTTGCTAATTTCTTGTTCAGGGCTACCCCACGAACCACAAAATAGTGTCACGCCTTTTGAGTTGCGTCCTATTACTCCTATCCAGATTAGGACTATGCTCCCTGAGCAGAACATGGAGGAAAGCCTTCTCCGTATGGACGCGATCCACGAGCATATGCGAATCTGAACACTTTCTTCTGCAACAATATATGAAGAGTTACAAGAGTTACAGGTGTCCTTGTGTTTTGCCTTCAAGTGGCGTACTAATATAACGCCGCGATGTAAGTCGCGGCGAGAAGCCGGATTGTTTTCAGCGCCTGAGAATAATTGATGATGCGTCGGAGTCAGCCGTTTCGATCAACTATCCCATGGACACAACGCGGGGAAAGCTCTCCAATTGTGGGCGAGACTTGGTGTCTGAATGGAAAGATTGGTCTGGATGAACTCAGTTATATTAAGTGAGGCGCTGTTATTACTAGTTTAGCTTTGAAGCTAAGTCTTGACAGTAGAAGTTTAATTCCTCAGGTTACCAAACCGCTTATGGCTAAGCTTTGAGGCTCTACTCAAGCATTTTGGAACTTATGGAGAGTTTGTGCTGCGGTGATCTAACCACAAAAGGAGGCACTTTACAAAGTCAATTGACCACTTTTCCCCTCGGGCATACGGAGTACGTTGACCCTATTCCCAGGCGCGTTGGTCATCCTCTGTCGCGAGCCGCAGGGTCCCCTCGCTTACTCAATTAGTACATGTCTCGGCGAGAGCGTTGAGATACCTTAGTTAGAGTTCGCGCCGCGGAGATCTAACTGTAAGCGTGTAAAGCACACAAAGTCAATTCACTCACGTGTTCCTCACACATACAATAAACCCGACTTGCGACACGCTGGTCATCGTCGCGTCAGAGAGCTGTTGGGATCTCCTTACTCTGGCGAAGAGCAAGGATGAGGAGAAGATCAATTCACATGTGGCACGCTTATGGAGTATTCCTCACTCATTCACCTTTGCAGTAAGGCTATTGGGGAATAGCAGCTTGAGGAGCTCCAGTCTTGGATTGCTATGGGCAACGTATTCATGACTTCTACGGCGGTGAGTGAGTTTCTAGAAAAGTCAGATATGTCGAAGCTGAAGACACTTCACGAGAAAGAAGGGGGTGGCAACATGATAATGAGAAATTGAACTCTTCCTGTCGAGATCTATTACTTCAATACACAAAGCTCATCCGCAATATGCTATGGATTAAGTTACTCGATGTTGAGAAGCTTCAATTCCTGACATGTCCAGGACGTTGATGGTGAGATTGCCGTCGCCGCTGTTAAATCAAATGAATCTAGTTCTCAAATCGGTGCTGCCATGACCTCAATTCAGCACTACGAGAAACCCCCCATTCAAAGGAGGATATGAGTGAGACTGAGGCTGAGGTCGACGAAAGTGGTAATACAGTAATGCCGGTTTAAGTTAGGTTGTTACAAAAGAGGGTGTGCTGTCGCGCTCCTGAACACCCTTTTTTCCATTCACTGCATTTTTAGCCCACACTAAGGATGTGTTTACGGACGCCTTTGCACATGCGTTTTCTGGTACATCAAGCACTTGAGCGTGGCCCTGACAGCCTATTGGCGAAGCTTAAGGCTTCCCGTCAGCGAAGCAGGCCTCCCATAGGACACCGTCATCTAGAAGTGTACACGCATCAAGTCTTTTCCGCTCCACGAGTCGATTCTATAAAGCGACGAGACGAAGTGGCTGGAACAACCTGAGGTGAATACCTGTTGTACTAAGCTGGTCTTTAGATAGGGTGGTACGTGGATGCATACGTCAAGCTTCTCCTACCTTTTGAAAGTGATTTGGGACACAGTTTTGCGAAAGATCACCCTCGAATTCTCGCGCGACCGTATGGCAAGATTCCCACGGGATATGCCCAAGAATTGTACCGTACTTTAACTGACATAGAAGCCTTCCCAAGAGTATCACACATTGGCAAGCCACTGCACGTGTATGTATGTATGTACATCAGGCGAACCTCACCGTGCGTTCCAAGGCCAGGCGCTAATGTAGGCGAGGGTCGATGTGCATACGTAGTAATGCAGACCTTCACTGCATTCTTAATTCACCCTAAGGACGTCAACCAGTGTGCTCGTTTGCTTCGTCATCAGCAGCAAATCGACCACTCAGAGAAACCTTCACTGCATTCTTAACTCACCCCAAGGCTATCAATCGCCAGGCTCTCTCCCCAAACGCTCGGCTGACGCATCATACCTGCCCTATCAACATCTCAGAACCCTGCTCAGCGTAGCTCAAATGGAAAAATGACCAGCTGCTGGCCCTCCCGTCGTGCATCCTGGCTGCATCCTGAACCAAACCGAAGGGGGGTCAGAAGTTTCGGTATGTCGGCTCATCCTATCAAAATCAGAAACGCTGACGCAGCTAGGACTGTCTTCTGCACAAGCGGCTGTTGCAGATGCTAGTCCGTTTCACAGCAATTTTGACCCCCTCAAAGGACGTCTCTCACCTAGACTTTGGCAATAGTAGCCACTTCGCAGTAACATTGCGCACCGAAGCCTCGAAGGATCTCGCTTATGCGGACTAACAGACACGGTTTGAGATATTCTCGTACCCAAGGAATGAAGTTTGTCGTCAACAGCTTCCTTCACAGCAATTTAACCCCCCTCCAAGGGCATCTCTCCCATACACTAAGATAGTCTCAACTAAGCAAGTCGTATGCACGGCACGTGGTCACGTGTAGAGCGAAGTGACCAATCTCGGAAACCTTGGGTGGATAGTTTGCATCTGGTAGTATTCTCGACTACCTTGAGGCATAAGACGCTGATTCTTGGAGCTAAGATACGTAGTCGCTTTATATCCTAGATCCACGACATCCGTCTCCAACCTTCTACTCCATGATGAGAGTGGCTTCCTTGTGATGCCGATGCCGCTGACGTTTCCTGCTTGGTGCGGGTATGACCCCGCAGAACCCTCGTGGTCAATAGCCGCGGGGTACCTCTTCCTATCCATAGTGAATCCCGCGTAATTCGGGCATTGAGCCGGCCCTGTTGCCATGCGGCGGCTGCCGGTTCAGGCGAAGCGAAGCCCACCCATCATGTATTATCCCTGCCCTAGTATGCTCGTGCCTGATTCCCTTTGGCGGCTAAATATTTCCATGCTAACGGCGGGTTGGCAGTCCAGAACCGAGGGCTCCATCCTGAATGGCCGTTTCGTTACGTGAAGCACTCACGCCTCACGTTCTCGTATCGTCGTTCAATCGTTCTTTCATGACCTTCCCTTGTGGTGTGATGCGGGATAAGTCGTGGGTATCTTGTAGTAATTCGAGGCTGGATTCTTCGCTCGCTGGTAGTGGTGTTTGTATGTTTGGGTCTCGTTGCCCGTCTGTCTAGTCTTTCGTTCTTGGATCTAGTTGTCTTTCGAACCGATTCATCGTTCTTCGTAGGTAGGATGATGACCGTTGGTCACTCGGAATGGCACACTCGAATAGCAAGCGAGCGCAATGCGATAAAATGGTATATTCAAAACAGCCCCCCGACTCCATAGATGCAATATATGCAGGCGTGATATCTTTCGCCCAAAAGGTATATGTTCTTCGTCCCCACTGGTAGGAGGGATAGATAGATCTCGAATATAGACAGCAGCAACAAAAAGATAAGGGTATAGAATCTCGCAGTATCCGCAATGCGGCCTCAGTTCGTCTTCTGCTTCGGCGCGCCCTTGAACTTGCGCGTAATCGCGACACCGGCGACGCCGGCAACCATGAGGGCCTCGACGCTGAGCAGACCGACCCAGATGATGTTGAGGATCTGCTCCTCGTAGCCGCTGCCAATGTACATTGTCATCTTGTCGTAGAGCATGGGGTAGGCGCCGGTGACGAAGAGGAAGACTTGGGTGACGTAGAAAGTGTACCAGTAGGGACTGCGAATGGGGACAGGTCAGCAACAAGAAAAAGAGGTCACGAACGTATGGTAAGTGTGGTTCCATGGCGTTGGTCTTATAAAAAGGTTGAGGTGGGTGGGTGCTAGATGAATGGGCTGGACCGCTTTGGTACTACCACGGTACCACCCCCACCCTCAGCTGCCTTGGAAAAATGAAATGTGGACGGGCAAAACAAGGTAAGGTAACCTTGGAGCTAGCGCGTTTGCGATCGTCCGTGGATTCGTGGAACCGTCCGTTCAATGAGTTGGGTGTGGTGTAAGGTGTTGGATCTTTGTCCCCAAAAATAAAAGGGAAATGATTAAATTGCGGGGATTTTCTTCTTTGAAACCTTGTCGCATGGAAGAACCAGGTGGCGCTGATGGTGGGATTTTGGGGGGTCCTTGGGGCCCTTGGGCAAGCCTTGCAGATGCAGATTGGCGCTTGCCGCCTGCCGGGTTTCCTGCGCACGGAAGTTTGAAAGTCAAAGAGACAAGGGAGAGGGGAGATTTTGCAATGCGCATTGAAACAATAGGTGCAAAGAGTAGACGGGAAGAAGAAGCAAGCAAGCAAGCAAGGAGGCGAAAGTCAGGGAGGGATGGATTGGAGGGTTTGATTGAGTTTGACGCTCATCATTCATAGTTCAGACGGAAGGGAGTTCAGATAGATGTCTGGAACTATGCCGCCTCGTTGACAAGACGGGCGATGCAGGGAGTATCCGTAGACGAGAGAAAGACAGAGACCAAAAGCAAAGAGACATAAACTCACCGACTCTGTTCCGTCAAGCGCGTCCAGCGGATGCGCAAGTGATCCGGTTCCCCAGCCTGCGAGGCCTGGACCGCGAGAATGATGCCAGAGAGGCAGAAGGAGAACAGGAACATCATACGCTGGAATAGCGTGACGTGGGAGTTGAACTCGAGCAGGGTGTGAAGGAAGGCGAACATGATGGGCTGCAGGTTTTTCGATGCCGTTGACGTAGCGGTGAGACCTGACGTGGTTCTCTTTGCTGCAGAAATGCAGGGTAAAAGAGGGCGAAAGAAAAGTAGAGAGGTGGGAAGTCTGGATTCTGGAGAGCGTAGGTGCAGTAGTCTGCTGTTCGGAGGCGGATACTCGCGCAGCAGCGGTTGTTGCGGTGTGACTGACGACGATTGACGAACGGAGGGCAAAAGATGAGGTGTTGCTGCGACTCTGCGAGTGCCACTTCCAGGGCCACGAGGGCGAGATGGGGGGCTGGGAGTGATGATCAGGTGGCCGGGGGGTCCGGGGAGAGTCGAGACTCTCACGCGAGGAGGGGCAAAGCGTTGAAGCGACAGCGGTTGGTATTGGGGCCCTGGTTTCCGGTGCTGCGATATTGTGACTCGAGTCTGATTATGTTTTGGTTGTGGGTGATTGCGATTAATGCGCGTGTGCTGCGAGTAAACGCTATTCAATACCCGTACGGAAGTTTGTAGGAGAAAGTCTTGGTGCCACGAGGGGGAGAAAGCAAGGGACGAGCGGGTGTTTGTCAAAGAGACAAGGCTTGATAATTAAACAAGGTTGCAGTGGATAATAAAGACAAGACGACACTGAACAAGTGGCCACAATTCTTGCGGGAGGAGGAACCAGAGAGACGAGGGACGGAGAGGGAAGCCGGCGGTTTGTGTGCCCGTTCGATTGGAAGTGTTGGGGGTTTCCTGGTGGTGGACAGGAGGCAGTACGTACCTACCAGCCAGAGGTAAAAACAAATTTAAAGGTGGCCCCACAGCATGTCTTATCGCTCTCCACGTGTCCTTATCGTCGGTCCCAAATTGGATGGCGCCGCTGCCCCCGTCGGTTGGCGGGCCTAGCGAGCCGCCCACTGCCGCTGTGCCGCTGGTCCACCCCTAATTCGGCCCTGGCGCTGTCTGTTTCCGGCCTCAATCACCGCAACGGTCTAGGCTCGATCCACCAATCCACTCTGCTGCTCTTCTTTGAGAAACCAATGGAAGAGAATCGAGACTTATTGATCGGACCAGACCTGGTGATGGCTGCACATCTAGGTATCGAGTGAGTTGGTGAGCGGGATTGTATTTGCGTAGTTTGCGGCACAAGACGACTTGCAACCTCGACACTATTGACACAAGTTATGGAACTCAATTAGGGGTATTGTAAAATTGTGGATGGTGGAGAGATCCACAGAAGAAGCATCAAGACAAAGACGTTCCATTCTTTACGCATCCCGAAGAAACTGATCCACCGGAACACCCCTCTCAAAGCTATCCCGATAAAACTCATCCAGCTTCAAAATCAATCCGTCCTCAATCTCCATACAAACCATCGCCACAAAACACCACTCCGCTCCCGTCGCCGCCTTCCTAGGCAATGATCCCAGAAACGTCCCGTTCATCAGAGACCTAAACACACAAGTCGTTCTCGTTTTCCCATCAACGCCGTCGTTCTTGGCCCACCAAATGGGCGTAGACGGGTCCAGCACCGCCTTGAAGTCGGGAACGGCGTTGCGCCAGACCCGATGGTGGTTGTCCATCCGCGTCACGTGGAGTTGTGAGCCGTGGTCAATGTAGACGCCGTTCGGCGCAAAGAGCTGCGCGAAAGCGGCCGGGTCGTCGCTGGACCAGGCTGCGACCCATCGTTCGGGGAGAGTTTCTTCGGACGTCATGTTTGGCGAGTGTGATTTAATAAAGATTGAGATGAACGGCAATTGCGGCCAGAGTAGACGGGCCACAGTCTGTCTTATATCTCTTTACGTCTTCCCTTCAGTTCTATTCGTGCTCAAATTTGCCTACCTACACACGGTCTTCGGCATTTATTGCTGGTCCTATTGCGTTTCCATGGTTTTGAAAAGCGGCCCACTAATAAGAAAGGTAAGGTACCTTAGGCATGTACATACTTGAGGTACTACCACATGTTCGAGTCTTTTCCCAACCGTTGGAGCCGTGAAGAGCACGAAGGTTGACGCTATTCTGCTGTGACGGTGTGACCCCTCTCGGCAGTCAGCTTATATGACAGACAGAAAGATCTGCTGATTGGCAAGGTCACCCGAAAGGAAGATGCAGTCTTTAGCCGATCGCCCCGGACTCGGCGCTCTTTAGCAGCCGAGACGGACTTCTAGGCCGAGAGGTCCGTCGGGACTTCATTACCTTACACGGCAAGAAAATCCCATTGATTGTGCAGATTGGGGTGGCCTCGGCTTTCCGAGTTTTGCGACAGTAATCGATACTCTGGAATGCGGCGCTCTCGAAGCTGCTCTGCGGGGTAACCTCCGTACCTTCCGAATTCCAACATTCGAGGTGCCGCTTTTCGGCTTCCGTTGGATCCACCCATCGGCTCGGAAGTGGGTCGCAATCGGCCTCGATATTTTTAGGAACCTGGAAACCAAGGCAGTGAGCGTTGCAGTTCAACCAACAACCAACATGCAGCTTCCCACTCTGAACTTCCAACAACCAACACAACCCCCAATCACCAAAGTCCCGTTTCATTCAATCATATCATGCAACAGTGAATTCGAAACGCATCCTTCCGACAAGGAGGCGGAGATCCATGATGATCAAGCCACGTCGAGCTCGCCGCAGTTGGCCATCGACGCATCGGCGTCCGCTCCAGCAAGCTCACGCCCTTCATTTTGATTAACGACAAGCGGCTGCCCGCTTAATCAACCCAGCCATATCTGCGCCTGTTTGCACCTACTGAATTTCTTGATTAACCGCGTCGAGCATTTAGTCGCCTTCTGCTCTATTCCGAGGAGTCCATCAGTTTGGTGGGGTGGTGGGTTTTCTTGTGCTCTTGCTGAGCCTCCCACCTGCATCGGCGCTTAACCCCCGCCTGGGTTGCATTATTACGACCTCAGGTGGAGGATTGAAGATCTCGAGGCGTTTTCCCTTTTAGGCCAATGGGTCCACGGCTTGGTCCTCCAGTTCCGCGGCACTGAGCCGTATGGCTCATACATACAAAATGGCGACAACCAGTCAACCCGCCCCTAGACGCAGCTACTTTCCGCGGTAGACGGTTTCTCGTCTCTTTCGGCCTCTGCAGGACTCATTGGCTTTGCGACAAAAGAGGTCGGCATTGGTATCGAGGAATTATGAGAAGAATGGACTACCGCGACGATATTCCGTGGGGGCACCGGAAGAAAAGCCAGAAGCCATACACCATCCGTCGGAAACCTATCTCGCCAAAGACCCTCAGCTACGAACCCATTTACGTTGAGACATCAAATGGTACGGCCAGCAATAATGACATATGGAAGCCTCGCGAAGAGACAAACCTTATTGCAAACGCAGAGTCCGAATTTTCAAACACCTCTCGATCCATCAAGCCCTCCTCGAAGTCACAGATCAGCACCTCCTACACAGATTCCAATGTCAGTAATGGCTTGTTAAAGGCTACTGAGAATGTTAAAGTCGCTGGCATCGATGAGGAGAGCAATCACAAAAGATGCGTGGCAGCTTCATGGCGCCCGACTTGGCTACGTCCACTTGTGCTAGCAATCTTTGCTAGCCTCTTCCTCTTCCTTGCCGTGGCGCTGGCTGTCATGCTGTGGTACTCAGCCAACAACAGCGGGCTTTTCGAGAGTCGTCAGAGTCTATTGCATACTTACGTGTGGCGATTTGGGCCGACTGCATGTAAGTAGTGCGCCGTATCTTCGACTCTTAATCTGGAGAATAAAACCCGTTCGACTGTCTAACGTTTTACCGTCCAGTCCTCACGATTTTGACCATCTTCTGGGCTAGAGTTGAGCTGCAAGCTATGATGTATATGCCTTGGATATCTCTACGGTCAGGTCCCTCGCTTGGAGAAAGTGATCTAGCACTCGACTACACCACGATGCTTTTACCTCTGGTTTTCTCCCGGTCATTTCGTCGGAGGCATTATCTTGTTTTCCTGGTGGCTTCCATTTCTGCCTTGCTCAAGGCCCAGATCATCCTTGCCCCTGGATTGTACAGCCTCACAGAACTCCAAGTTACACGCCCTATCGACGTCCTTTTACAAGACACCTTTGATTCGGTGACACCAGAATCTACATACACGCCGGACGCCAGCGTCTACTACAGGGCAAGGGCACAATACGACTTCAACGTCGACTATCCATATGGGGTCGCGGAAGGTTTTGCGTTTCAAACGTTTTACACCGGGAGTGAGTTCAGTCGAGGAACTGTCGCCAACCCAGTAACGGCCACCGTAGATGGGCTTTTCCTAGGCACCCAATGCGTTAGGTTGAACTCCTACGCAATCTTGGAACAGCACAACATCGCCAACTATCAGGGCAGGGGCTTATATATGAACTTTACCGTGGAGCTTCAATTCGATGGTTGCGAAGAACCAGTCATCGTCCCGCATTTCGACGCCTGGTCCTCTCCGAGACTGAATGCCACATTCTGGGGCTTGCAAACGGACTCAAAAGTCGCCCGACCCTGTTCCGGATTACCTTTACAAGCCCCGGCTTTCCTATACTACAATGGGGTATTCAAGCTACGGAGCGATAACTCGTCTGAGTATCTACATCCACCAGCCGCTGTAATCTGCGAGCCTCACGCTTGGGTGTCGAAAGTCCAGGTCACCGACGATGGAGTGAAGCCGACAGTGATGGCAGTCTATGATGAGCGACGACCTTTGTTCACGCCAAACATCATGACAATGTTCAACAACTCACTCCCGCCCAAGGACATCTGGCACGCGGATACAGTTTCAGGGTGGACTGGTCCGCTCAGTGTTGATCTGAGGTTCAGGGGTCACGCGACCACCGAGTTCCCAGAGGTTGTGACGACCGACATGTTGCAAGATTCATCCCAGAACATTACGCAAAGGCTTGGACCATTCGCTAGCCACTACCATCTTCGACAGAAGCAAAGCTCCGGTGGAAGTGGTACATCGCTGCAGCGTATCGTTCGCCTCACCATAAACCCCAAGATTTGCCTAGCGATGATTGCGCTCTTCATTTTCAACGCCGGCATCACTACGTTTCTGCTTTGGCGTTATTATCACGACACCTCGGTCTGGCACCGCGATCCGGCAACGCTGCTCGGAAATTCAATGTTTCTCAGTAATCATCCCGACATCACAAACCGGACTGCAGAAATCAAAGGCCCATCGCCGGACTGGAAAAGTGGCGCCTTTACGCCCTTGGTCTTGAAAACGACATCACGCGTAGTATTCTGCATCTTCACCATACTGCTCGCGAGTAGTCTCATTGTTACCCTCCGACATTCCGAGACATCGGATGGGCTTGCAACCATTGATGGAGACGGTTATTTACACCTAATGTGGACTTCCTTCCCAGCTACCATAGCACTCGGAGTATCCCTCTACATCAGCTCTTGCGATTGGTCGTATCGTGACCTCGCGACTCTCTACCATCTCTCTAGAGCCGCGTGTAACTCTTGCGACCTTGACCGCTCTCTGTTGGATATGCTGGGACTGCGCGCGCTGTACTACTCTTTCCGTTACCGTCTCTGGTCTGTCACGGTCTCTCAAAGCCTGGCCCTCGTGTGCGGGATACTCACTTCCCTTATCTCCATTATCTTTACAGTCGAAATCATACCCGGGTCGACACCAATTCAATTCCAACAAAAGACTTGGTTTCAAATACGAGACAACGTTGGGTACGAGCTTGACTACACAGCGAAACAAGAAATGTTCAATGGTCTTTGGACCCGTCGGGAGGAAGGCTCTTTGACTTATCCGGAAAACACGTTCGACAATCTTTTGTTCCATGATTTCGAAAGCATCGACACCCTCGACCCATCCAAGAACCTTTCGGTTGCAATCACAACACCAGCGACCAAGGTCGAGTCTCAGTGCACCCAGCTCAGCGAGGATACGTACGACATCAGCCATTATAACACGACCACGACAAACGGAACAGTAGCGTATTACGCCGCCGTAGTTGTCACATTTTGTGATCCCGGAAACGACAAACCTAGAAGGATCAAAAAGGACATCGACCTCGGTATAACTGACCCGGCTGATCCGCTGGGGAGCATATACTTTTCAGGCATGCTTCGAACGCAAGCGAACCCAGTCGTGGACGGCTGCATGCTCGAGAGCCAGCTGGCGCACTCAAATTTGACGACGGCTCTGTACCCTACCTATGTTTGGGGAGCGTTTGACCCGGCTCAAAAAAACTTCTCCTTTGTCGCCGTTTGGACGTGTAAATACTCCTGGGTCGAAGTCGACGCGGAAACGAATCTGATCTTCTCCGACGGCCGTCTCGCCATCGACCCGGAGAACCCCCCACGGCCAGACATGGCCTCCACGAGGCCCCTGGACCCCACGCTTGATCTGAACACTTGGTTTGCCATGTACCCAGAAGTCGACCTCGGCGGCACAGGAGATCAGTTCAAGGGGGTGGAGGGTCCCTTCCGACCACTGATCCAGCCCTATGGGACGCTGGACATGTCGGCATTCGGAGATGAGGGACAGCAGGCGGACGTGATGCAGGACATATATCACAACTACGCCCTCAGCTCGGCGCAACTCGCCAACGTCGTGAACCGTAAATTCATCACCGCCGAAAGTGGACCCGCACCGGCCCCGGTTGTGGAGGCGACCGTATATGATAATGGTCGCCGCCGGCTCGTACAGAACCCGACCATCACGTACATTGTGGTAGGCATCCTGGGCGCCGTCATCCTGTTCAACATCTGGGCTCTGGTGTCGGCCTTGATCCGGTGCTGCGGCGGCGGGGCTAGCTGGCTGCTGGATATGGATGCGAGGGGCCTCGCGCCGGACGGGTTCCACAGCATCGCCTCGGCAGCCAGCTTGCTCCAAAACTCCAACGTGGCGACTCATCTGCCGCCTGGTTCTGAGATGATGTCGTCGGATGAGGTACACGGGCATATGCACGGTTTGGACCTCCGGTTGGGGTGGTTCAGGAGGGAGTGCGACCAGACGAGGCACTATACGATTGGTGTTATGGGTGATCCGGCGTTTCATTACATGGGTGTCAGAAGGAGTTCAAAAAGGGCTTCGGCAGGGTCTTTCAGGAAGTAAAGCGTGCTTGGTTAATGACAGACATGGCTTCTCCATAACGATGCGTGTATGAAGGAGATGGGGCCGTCGAAATCTTGATGTTAAAGTACCTGGATAGATCAAGACTCATCCTCAAATATAGAATAAGGAATACTCGCAGACACCGCAAAATTCGGCATATCCACGATCTCCGCAATCTTCAAATCGGCCGCAATGCTGCACAGCATATACGCCTCCTCCCTCTCAAGCCCCCTCTCCGCGACAAGATACGCAATCAAACTCCTCAACGCCTTCCTACTCGCCTCCAACAAGTCAGAATCAATCCCCAGCACCGCATACACGCCACCTTCATCCTCCCCCTTACGGCCGCGAGCATGCACCGACCCGCGCGTGTCATAGTGCGGACTCGTCACGTACGGCATATCCTCCCGGACCGTAAACCGCAACGTAGCTTTCATGGGCGTCTCGATCGCCGTGCCGCAGACTTCCCCGTCTCCTTGCGCGGCATGCCCGTCCCCGCAGGAGAAATTCGCCCCCGGGACGCGGATGGGGAGGTAGAGTTTGGTTCCGGCCGTGATGTGTCTGCAATCTATGTTCCCGCCCGTCTCCAGCGGCGGAATCGTCGGGAACGGACCTGCCTCAGCCGGTGATACCCCCGCTATCCCCAGAAACGGACGCAGCGGGATCTTGATGCCTGGTTTAAACACGATATGCGTCGCGTCCTCGTCCCAGTGGAAGTGCTTAATGACATGATTTGGAAAGTCGTCTGCGAGGAGTCCGAAGCCGGGGAGGATTGCGGTCCAGCCCCAGCCCGTAGAGGGTTTGAGGGAGAGGAATTCGATTTCGAGGACGGAGCCTGGGTGTGCGGCGGCGATGGCGACGGGGCCGTGGATCGGGTCAAAGGTTGCGAGGTTTAGGGTCGCGAGGGAGGTTGGTGTCGTGGAGGGTGTGATTTGGCCGCCGGAGGAGTCGTGGAGGTCAAAGGTCACGGGCTGGTTTTGGGGGACGGTGAGGAGGGGAGGGGTTTTGCTTGACCAGTGGAGGGTTGGGTTTGCGGATGTGATGTGGAAGGGGGGGGCCATTTTCTTGGGGCGGGGGCTGTGAGGAGTGTGGTTTGTAGAAATCCTGTCGGGGATGTTTGAGTGCGTTTTGATGGTTTTGTGAGGCTTGTCTTGTTGTCGGTGAGATGAGGAACGAGGTCCTCCGGGGGAGAGAACGGAGGTTGATGGCGGGTGGGGTTGCTTATCGGCGGTCGGATGCGGGGTTTCGGGGTTTGAGGGGCGTGTGACGTACCTTTATCCCGGCACGGAGCGGGTCTGGTATACGTATCTACCGAGTCTCCGGTAGGTGATCGGAGTTTATCTTCCTGGTAAGGCTGATGAGGGATCTCGAGCCTGGCATTCAGGACTTCTTCGTTTCTGTCATGGCATCAACCATATCAGGTAACTGTTGGAGTGGCAGTCATCAGGGTCGTGCATCATTAACGGGGGGGATAGCTGTGTGCTGCATGAACGGAACATGGCCCATGATCGTGACATCGTATTCCAGTCGCTTCGTCATTAACTGTTGAGTTGTCGGCACAACTCGACATACATACACTCTATCTCTCCTTTTAATCACCTTTTGCATTACCCAAGGCCCGTCCCTGGACCCCCAAGGCCGCTCAAATCACAAAATCTCAACAGGCCCAAAAACGTTCCAAGAATCCTGACTCCCAACCATGCCCTCAACGCTCAACCCCTTCGCCCGCTCCGCAAGCAACCCACCGCCCAGAATCCCAGCAACCTGCCTCGACAAAGTCGACTTGCGCCCCAAATACCACAACGCCTTGACACAGTCCTCACACCGATCCAACGCCTCCACCACAACCTCATCCCCAACACCCAACCCACCACCAGCCTCCTCAAGCAACAACGTCCCCGCCATCGCAAACGACCGAATCAGCACCATAGTCCACGGCTCCGTAAGCAAAGCCCCCTCCTTCACAGCCGGATGAAAATCCAACAACACCCCCAACCCGCCTACATCATGCTGCGGCGTAGCCGCCCTCGCGAGATCAGACACCTCCCGCACGCTCGCCCTCCTCAAATCCCCGACCAACCCGCTCGCCACCCTCTCCGCGGCCCTTGTCGCGCTGCCCAGTCCCTGCTCGTCCACGAGCGCGATACAATCCGCCATCATCATCGCCGCGAGGAGCCAGTGTCCCAGCAGACAAATGTACCAGCTCTGGATCTTGGAGGGGATCGCGTCGTGGTGCTCGATGCAATCCCGGAACAGGGGGCCGTACATCATGTTCCAGTGGCGGTACACCGCCAGCCCGTCTTGGATTGCGTCCTCGATGGACTTTGGGGACGCGGAGCCGCGGGAGGAGAGGGCTTGGATGCGTGTGATTTTGCGGAAGAGGAGGACTTTGACGGGGGCTGCGTCGCGGAGTTCGCGCTCGAATGTGTCGGTGGGGCAGGGCCAGCGGAGGGGGGCGAGTTTCTGGTTGCGTTTGATGATGAATTGGTCGTTCCAGCTTTCTGGGGATGGGATCGCTACCGGGATGGTGTCGTCGTCTTCGTCTTTGCAGGGCGGCGAGTCTTGCTTCTTTGCTGTTGCTGTCTCGCGGCTGTCTTCGTCCGAGACGACGGGCGGTCTGTCGGAGATGGCGGAGGATAGGGTGTCGAACATGATGGCGAGCCAAAAGAGCATCTTCATCGTCGCTTTTTCTTCGCCGTGAGCATCTTCTCCGCCGCCGACAGCCCATCCTGATCCGGTCCTCGCGTTGGCGGTCCCGCGCGCTTTTACTCTCTTCCTCCTCTCAAAGTTTTCAGACCTGCGCTTGAGAACGTGCAGGCGCCGGGCGCCGCGCTCGACGTAGAGCGAGTACCCTTCCTCGTCCAGCGCCGTCTGCACCTTTTCCTTTGTCCCCGGCGTCTCCCAGTCGTTCCCGTCTCCGTTGGCGTAATCGTACCCCAACTGACTCTGACCAACCATCCCTTCGCCAAACTCCCACCCGATCCCCTCCGCGCTCTCTTGGTTCTTCTGCGTGAGGCCAAAAAGGAGCTCCGCCATGGCCACCTTGAACGAGTCCACGCCCGCACAGTCGTCCAGACACCGCTGCGCCTGGTTCCAAAATGATATCTGCAGCGCCGTGTCGAATTCCTGTTCGGTCCCCGGCGCGGACGAGTCCCCGAAGCCGTTTGGCTTCTGGTACCGCGCTTGACTCCGTTGACTTCCCTGTGCCCACTGCGCCGTGAATGCCATGATGGCGAGATGTAGCGCTCTCGTGGCCTTTCGGTCTTCGGATACGCTGAGCGATTTCAGACCCAGCGAGGCGAGGGATTTGTCGAGCTTGAAGACGCGGCGGTAAATCCTGTTGGGCAGATTGAGATGAATCTGCGCCGGGTCGTGACCTCGCGCGTCGCCGAGACTCGAGCGCTCCAGCTGTGTGGGGGTTAGGATGTAGGGACAGTTCTGCTCCACCAGCCAGCACGAGAGCGCGCCCTCCATGACGTCGTGGTACAGCTTCATGAGGTTATCCGTCATGAGCGTCTGATTCGTCCGCGCAATCAGCGCCTGCGTGGCCGAGTACTCTGAGATCCCAGCACCGCCAGGTGGCGCATAGTTCATGGCGTGCGCCTGCTGCCACGCCCTCTTGCGGGCATTCGGGTCGATGCCCATGGTCGAACAAGTCGAGTCCGGGCTGAGACTGATGGTCGAGGCGCCGTGCATGGAGACGAGATCGGCGTCGTCGAAGCCTGGTAGCTCATCTGAGAGACAGCTGGGCGCTGAGAGGGATGAGGGGCCCGGGAAGAGGAGCGAGGCGGCGTCGTCGGCGGATGGGTCGAAGGTGAGGTGCTCGTCGGCGGGGGATAGCGTGAATAGGTTTTGGGGAAACCCAAAGTCGTTTGCTACTGCTGCTGCTGCTGCTGCTCCGCCAAAGGCATGTGAGCTTGGCGTCTCGTGGGTGAATGATGCGACATGATCCGGGATGAGTGACTGAAGCTCGGCGAGTTGGGCCTCACTCAGACCTGATGGACCTTGGGATGCTGGCGATACAGAGGCTTTGTTGCTGTTGCTGCTGTCGTTGTTGACCTTCTTGCTGTGATTTGACTTGACCCTCTTCCGACTCGGCGCGGCGGAAGCGGAGGCGGAGCCGGCAGCGGCAGCAGCAGCGGTCTTCTCGGCGGACTGCCTTCGGACCCGGAGCTGGGCCTGCTGTGACCGGGCCCAGTTGAATGTGCACGACTTGCGCGTCTTTGAACAGTTTGAGCACGGCCCGTTCATGCTCTGCCAGTCTGTTCATCAAGAAATTAGTCCCGGGGTTGAAGAGAGAGTGTTTTCGTTGTCTCATTGCTCAATTCACTCTGTGCTACCTACCAACCTCCCATTGAAGGTCTGCATCCAGACACAGCTGGATATCCTTGAGGGCGCCCGCGTCGCAGGCCCTCTTGCCCTTGCGACATTGGTCGCAGCTGCTATTCTGCCGTCTCATCGCATTCGCGTATCGTCGGTTATCGTGATGCTTCTCACACGGCTCGGTGGGTATGTGTCAAGGCGAGGTGAGATGAGATTTCAATGTGGAGGTTGAGCCAGGTTGTGAGGCGGAGATTCGAGACAATCGAAGCTGGAAAAGAAGGGGTGGGTGTGGTCCTCCAGCTGTCTCCAGTTTCTTTTTGCCCCCCCTCAAGGCCCCAACAAAGAAAAATCCCCGCTAGTTCCAAAACTCGTGACCAGTCAAATCCCCCGGCCATCCGAAACGACGTCGTCACGGGGAGGTCCCTGTCGCCAAAACCCCGCGTTTTTTTCCCCTTCTCTCACCTTTCTTAGACTCTAGCGTTGCCTGCGTCAGCAAGGGAAAAGAAAGCGGGGTGCATACGGTGAGTTTGCCAGTTGGTTCATGTTTCCCCCCGCAGATCCTCTTCTTCTTCTGCGAGGAGATTCCGTCTCTGGTGTGTGCCGGTTGCCAAGTCCGGTGTTGGCTGGTCTGGGGGAACCAGGGTTGGGATGGGATCCGGGGAAAAGAAAGGGAGGGGGCTTCCCCATCCTCCGGAAGCGAGAGCTGTCAACCCCGGATTCCACTGCTTTCGGTGAACCTTACGAGGCGCAGGTTCAAGGGATCCAACGGTTTGGTTAGACGTTCTTGAAGCTTACCATGTTGTTGGCTGCATTCTTCAACCGTCAGGACGTTCCTTATGGGAAAATCAGCCCACTTTGAGGTCGTCTTGCAGTTGCATCCTACCTAGGCACCTGGGTAAGCCAATGGCGAGCTGGACATCCCTCATGCACTGAGTCTCTGGCAATGGAATTGGTTCAAGACCTTCTCACATATTACTAGCCTCATTCTGATGAAAGGGGACCAATAGGAAATCATCCATATATGGAAATCTGTTTCCGAAAATTCCGACGAGAAACAAGCCTCATCAGTAGGAGAACGACGCGAACCCGCGGAAACACAGTGTTTAGACTGAGATTATGAGAATCGTTCATCCTCATAGACATCACGCACTCAGCCCCTTATACACAGCAGCCTCAACCTGCGCCCAGAGCCCCATGACCGAAGCGTCGCCAAACGGCAGAATCTGCGAGCACACGATCCCGGCCACCCCGTTCTCCCGGTCGCACCACCAGAACAGGTTCGGCAGCCCAGCCCACCACGCCGTCCCGCTCGAGCGCCCCGTTGGCCCGCCCGTGATCATGAACGTCAGGCCCCAGCCCTGCGGCGGGTTGCCCGGGATCGGGTAGAGCTCCGGGATCCCGTTGGTCAGCTCCGGTTTCGCAGCCTGAACGCCCTGCCGGGCAAAGTCTGGGAACTTTGAGATTTGGTTGGAGAACATTTCGTCTACCGTCTCCTTTTTGAGAATTTGGGCTTTTGTGATGGGACAGGTCCCGTCGTTGAGGAAGACTGCCAGGATGCCTACGAAGATCTTTAGTTAGTCATCCAACAGTTGAGCATGAGCAAAGAGGGACAAAGTACATACGAGTGTATTCTTGAGGCTTTGCAAAGATGCCGGCGCCGCCGCTGTTGAAGCAGGCGCGGATCTCCTCCTCTGACTGTACGATCAATGGGCGATGGAGAGGGTGGTCTCTGTGAACCAACTTGCCGTCGGGCCTCTTGTAGTGCATGTACGCCAACTGCGCCTTCATCGAGGGTGTCGGAATCATGTTGACGTTCTTGAGGCCCAGAGGCTGGCAGACGTTGGCCTGGATGTAGTCGTTCAGACTGATGTTCGTGGCCCGCTCCAGGGCGATGCCAGCCCAGTCAATGCCGACCTACAATTCCGAGTCAGAGGCCATCGTCTCAACAGTTGTTACTTCACTTACGCCATACTCCCAGCCTTCACCCGGCTGGAACAACAAAGGCTGCACCATATCCCTCACACTTCCCGAGAACTCATCAATCCCCGCTGGCAGACTCCAATCGCGCAGCCGCTCGCTGAAGAAAGTATACCCGAACCCAGCCGTGTGCGTCAGCAGCATGCGGAGCGTGATGCCGCGCTTCTTGTCAACGAGCTTGCCCTCGGGCGTCAGGACCTTGATGTCGGCCAGCTCCGGGCAGAGCTTCTCCAGGTGGTCCGCGTCGTCGAGGCTCAGCTGGCCCTTCTCGACGAGCTGCATGCACGCGATGCCGACCACCATTTTCGTGCACGAGGCGATCCAGTACACGCTGTCCAGGGTCATGGGCTCCGAAGAGTCGACGCCCCGGGTGCCGGCGGCATGGGCGAATTGTTCGGTGCCGGTGCGGTCGATGACCACTACGGTTGTTCCGGGGATGCCGGTGGAGGAGGTTGTGACGGCATTGTCTACGATGCCTTTGATTTCGTTGACTGCTTGTGATGAGAGAGGCATTTTTGAGTGTGAGAGTATGTGAGTTTGCTATGGTGTGAGTGAGATGGCGTGTGAAGATAAATGAGATGAACGGCTCATGTGAGGAAGGAGGGGTGTGAGTGAGTGAGTTCAGATTTCACAGCAGACACACAAGAAGATCACAGAGATGATCAATTCGGCCGAGCTTCGTCTTGGCAATCTGTGCCTATCCTTTTCCAAAGCAGTCATGTCGGTGCGGTAGCATTAAATACGGGGACCCATCGTCTCAGCTGCAGGCCCAAACAAGAACGCAACGCACGCAAGTTGACGAAATAGATGCAAACCTTAGTACTTTAGTCATCCGAACCGCGTCCAACCTCGGCCCACCACCACCACCACCACCACCACCACCACCACACACTTTGAACGGCACCTATTCCGGCCTTGGGGGCAGACCAACTTCTCCAAGTTTGACTCGGCTCAAGACATGGACCATCCCTCCCTCCCCACGATGCGAATCTGAGAGTTTGGCCTTCCCCGCAAAGCGGTTGTGAGAACAGTAGTGTCACGGCAGTTGCGGATCCGCTCCACGGCCGCAGCGGCTCTCCGCATTTCACTGTGACATCCCGTCTTGTTTGAATCCTCCTCCATCCAGTATCCGCTCATCGCCTTGCCTGCAGGGCGGATCCGCAGCGGCTCCTCCTTTCGAAGTCTTCTCCTCCCTTCGGTGTGATGCGGGGATGTGCAGACGCGACGACGAGGCTGGTGTTTGAGTGTTTGAGGGGAAATGATATGCGGACTTCGACGTGTTTTGCTGCATGTCTGAGGTGAGTACAACCTCGCCCGGTGATGCGGGATAGAGAGCATCTATCTGCTGCGGCCTTATGCGTCCAACGTTGCTCTGAGGGCCTCGGCGTCTGCGGCCCCTCCACAGACAATAGCAGTATCTTTAATGGGGATATCGATGCAATGCCACGAATGCGGGCAGACGTTGATGTGGAGAATGTAACTGCGGTTGCCTCTTCCAAGGTATCCGTACATGATGTTGGAGTACAGTGTCCCCATGGGAGGAGTGCTCTGGGGATGCTCTAGGGATACCCGTTGTAGTCGTCTGATGTCACGTAAAGCAACACGTCTCATGCGAAACGAACTGGATAAGGTAGACTTCAGTATGTCGTCACACGAGGCTATAAGAAGCATTGAACTCCCTCGACTCTGTGTGCAAATTGAATAAATTGGACGAAAGAGCAGTGTTCATCGTGCTTCAACACCCTTCATATCATTATTATCCTTGTTTGACATTTACTTCTGAGAATTTGATATTGCAAATTCCAGACATGGCTACGATTACAGCTACCCAGCAAAAGAAATTTGCGACCGATCTGACGGACTATGCCAAGCGTCGTCAGACAGACGGGCCCTACGCCGATAACCTCGATGTAGATGTTCTCATCGTAGGCGGTGGATTTGGTGAGTGATCAAACCGCAAATCTTACCTAGTGATCACCTTCAAAGACTAACATGATTATCAAAGGCGGAGTCTTTATGCTGAAGACTCTCCGGGAGATGGGCCTACGGGCAGTCATCTACGAAGCCGGAACCTCGTTCGGAGGAACCTGGCGTTGGAACCGCTACCCCGGTGCCCGAGTCGACTCAGAGGTCCCAGAGTATGAGTTCTCGTGGCCCGAGGTGTTCAAGGACTGGACGTGGTCAACCAATTACCCCAATTACCAGGAGCTTCGTCAGTACTTTGATCACGTTGATAAGGTCAGTCCACACAAGATAATTCCAAGGAATACACCTGAACAAAAGCTAAGATATAAGTCACACAGGTCTTGGATCTCTCCAAAGACTGCTCATTCGATACCGTCGTCACCGGCGCCCAGTTCCATCCAGACGAAGGCAAATGGCACGTAAAGACCGCCGACGGCCGCCTGGCCAAGAGCAAGTACTTCGTCGTCGCAGCCGGTTTCGTAAGTCAAACCCCCTTCTCACTCCTCACGTTGGCCATGAACTCACCATCAAAACTCTAGGCCTCAAAACGCTACATCCCCAACTGGCCCGGCGTCGAAAAATTCAAGGGCGTAGTCCACCACTCCTCCTTCTGGCCCGAAGAAGACGTACCCGTCCGCGGCAAGCGCTGCGCCGTCATCGGCACCGGCGCCTCGGGCGTCCAAATCTGCCAGGAATGGGGCAAAGCCGTCGGCGAGAGCGGCGAGCTCAAGGTCTTCCAGCGCACGCCGAACCTGGCGGTGCCGATGGGCAAGCGCAACCTCACGGCGCAGGAGCAGAACATCGGCAAGGAGTGGTACCCGCGCCTCTACCAGCTGCGCGAGAAGTGCTTCGGCGGCTTCTTCTACGGCATGGTGGAGCGCAACACCTTTGACGACTCGCCTGAGGAGCGGGAGGCGTTTTATCGCCAGCTGTGGGAGCACGGCGGGTTCCGGTTCTGGTTGGGGAATTACAAGGATATGTTGTTTGATGCGGATGCAAACAAGGAGGCGTACGACTTTTGGGCGAGGAACGTGCGGACGCGGATCGGGGATGCGAGGAAGAGGGATATTTTGGCGCCAAAGGTGGACAAGATGCCGCATTTCTTTGGCGTCAAGAGGCCTTGCTTGGAGCAGAACTACTATGAGCAGTTCAACAAGGCCAATGTGGACGTTGTCGACATTAGCAAGAACGAGATTGACAGCTTCACGGAGACGGGTATCAGGTTGAAGGATGGGACAACGTACGACTTTGATGTGGTTGCCATTGCCACTGGTTTTGTAAGTCTTTTTCTCTTTATATGCACAGGCAAGGGGATGGGATCTGGTACCAGTGTTGTCGAACGCGACAAAGCACAAGGAGAAGGATATCAGTACCATGTCCTCGCCCTGCATGCGTAACGTTGCAGACCTCGTCAAAAAGCTAACACGGAATTTCTTAGGATATCACCACCGGAGGCATGACAAACATGGGCCTAAAGAGCATCAACAACACCTACCTCCAAGACGAATGGAAAGCCGCGGCAAACACCTACCTCGGCACCACCGTCAGCGGTTACCCCAACATGTTCCACATGTACGGCCCCCACGGTCCCACGCTGCTGAGCAACGGGCCCTCGACGGTCGAGGTCCAGGGCCGCTGGATCGCCGACTGCATCCGCAAGATTGAGCGGGAGAGCATCAAGTACGTCAACCCTACCGCGGACGCGACCAAGGCGTGGAAGCAGCGGATCAACGAGTTGAGCGACGCGAGCTTGTTCCCGACGACGCGGTCGACGTATATGGGTGGGTCGATGCCGGGTAAGGCGTTTGAACAGGTCAACTTTGCGGGTGGCATTCCGCAGTATGCCAAAGAGATTCGGGAGAAGTTGGATGGGTGGACCGGGTTTGATGTTGTCAAGGATACGAGGGATAAGAGCAGAATTTGAGTCGGTAGAGACCGTTTTCCGTTGATGTAGTTGCGAGGTTTTCATAGTAGTATTTCTGAAGAGATTGTTGGTATCTCCAGGGAATACAATCTCTGAGATTACCATGTGCATTTTCCGTTGAGTTGGAAATTATTATGAAGTGTCCATTTTCAGAGGGCAGGAGCAATGGAGCTGGGTAATACAAAGCGGCTTGACAAAGACTTGTCCAACAGTGATAGCGATTCTGACCAAAGGAATTCAAGTGAATCTTTCGGTGTAGGGTTCTTAAATCAAGGCAATGGGACACATGAATGGTAGCATTAACATACCTTACCTTAGCCTATGCCGAGTAGTCTGCTTCTATTTGCTACACTCGCACGTGGTGATAAGTATTGTCTGGTAGCTCAACTGAGGGGCCAAATAGAGCGCGTAGAAGCTCAATACCACAAAGAATTCATGGCATGTACTCCTATTGAATTACCTTCATGGCAAATTTTTATCGTCATCATATCATGCCACAACATGTCTCTTCTAGGGCAGTCAGGCAAGAAAGCAGGAGAATCAAAAGGCTGAAAGTCATGTTGCAAGCTCTGAACCACCTGCCAGAGATATGTAAACCTTCTCTATCTGTGATACAACCTGAAGAACACTGATATAAACTCAGACCCATTGATTCTTGCTGAGTCTCACCTTCCGGTAATGGTGACCTTCTTTAGTTCCCCGATATGGATGAAGGTGGTGAACGAAAGGTGAATTATCATGCCCAAATTCACTACGTCGCTTGAGCTCCTTCCTTGAATGAAGAACGGGTCTATGGTATATTCATCCACCTCATCCTTTGTATTCGTCTTAGCCGAGGCCTCGAATATTTCTCGCACAACAATCAAGCTGGAGGAAATTCAATTTGTTTCTTTCTTCTATTCTCACTCTATCACCTTCCTCCCCCCTCTTCCCCTCATCACCAACCCAACCCATCGCGACTTGCCAAACACTTGCGATCTACGGAATCCCCCAAATTTCACTCCCGTCCTCTGGCATTCAGTCATTTGCCTTCAATCCCACTGCCAGTAAGTTTTCGTTAAGCTCGACAACTGTTTGATATTTATTTAACGTCGTCTACAGTGAGGATGGCCGCCGCCCGGCTCCATTGGGCTCCCGGAGTCCTTTGGGCTCTGCTACTGTTCCAGTTGCTCGCCCTTACTCTCGCCCGTAAGTATAATCATCAATGATCCCGTTATTTCTTTTCATCTTCTTGCAATGTACTCGTGGCGATTGACAATGAGCTGATAATATTTTGCAGAATCCGTCCCGACCGTCACTACCGCTCTCGAGTGTGCCTGTGAGAACTTGACGCCCGGCACCGCCGCCTTCAAGTTCAACAATGAATCTTCCTCTATCTGCCCTTGTGCCTGTGGAAAGACCACATGGGTCCCTACCACGTACACTGAGGTCTACACTCTCTACGATTCCACGACTTCTGAAGGCCCGATTGTCACCGCTCCTTCTGCTACGCTGTCCAATTCTTCTGCTCTCAGCAGCTTCTTCAGCAGCATAGCCTCGTCCGTTCGAAACTTTACGACTTCAATCAATGGCACCGGCATCGTCTCGTCGTCTTGGACTCACTTGTTCCCTAGTCACAATGTGACAAGTGTCCAGCATACTACTACGGCGTCTGGCATCTTCTGGACTGGACCAGGTAGCGGTATTGGTGGAACCTTCACATCTCAAACCGTTATCTGGAAGAACTCAACTACGAGCTCTCTGTTGTCGACGAACAGAACCAGTAGCATTCCCATTTGGATCAACTCCACCATGACTACCCTCAGATCTGGCGGCCACCTCTCGTCCAATTCCTCAGCCCCTTCGAGATCTACCATGTCGACTCTCAACTCTGGTGGATTCCAATCTGCCAACAATTCGGCCCCTCTGAGTGTACCAACGCCGTCTGTTCGATCCAAGCCTTCAGTCTCTTCATCCTCCGGGATTGGTTCGGGAACCACAACTCCTGTCCCAGTCAGCACCACTGCTCCCCCTGCCTCGCCCATTGCATCTAGCACTCTTCCACTCCAGACAAACTCGTCCGTGCCTACAACCGGATCAGAGAAGACGTTGAACAAGGCTTCCGCTGCATCAACAAGTTCCCAGCCCACAGAAACTTCCAATCCTGCCCTTGTCCCGCCTTTCGGCACCATCACCGTCGAGCCTCTGGCCGGAAAGAAGACAGATGGAAGCTTGAAGACCACCAGTGTCACCTGGCTGTCCATCGACGTCCCAACCCGCACTACCATCAACGGCGATGTCATCACGACCAGTTTCCCCGCCTGGCGATGCATCTCGCTTGATCTTTGCAACCCGGATTGCCTTGTCCCTGATGAGATCTGCCTGCCTGCCCCCTCGGCCAACCCCCTCGGCTATCCCTGGCCTGAGAAGCCTGAGAAGCCCCCGTCGTCGGTTAATGGAGTTACACTTCCTGGACACACCTCTACGAAGGGAGTTGCTATACCTGGCGATCCTGGACATGGAGGAGGCGGCGGCGGAGATGACGATGATGACGGCGACCACGGTGGTGATGACGATGATGATCATGGCGGCGATGATGATGACGATGATGGCGACGACGACGACCACGGAGGAGACGATGATGATGGTGGAGATGACGACCATGGCGGCGACGACGATGATGATGGCGGAGATGACGACCATGGAGGCGACGACGATGATGATGGAGGAGATGATGACCACGGCGGAGATGACGACGATCATGGAGGAGACGATGATCATGGAGGCGACGACGGCCATGGCAGCGATGACGACGGCCGCGGACACACAAGCGATGATGACGACGAGAAATCCCTCTTCGACTTCAGAATCGACCTCGGCCTCGACATCATCGACAAAGCACGCAACATCCTTGGCCATGGCATGGATATTGGCTTCGGCACCAATAAACCAGCGGGCAAGACGGAGCCTGATGAACCCGAACCCTCCCAGTCCGAGAAGGAGACATCCACGTCCACTTCGACCTCATCCTGCACCCAGACATACACCATCGCTCCTCACTGTACTCAACCATGTGTCGTCTCGCAGATTCGAAGCCAGGGAACGAGCAGCTTCACCACCAGCTGCGCGACAGCCACCTGCCGAACCACGCAGCTCTGTACCAGCATCGAAACCACCACGACAACCACTTACACGACCAAGAAGCCCAAGCCCACCGCCGGCTGCATGGCCGGAAAGTGTCTCTCATGCCAGGATGACAACAACAAGCTAGAAGCTCGACAAGGCTGGTGGGACGAGGACATTCTCACCGAGACCATTTCTGAACCTGAAGAATGGCACGAAGGCGAGTACGAGTGGTGGGAGAAGATGCGCCGCGTCGCAAAGTACTACGGTCCCGGTCTGGCCATGGGAAGCAAGACGGGACACGACTCCTCGGCCTCCTGGGAAGCTTTCGGTCCCACCCCCCACGGCGGCGGCGCCGGTCCCGTCTGGGGCTGTACCATCATCGCCTCCTTTTCCCCCGAGGGCGTCTACGCCAACCACCTGTGGGAGATTCCCAACTTCAACATCCCGCCTGACGAAGAGAAGTACTTCAAGGTCGATAAGGGCTACCGAGAGCCCTACTACTTTGAGCAGAACGTCAACCGCTTCCTTCAGTATGGCTCGCTCGACACGCCCAAGCAGAAGGAATATCCCGCGCTGTGCCCGATGAACCTCCCCGGCGGTCCCCTCTACGGCGATAACTACCAATTCTTCCGCACAATCATGTTCGTTCCCATCGAGACGACGGGCAAGATGTACTACGCTCACCAAAACTCTATGATCATGTCGATTCTCACCGAGAAATGCAAGATTGACAAGAAGTACATCACCATTTACGGGTACGAACCCAAAGAAGTGCTCGACAAGGACTTCCGGTACGATTTGGGCCGCGCCACACCCCCTGCCGACCGCCGCGCCTCGAACCCCTGGGACGGCCTCTTCAGCTGGCAGTACACGCCCAAGGGCCCCAGTGGCAAGAAGGAGCTCGTGGTCCGCTTCGAGAAGAGTATCATCCACCGCGATGCCTGGTGTGGAGACGGACTTGTGACGCAACCCGAGGCCCCCGTCCGGTTCGACCTCAGACCGAGTCCCCCTCGCGATCCGAACCAGGATACGACTCGTCCTTCTGCTAACAATTCTCCTCCCCCTTCCGACGACGAAGATACTCCCCGCCCATCCGACACTGGTACCCCTCGCCCTCCAACAAAGAAGCTCAAGCTCAGACAAGATGAAGGAACCTGCCCACGCATGATCGCCTGCGGTCTCGGCTCTCCGAAGTTGAGCGTGTGCGACTACAAGAAGTTCCCTCCGCCGCCCCTCGAAGGTCCCTCGCGCCTCAAGCCCCGAGTACCCCCTTCCAACGATCCCGCCAAGGGCCCGATTCAGGCGGAGATAGATCTTGAATCAGAGATCATGATCGAGCCCAAGGACTCCATCGGCGGTGAGCGGTGGTGGTACACCCGCATGCGCCACGTCGTCGACGAGCGAGGCCCCGGCTACGGCGGCGTCACCAACGTCCCGGAGATCTGGTCCACGAGCTCCATGGTAAGGTTCAACCAAGAGGTCGACGGCACGTACACGAACAGGCCGCGCTTTGGCGGCTCCGGACCCGTCTGGGGCTGCACCGTCGTGGTCGTCGCGTCCCCGGCCGGCGTCTGGACCAGTCACATATGGGAGATTCCCACCTTCAGCCTGGGTGCGGAGTTTGGCAGCGGCGACACGACCGAGTGGGCCAGGATCTACCCAAGATCGCAGATCGAGTACTTTGGAGAAGGCGTCGTGGACTTCCTCTCCTGGGGCAACAATCGCGGCTCCTACAGGCAGCTCAAGGACGGCAAGGTCCCCACGCGCAACCCGGGCTTCGTCGAGTTCGCGGCAAAGAACTCGGGCGAGCCCTTTGACGTCAAGACCAAGACGTGGCTCTGGGCCGGCATCATCACCCGCGCTCACAAGGACATGAGGGGCCCTTCCTTGCAGTATCAGGACTCGGCGATGCGGACAGCGTATAGCTGGCAGGTGGAGCAGATTCAAAACATCTTGAAGCAGAAGCTGGGCATCAACGACAGAGACTTTGTCAAGATCTTCACGTACGCGCCACGCCCGAACATGGCGCAAAACAACCCCGGCATGCCGCCCGAGTCCGGCCTCGTCAACTGGCAATATCACCCCTCGCACGTTGAGGAGGGCACGAAGCACTCGGAGAGGAAGCTGCGCATTCGGTTCGAGAAGCACGTCATCTTTGAGAAGACGTGGTGCGGTTCTGGCAACAAGGTTATCATCGCAGACGGATCCACCAAGCCGCCTCCGCCTCCGCCCCCGTCGAAGCACCGTCGTCAGGAAGATGAAGGTGGTGAGGTCGAGGCTTGTCTGTTGGCGCATAACTCGTTGTCAGCTGCCGCTTCCGCGTCTTCCGTTGCCGCCTCGGCCGCCTCCTTGCTCCCGCGCCCTACCCAGGCGTGTACCGCCGACGCCGAGTGCGGCTCTCTTGCATGCCCTCAGCCCCGGTTCGGTGCCTGCTTGTATGGTGCTTGTCGATGTGTCCTCTCCGAGAGCCTCAGCTACACCAAGACTCCAGCCACTCCGGTGCCTGGGATGTACACCAACACTGCGTTGCCTGTGAACTACACATCCCCGACAAACCTCATCACGTTGTCCACAGACTCCCCGACAAGCAGCATCTCTTCCAATGGTTCTACTTCAAGAACCTCCTGGACCGGTGATAACGATTGGTTATTCCCCACAGCCACCAAGAACGGTTCTTCTTCCACAGCCTCCGCGCTGTTCACCGTCACCCTCTCGGCCTGGGACCCCTCCCAGACCTCCATCATCGGCTGCAACACGACCCAGGACTGCTCTTCCCTCTCCTGTGGTAGTAACCAGACATACGCTTGTATCACTAAGGGCGCGAATCCCAAGTCAATCTGCCGCTGCGTCAACCGCCCCAAGCTCTTCGAGCCCTGCACCGCGCCAGCAGACTGCGAACACCTGAAGTGCGACGCAAACCACTTCTCCGCCTGTCGCCCGCTCATTGACTTCCCCGGAGCAGACCCCATCTGTCTATGCGATGCCCTCGCCCTCAAGCCCGGCGCCTTCTGCACAGTCGACTCCCACTGCGACGGCCTCCCCTGCGACGGCACCAAGAACCGCCGCGGCAAGTGCGTCAAGCCTACCTCAGACGACACCGGCGGCGTCGGCCTCTCGGGCGGCTGCCAGTGCGACTACTACCAATCCGAAGGCGTCGGCTGCGCCTCGCACGACGACTGCTCCACGATCCGCTGCTTCCAAGACAAGCCCTACAAGTCCTGCACCATCCCCGACGGCCCCCTCGACAAGGAAGCCAACTTCTGCGCCTGTGCCGCCGAGAAGCCTCCCCGCCGTCTCGCCGAGGGCGACAAGTGTACCGCGCACAAGGAGTGCGCCACGATCGGGTGCACAGAGTACGAGGTCTCGGTCTGCGAAAAGGACACGTGCCGCTGCCGCTCCTTCATGTGCAGTGGCAGCCGGGACTGCGACTCGAGCGCGCTCGACTGTGCTGGCAAGGGGAACCTGCTGTGCGGTGAGAAGGGTATGTGCGAGTGTAAGCCCTGCACTGAGAACTGGAAGGGCTTGACTTGTTTGGTGGATGCGGATTGCAACCACTGCTGCAAGCGCGGGACCTTGCCCAAGTGCAAGTTTACTCGTCTCGAGTTCTGGTCTGGTAATGAGTGTCAGTGTGATCTTTGGAATTAGATGGGGATCGTTTCTTGGAGGAGAGGAGGATGGCCTTTCTTTTTTCCGGTTTACGACCTATCTGAATACTGGGGAGTGCACCACACTGGAGGAAAATGAAGTCTTGGAATGATACCGAGATACCGCCCTTAAGGCAAAGATTGAGATAACGAATGAATGAGAGATTCCTCATCAACATGATGCTGTGTGTTGGTCGGTATGGGTGGTGAACACTTGTAATATGTCAAGAACTCCCCTCGTAGGCTGGTACCGAGTCTTTCTTCGACTAAGTGATTGACCTTGAACAAAATTAATCGCAATCCAATGAACTTGAAAAAGGTGTCTTCAAAGCTAAGGGTTTGGACTCGAAAGAGTGAGAGCCACTCAGCAACTTGACTACATGGCATCATCAAGATGGCTCTCATTATGACCTCGAACCTTTCATCTGTGGATCGTCCAAGCTTGAGTTAACTCTCCAGTAGATGTGATATATGGTCAAGTCATATTCTTGAAGCAAGGCCTTGCAATAGCAATGGATCAATAGGCTCAGCAATGGGTACTGCGAAACCGCAAGTCGACAATGCGGACTGTGTAGCTCTTTGGAATTACATGAAGCTTTCAGAAATCTGATGTAGCTGTAAATTGCATTGATTTCTCTCCGGTTCTGTCAAGATGATGTTTGTATCGCTTTATACTTAGTACAAGGAAAAGAAACATTGCATTTGAAAGCAATATCTTGAGATTCAAATTATTTCCAATGCCTCGAATTAGGCCATCACTTTTACAACCCGTTAAAATCGTCTTCATTTTAGAACTCAACTCTATCCGTTCAAAACTCATTTCAATCGAACTAGGAACAAGAGATTGACACGCCCAGACTAAAATGCTTCTGTAATAATGCAAGTTCATAATCCGTGATGGCTCAATGTCTCTATTACTATGAAAAGTCGTGAGCCGGATTCGCCCCTTTGTGAGGGCAAGTTCCCTCATCTGCAATTCCCAAACGCCTTTCTCAGTGTTGTCATGACCCATGATTCATTCACAATAATCTCATCGCTAGCAATGTCTTGAATAAGGAAACATCCGCCTCCACTGTCGACGGTTCTCAGGGCTTCACGCCAGAGCTCGCCGCACTCTCACCAACCTGCACCTCCTCATCAGGCACACCAACAGCAACACTGCTCGCGATGCTCATAGCCGTCAAAGACCGCTCCCTCTCACCTCCAGGACGTCTGTTGGAGCCGGCTATACCAGCACCTCCAGTAGTGACGCCAACGCTGGTGGCATCCGCCGCAGCCGCAGCTGAAGCGTTTGCGCTGCTCGTACTCTCGCTCCGCTCCCTTCCAGCGGCGGCGGTCTTCTCCCTGACCATCTTCTCCAGATCTCGAATCCTCTGCTTCAGCACCTCGTTCTCCTGCTTGGCCTTCTCTAGTTCCTGTCGGTGCAATGCTGTCTCCTCGTACCGCGACGTCGTGGCCATTAGGCCGGGCGAAAGCTGCGCCTCGCTGCCGCCGGGCGTGGCGGCGACCGAGGTGTTACCGGTATGCTGCTGCGGCAGACGCTGCTGCTGGAAGTATGTCAGGCCACTGGTGCTGGTCGGGTCCAGATAGTGTTGCGACGGTGCCGGCGAGGACGATAAGCTGTGACGGGAGGCCACGCTATCTTGGCGACCCGGTTGTGGGGGCCGGGCGATGGGGATGGACATGGTGGATGCGGCGGCTGAGCCCGCTACGGCGGTTTGGCTTCGGGTGCTGGCGTTGGACGCGGTGCGGTGGTGTCGGCGGGAGCTGTTAGACGGGACGGCGGGGGTGGAGAAAGCGGCGCCGGAGAGGAGATGGGTGTCGGGTGCTTCGGTCGTGTTCGAGGCTGATGTCGAAGAGGCGTTTGATGCAACGGAGGCGTTCTGCGCTGTTCGAAGAAGTTGGAGCTCTCGTGTAAGGCGGTTCACCTATCACTCGTGGTTAGCCTTTGGTATTCCTGGAGCGTGTAAGTCTGCCTGGCGCACCACTGCCTCTTGCTCTTTTTCCAACTGCATGTGAAGATCGGACGCGGTGATGGGTCGCGGGTGACGGATGGGGCCTGGGCCGGAGACAGAGGGCTCAGGGAAGGCTGGTGGCGATGCTGCTACTGCTGGAGCCATCGGTGGAGATCCTACGGGAGGGTTGGAGGGCGGATGGTTGACTGTGTTCTGGTTTGACGGAAGGATGTTGAGGGCCGAGGAGTCGGAAGATTGCGCTGGAAGTGGAGGAGGCGGCATCTGATGAGAAGAAGAGCGCCGCGAGGTGCTATGAGGATGTGGCGAGGCCGGAACAGAGTTGAGGTCGGGCATCGTGACTGAAGGTGATGAGGTTGGTGATGTTGGTGATGTTGGTGATGGGTGTTGCTGTAATTCGACCGCTGATGCGAAGCTGATGCGAGAATGAAGCTTCTGTCTGGGTCAGGAGTTGCGTGATAATAGCTGCGATATAGCTCAAACGCGTGATTGTTTGTTGCTTTGTTTGGTGGTCGCGGTCAACACGTCCTAGGTCGTCCAATCTCGCAACAGACTGTTTATTTGTCTGGGTTGCTTGGGTTTGGAGCTCCGTCATGCTTCATGCTCCCATTCATGCGTCGTTGCCCCACACACGGCCCCGCGATAAGGTGAGGTCCAGCCACAACCCCGCTTCTGCCACAATAGTGAAAGCCACCAAGTCCAGCCACGATATCTAGCTATCTTATCAGCCCGTATCTAATCTCACTCCCTGAGGAACATTAGTTTATCCTCCGCCGCGGACGCGGGTCTCATCGGCTGCCGTTGTCCCGTCCCAGTGACGCACGTTCCGCCCGTCTCTCCCTCTCCCTGTCACACTCAACTTTCACAACCGCCCCCGATCTAGCACCACTGCGATCCGACGTTGTATTTCCGTGCGTGGTGCAAACTCTATGCGGCCCGGGTGTTACAGCTGAAATCCCATCTACCGCGAATAGCCTTACCGACGACAACATGCGTTTCCAGAATGCACATGTTCGACTTCTGTGCGAATACAACCTCGCCGCCAACATCACATCAGCTCGAGACGTCCAGCAACACATGCCTTCGACGACAACGATCAAGATGGAGGGCAAAACATAGCATGCAACCCTCAACGCCGCCTAGTTCGAATTTGAGAGTTCTGGTTACAAGCTCTACTACGACCAGCAATAGCACCACCACAGCACCACCACACCAGAAGACAAACGCTCAAGCGCCACACTCAGCCATCTTTCTGCCTGCCGGCCTGAACTCTCTGGTGGAGAAGTCTTCTGTTATCCTGGATCCGACTGCAATAACGGCATTACCCTTACACTTATTGTGGACGAAACACGGAGACAAGGTTGATAACGGAGTGTTTCCCACCGTTTTCTCGTAGATCACCCGCCGTTTTGTCAAATGTGGCTGCCTTCCTAGCGTCGGCGCCACACTCTTCCCCGCAGCTGCCCCGCTCCTGACGTTGTATGGGCCAAGCGCCCCTTGCGACTCCGTTCTCACCCCCTGACGACGGCACAGACGGCAGGATGGTTGGACGACCATGCAAAGAGATGCTATTCACCTTCGGCGCTTTTCCTCCGGACGTCTCGGGTATGCCACGCGTCCCCTGTCAACAGAGCTTCCCCCTCCCAAGCGCAATCTCTCCCCCGTCACTCATTGTCCAGTTCGAGCGGGCAGTTTGGTCATAGCTCCAGCGATGATCTCACCTCTGGGCAGCTTCTTTCGCTTCAGTCGGAAAGGAGGTCGGTTAACGACAGCGTTTGTGCAACGGCGGACACACAACGCTAATCAAAGTCGCTCAACGCTTGCGACTTTGACCGGTCACACAATCCCATTATTCTGGCACGGTTGTCTTACCAGACGTCGTCCGAACAGACTCTACCAACCGTTCTTGCCTTTTGGAACTGCACCCACCCGACGACCACTCTTCCCGCCAAGCTTGGCTTCCCGCCATAACGTGCCCAAATATGATCGATCCCGCGGATACGACGCGGCGGCGGCGAAAAGCGGTACGGGACACGACTCAAAAATATGGAGCAGAATCTCTGCCATCGGTCTAGATCATTGCGGGTCATCCGTTGAGTACATGAGTACCGTCTTTCTGGCCCAGCCGTGGTGCCTCTTCCGTTCCCCTGGGGAGCCTGGGAGGGGGTGGCCTGCGATCGCCCGCTGTCAACATCGTGAGGAACTCGCAAAAAACAGGTTTTATCCCCTGCACCTGCTTCTGCCCGGTGGACACCTGATGAGGCTGAAATGTTTCATCATTGGACCTCGACCGCATTGGCACTTCACTCTTACTGCATTGTGATGCTGCACTCGGCCAACCTCGCGGATCGGGTAACGTGAATGGGCTTTGGGCAGGCGCGGTTTGCCATCCTCGTGATGTCGATGATGCGGGAGCGCACGCATCGGGTACGAGCACCGCATATTGACCGGGACCACACCAGCCACACCTTAGAGATATTCACCGGTAACTGACCCTCTCACCACGGCCGACGGGTGCGAATCCTCGCATATTCGTCCACGGGCATGATACGAGACTCGCCAGAATGCAGGTCGCCGTATTGGCCCACGGCCCCTGCTAGTCAAGACAATCTTCACCGTTCACGATACTCAGAGTAGTAGCTCACTTCACTGTTTGACACTTGACGGAATGGTAAACCAGAATCTAACGGACGGTACACATTCTCAGGTCATCCGCTGGATTCCGCAATGGAAGTTCCAGCAATCTACACTGTTCGGAAAGTTGGACTAGCTCATCGAATGTGGAGAATAGAAGACGACGAACACCTGTCAAAGTGGGTTCATAAAAATCTCATTTCGGCGGCTAAAATTACACTGGGGACCAGATCGTATCCGCCGCTAAGTCTGACAAGCTCGATTCGCTGTGGGACGTATTGGCACACCGACAAACTTCCCCATCCGAAAATAACACCGTCTTCTAAACGGAGACTATCAAGCAAACACGCACGAAGCGGTCTCGCGTTCTGTAAGAATGAACAAAGAAAACTCGTTAACAAAAAATCCTATACCCGCTTACGCCTCTCCCTCTCTGCAGAAAGCTTTTCGCCTTTATGCCGTTAAAATTTGTGGTATGTTGAAACATTTCGATCGTAATGACTGATTTCGATGCTGGACACTCCCGCTTCCGCTGTCGAAAAGCAGGGGGAGTGCTTGTCGTGGTAGACGCGATTACCCATCTCTACATCATGTCGCTATGCAGTTAGCCTTGTGGACAAGGAATTCGAATCTTTTTCGAACGCAAAGATGACGTAAAGAGAATGCCCAGAGCGTTGAGCGGCCCTTGTTGATCTCGGGTCTGTGGTGGTTGTCGACATGCTTTTTTACATTGATCTAGGGAGAAACCGTCGCGGTCAGTCTCTCCTAAACCGCTTTCGCTCGGGTCTGATGGCCGAGGGGCACACGGATGCTGCATAAAAGAAAACGGTCTACGGACTGCGCAGGAACTTTCGTGCTACTGCCTCGCCTGCCGAGATGCATCACCGACCTCGGCCCAGAAGAATTGTGGAGGTGTTTGTGTGTAGGATAGGGAACAACCGTTTCCTATCCTCTCCCACAGTTTGCCAGCTCTCGTCAAAAAAGACAAAGAAAAACAACGGAGACTGGACTTGAGAAATATTCTGGGTGACTCGCCGCTGCGAACACTGCCCCCCAGCGAGGCCCGATAATCGGTCCCCACACGGGAAACGGTGATGGCATTACATGACAGAGTTCGACAGCAGGTAGAAGCGCAGTGGGCAGCAAATGCAGAAAATCTGAATCGCGGACACCACTGCAGATTTGGGGTAACAAAGCATTGACCAACAAGAAGAGAGGGAAAAAGATCCGGAGAAAAGACATAAATCAACCGTGAACAGAGAGGAAAAGAGGGAATACTCACAGCAATGCCAGCGTCAAATCACCGTGGATCTTGGCCTTGAGCGTAATCTCAATATCCAAGTTCAGGTCAAGCCTCAGCTTGAGCGGGTTCTTGCCCGCGCCGCCGCCGCCGCCCTGCATCTGCTGCTGCTGCTGTTGCTGCATCATCATCTGCTGTTGTTGCTGCTGCTGCATCTGCTGCTGGCGCTGGCGCTGCATCATCTGCTGGTTCTGGTTGCCGCCCTTTTGCGCAGTCGTGTAGTTGCCGCCGTCGTCCTCTTCCTCCTCTTGGGAGTCGTAGTCCTCGTCGTCGTCGTACTCGCCCTCGTCTTGCGAGTCGCCAGAGTAGTACTCGTCGTCGTCGTAGACCTCGCCGTCCTCGCCTTCTTCAAATTCCTCGTCGTCGTCGTAGTACTCGCCCTCACCTTCCTCGCCTTCGGCATACTCTTCCTCGCCGTCTTGGAGTTCAGTGGGCTCCTCGAGGTCAGCTTCTCGTTCTGTGCGGCCAGAGTCGCGGGAGCGTACCTTTGCGGGCTCTGCTTGCTCCTGCTCCTTGCCTCCTGCGGCGGGCTTCTTGTCGTTGTCGACAACGGACTCTGGCTCCGCTTCGTCTTCGACGCCGGCCTGGTTTGACGAGGCCTGCTTCTTGTCCGTGGTCTCTTGGCCAACGGGCTTTTGCTCTTCCGTCTCGGGCTTCTTGTCTTTTGACTGGGTGTCGGCGCCGGCGGCAGCATCTTCGGGCTTCACGTCGTCGCCGGGCTTCTTCTCATCTTCTTGTTGTGTCTTGTCGTCCGTCTTGGCAGCCGCGTCTTCCGGCTTGCTATCTTCGGCCTTCTTCTCATCGGTGGTGGGGGCACCCTCGCCTTCTGCGGGGTTACCGAACTCCCCGACCGGTGTGGTGCCCTCTGGCTTCTGCTCTTCCGTCTTTTGGTCTAGGGAAGACTGTTGCTGCTCCTCGGGCTTGGTCTCCTCGGGCTTGCTGCTGTTGCCCGGCTGGCTCTGGTTGCCGGCGGCGCCTTGGCCTTGGCCCTTCTAGAGGAATTCACCATTAACACCGTGACTTACAGTGGGAGTGTGTCGTAGTGGATGAGCGGCTTACCTTGTTCTTGTTTCTGGCCATTGTGTCCGAGTCCATTAATCTGACGGGGGTGGTTTGTTGGTATGTGAAAATGAGAACCTCTCAATTGCCCTTTCAGTGAGATTTCTCGAGTGAAGCTATTCAGATGGGGTATGAGTTGAGTTTGGTGGTCGCGGTGTAGTAGGCGTTTAGCTCAATGTGTTTAGATATCTCCCCCCTTCCAATAAAGTGAAAAGAGATCAGAGTGAGTTTGTTCAATGAATATGGGAATCTTTTTCAAAATTGGAAAGAAAAAAAAGGTCATCTAAGAAGATTGGGGGAAAGCTAGGTACACAGGTTGGTATAAGTTAAATCGGATGCCATGAGAATTAACAGCATCATTACCTCACACCCCTCCCCCCCTCAATGCCATCAAACAGGAATTTCTGCACAGGGACACAGGGACACTGGACAGCGAGGCTGAACCGCAATCCGGATCTTCGTCTCTTGTGACGCAATAGGGTGTGAATGTGGGAACCACGGGCTTACACACGCCTACGCACTACCTACTCCATACACGGGGATGGGGGAAAGGGGGACCCGGTGAACAGGCAGCGTTGGCACAAAAGAAGGGGACCCAGCAAAAAGTTGGTCAAAGAAAAAAAAGTGGCATGGGCGGGTGGGAATGAGACTCGAGAGAGGCAACGGGTTACAATCGAATGAGGTCTGGACCTTCGCGAGACCCAGAATGCCCTCTGACTTCCGAGGGGAGAATGTCACTGTTGGCAGACAATACTGGAGAAACGGTACAAGGGGAGGGACGTGTACCTCCTGGCAAACACGTGTATAGACTTGGACCCGCCGCTGTGATATCACATTCGATACAGGTTTTGGATGAGAATCAAGATTTTTGATCTTCTGCTTCGGGGGAGCAGCGGCTGTCCGAACTCCCTCACCTGTGGTAAAGCTCACCGTATGCTGGCACCTGGTACGGGAAGAGCAGCGAGCAGGCAAGTAGGCGACTTAAACTGCAGCCAGCCCGTCCTTTCCGATCGACAGGGTCCCTAGACACAAGAAGTGAGGGGGCGTGTAAGAGGTCTTTTGGCATTAGGCGATAAAGCAGTCTAGCAATAACGGTAGTCAAGCAAAAGAGAATGAGGATTGAGAGGGTGACGTCGACGGGCTGGGACCCGAAATGCGTGCTTGAGCCGTGGTTGGTCGAAACTCAGCACTCTGCTGCGTTGCGAGCAAAGAGCTTCGGGAGCTACCCTGGTCGATCATGTTGGAAAAGTCTATGAACCTAGCGTGAGTGAAGGATGGGGAGGGATCTGAAGTCAAAGCAGACTAAGCCCGAGTGTAATCCTCTCGAGAGAATGACGTCGATGGGGTGTGAATGTATTGCACTTTAAAGAGGATTCGTAAAATGTATCAAAGTATCGAACCGCAAAAAAAGAAATGGAGTATGCAGAGAACAGCGAACGGTCTAGACATGCATATTGTGGACCACACCAAACGTGAGCATTGGGTGTGGGCTGACCCTAGATAGGGGTACCCGAAACGGGCATCTCGATCTAGAATGACTTCCACTTCTCTTCTCGTCTAGGCGCCGGGTGCATGTGGCCCGCAGACTTTTGTGAAGAAGAGTGAGAGAGAACCTGAGAGAGGAGAAGGAGAGGGATATTCGATGCCTGACCGTACCGTGCCGTGACCGCTAGACCAGCCAGCCCAGACCTGCCACGCCTGCCAGCCACTCCTCGCCGCGGGGAGGAGAAGAGACGTGAGGCACAGGGCGTGCGTGAGCCTTTCGATATGATGACCACACGAACCCCATAGAGCGTACCCCGTAAACCTGTTTCTTCTGAGAATCCATCAAAGAAGGTCCCTCGGAAGCCCTCTGAGACAGTGACATTCCGGTATCGATCTTCAGGACTCCAGCAGCAAAGAGAGTAACTCGGCCCCGAACCACGTCCCAACGATCATTGCAAATCCGTTGATCCATACACACGCTCGCACCGGTTTGACCCCACGGCTTGGGCCAACTTGACGTTTCCGAGTCCCGACGCGACACGAAGCAGACCTCGAGTTGTGAACAGGCAACGGCGAGGCTCCAAAGAACTTTGACTCCCTCGACTTCAACTCACTTGAGCTCGTGCCTGTGCCCACTCTCACTCGAAAAGGCCAACGTCTCCCACCGCCCACAGTCACTCGCCCGGATTTTCGTCCCTTGATTCCCACTTTACCCTTCCTGCATTATTAGTCGCCCGTTCCGGAAAACAAGTTCGAAACATGGTTATCGGTCTGCTCGCCATCGCCGCCATACCCACAGTCATCGGCACTGGTCAGGCCGTAAGCGCTCAGAAGAAGCAGAATGCCGCTGCCAAAGAACAGGCCAAGTTCAGCCTCACGGCGACAATGACCATTGACGGCAAGCAAGAAGAGTGCCCATGTATCGTTGTTGACAACAAGGTGAGCAAAGCCCACAAACCAACAGCCAACAGCCCACATCCAACGCCCTTCACACTCCCTCCGACTTCCCTCTCGATCGCCAATCGACCCCCGTTCCCGCGTCTGCAGACATCTGCATGCTCTTTCTCTTTTTCCTTGCTTTTCTCTTTTCCCCGTTACCCTTTGCGAGGGTTGGCACACCCACTCGGCCAACCTCGCCGCGTGTTTTGACTTACACTAGCTCCCTCGCCAACTTGGAAACCTTGCGACGCATCTCAGTTGGGCTAACACGCACATCCTCCCCCGCAGATATGGATAAGTCATAGTCTGGCACCGGCTCCAGGGCACAAGTTTTCAGGGTATTACTTCAACTACCCCAGCGAACCACCAATGCGCGCCTTGGTATCAACGATAGCGGAAGACCCGCCCATGTTGAACTGGATTTACGTCGACGCCGACAGCAGAGCACTCCGCCACGGGGGCCGCAAAGATACCCTAGGCCATGTTATAGGACCTTGGGGCTGGACTGACGATGAGAGGTATCTCTCACTCAGAGGAAGCGGGCTCGGCTTCGTAGCCGTACTGGAGGAGGACGGCAGGTGGGCTGCATATTGGGATCCGGATGGGCGGTTGCGGGAGGGCTATGATCCCGAGGACTGTATGGAGATAGCTCTCAGGCGGCAGATGGCGCTAGGCATTGAAAGCGCCTACGTGAAAGGATAGGCGAGCCAGATCATCGAGAAGGATAAACTCAGTGTGTGTCAAATTTTGGAATAATCCGGGGGGAATCCAGGAGTCTCGGAGCTTTGGGGGGAACGTGCAAATAGAACAGGTCTCTAGGCGTTCTGCAGCTTGCAAGGATAGGAATAGTTGGCATCTGTAACCCGTGAGCCCGTACATCGTCAGTGCATAGCATTCAGCAAGCTTGCAAGCTCAAACCAACTTACAAGAAGCTTGTTTAGTTGCAGGAATAGAGTAATGCTACGTCATGCCTGCATTGGCGGCACCAGTGATCGCAAGTCCGTGGTGCGAGTCTGATAATGCATGATTGGGTGCAAGCCAGCGAAAGGTGCGCGTTGAATCCGAAAAGGAACAGGGATGGCAGACACCATCTCGACCTCTTTGGTGTTTTTTGGGAGCGCCGGGATGTGTTGGGCTGGGTTGGCCGCGCTTCCTCCTCGACGGCATAGGCAGATCGGGGACGCATCGAGCATGAGACAAGACCAATGCCCCAGCGGCCCCAGTGAATCCGCCCCCCCTCCCCTCCGCACGCATGCCGCTTGGCCCTCTTCAACGTCATTTCGGTCCAGAACATCGAGAGAGTCGAGTGGTGTGACGCAAATCTAGAAGGGGTGAGAGCAGTGAGAGATGGGAATCCTGGATGCCCCAGGGTCCAACATGATCTCATCAGCTGGAAAGGGTGTAAGCTTTTACATCCTGTTTTGACCCCTTCCGGATACTGTCCGGAATCACTTATATGTTGCGTCCTCATCCAGAGTCGATGGACAGAATCAGACTTTGAAGAGACACTCCAAACTTACCGGTAGACAAAAAGCCCTTAATATCAGTTCTCCCTTCCTTCACACCAAGGAAAGTCCATTCGCCCGTCTTTGAACCATCAACTTCATCAAACTCATCAGTCACAATGGCCTCCCCCCGCGACAAGAACAACACTAAGTACGCCTCCGAAGATGAGACCTCGGAAGCACCCAGCGAGCAGCAGAAGCCTCAGCGCCGTCAGCGCCCGCAACGCAGGCAGATGCAGAGACGCCAGCAGCAATCAAGTGGCCCTCTCGACAACCTCGGTGGCATTGGTGATGTTGGCGGCGTGACCAACGGCGTGCAGAACACACTAGGCAACGTTGCTGGTGGTGCGTTGCAACAGCAAGGCGGCGGTGGTGGTGACAAGAGCGACACCCTTCGGTTGCGTCTTGATCTCAACCTCGACATTGAGATCACGCTGAAGGCACGCATTCACGGTGACCTCGAGCTGGCTCTCTTGTAAGTACCACTCATTTCTCTATCTTCCCCCTCACCCTCCACAGTTACGGCCCTCCCTCTTGTCTGCGCTAGGTAGAGCTCCGATTCGTCCTCGCTTCTTATTCGCAGGCAAGCACGGGCTAGTTAGTAGCTTGTAGCCAAGTTCAAGATGGGCTAATGGGCTTTACCTCGTCTTTTAATCAGGAACTGAGAGACGTTTTCCACAGGGACCAATCTTAAAACGACATTCTTATCGTCGAATTTCTTTACAACACGGAGTCGCGGGTCTGAACAGTGGGCGAAATGCTTTTCGACCCAGTCTGATGGAATGTGTGGGTTTCTTTTTTTGTCGCCCGCTTTTACAGCCCAACCGTAAAAAGAAACGGTTGGGCCAGCAAGGGTTCGAGGAGTTGGTGGACGGATGGGATATCGGGATCCATCTGCCGCGTGTATTATGAAGGATTTGTGCATCATCGACATCATGAGATACGGACGCTATTTCGGGAAGTTTTATGAGTATCCTATTCGACGTTAGCCAAAGCATTCTGAACAGTTTCTTTTAACGAATGATACTTGACCAAGACCAATCAAATGATGAGATGCTGCAGCCATCGGTGACAAGTTCCCATACACGCGCCCTCACCTTCCCTCAACTTACCTCACTCATATCTCAGTATGCTGACACTCCCCCCATACTCAATGGACGTATCCTACAGGGCCTGAGAACGCCAATGATCCCAAGCCTCGATAGAACTGCGAATCAACTCTGTTGACAGACTTAGCGCGTGTCGTTGGTTTCAGCACACCATCAATGCCCTCAGCCACCCGCTAACTGCCAAGCTCGTGTGGAGTAGCGTCGAAAAAACAGGCAGAGCCATGTGTTGTGACATCCGCCGTCAAGCATGCCAAGGGGCGGAGACGGTGGCCAGCAACCGTTTGTAGCGCCAATTTCCACTAGCCTCCGTCTGTTTCACGCTTCACGTCTGGCGTCGTTGATCTCGGTGACGGGGCAAATCTCCAATGCGACGGTGGGGTGCTCTCCACCCACCCAACCAGTACAGTCAACAGTGTGGTTGCCCATTCCTTCCAGAGGCTAGTGTCATCGGGAGCGAATTACGAAGGCGTGGGAGTGTCGGCTGGAGGACCTGGAAGAAGTGGCTGGATACGCAGCTGGAAAGCGACGGCGCCAGAGACTACTGCAGACAATACTCGTTGTGCCTTGCTTTCCATGCGTCGTTTCTCCTGGGCTTAACTAGCGTTAGTTTATTCTGCCCAGAGACAACGCATTCAGAATTTCAATGTCCTGACGGGATCATGCTGGGATCCTGACTTCATTTCGCGTCGTCAAAAGTGCTCACCGAGACATGGAGTGAGAGAAGGAAAAAGGAAGAAAGAACCTTAGAGTTTGGCCGGCCGATGTCAATGGTCAAGCCACAGAGCGGCTTCGGCCCTCCCTGTCCGTCCAATGTTGCCGCAGCGAAGCAGCCACATGATGCGATGTAACTCAGGCCCAGGATTGAGTTGGTGTGTGAGTGAGTCGTCTTTTTTGGTCGCCCGCCGCCAAATGTAACGGTGGAACGGCCCCCCCTTGCTCCCCTCTCAAAGTCTCCCCACCTCACATCCGTAAGAAGGCCCGGTAAACGGTATCCACAGTACCGTCTCGACTCTGTGTGGCGGAGACACTCGCAATCGTACGGAGACGGTCGAAAAACGCTAGACGTGCAGGGTAACCGTGGCTGAACGGGAAATTTTTGCGTCGCATCCCGGCGCATCGGGTGGGAGCATCAGCCACTCACGTTCAACGTCGTCCTGGTCGCTGTGAAAATGTCAGTCAAGCGATCTTCACCAGTCTCAATCGTCAAGCCACCTGCCGATAAACGTATCGCGCCGATCGTACTGCCTCCGTCTCATTTCCAACGGTCTGGACTCTCGTCGGCTTTCTTTTTCTTCGCCTCTTTGCGTCTCATTGCCTCTTCAGGCTGCCATCGAGATCATCCTTCGCCAGCCTGTGTCGGTTGTGGCGTTGATGGCACGCGGCCTTCGTCCATTGACAAACTCGAGACGTCTCTGAAGGTCTGCTGAAGCTGTTCGGGCATGAGGACCAACCCGAGCTTCTGATGAAGCTGATTCCTCCCATCAAGTGCCCTTTGAACAATCATGAGCCACATCTGAACTCTGAGTGTTTCGGCTGGGTCAATGTCAAGAGCCTTTTCCAGAGTCTGTGGTCGGTGTGTGGTCGGTAAGCTCGAAGCTTCCTATGGGTCAACTGAGTACCCCCGGACTGCCATCAACCCAGCTGAGATAGCGTCGACGCACGTGTATGAATGTCCAGGCTCATGCTCACTCACCGTGCTCTTCAGCAACAGTTGACGGCTAGCCGTGCGTTCCGTCCGTACAGTAGCTCAGGCGCCAGCCTAACCATTCAGCACCACGGCCGTTCGCACAGTCGTTCGTGTTTCGAAGGAAAACAGGCTTTTCCAGACCTTGTTGGACCTTTTGCTTCCAATCTCAGTGCTCTTTCGGCGCCATCTTCGGAGTCTTGCCTCGTTCCCATTCTGCCATCTTCACCACCCGCCAACGATCCCTTCCTCTTGTGCTTCTTTGCATGCCGTTTCCGAAGTACCCGGTGGAGACATTTGCGTGTATCTGGAGACACTGTGGAGTCAACAGATCTCGGTTCGACAAGTCCTTGAACAGTCCCATCCTTGCACAGCAAGCCTGGCAAGGAGTCAACGTGAACCGTCGCCCCGTTCGCCAGTTCTGGAACCCCAAGGTTGCCCCAGTTGCCAGTCTCGGCAGCAACAAGACAGAATCCACTCTCGATCTCATCGTTGACCTGACGTCACAACGACTCAGCCAACCCCCTTCTGCCTTGCAGGCCTTGCAGAACCGCTGCCCGCGCCCCGCGAGCAATCAGAAAACCTCTGCCCGCGTGTATCGACCAAGGGGTGCACCGAGAGAAACGCACTCACGCGCACTCGACAGCAACACCGAACACCGTCCCTCCTCACACCTCACTTTCTCTCTCAACCGCCGCCCAGACTCTCTGAAGCAAGCAAGCAAGCAGGTCGGTCGATCGATCCTCAGGTGGGTTGCCGGCTCTCCATTCCTTTACAGCTGGCGGTCCTGGCCTCGCTTCCCTTCCCTCCCCTTTCCCCTCTCTTTGAAAGCAAGGCCTAGCTGACGCGGAACATCCTTCTTCTCCCACAGAATCATCCAATGATGACGGCGTCCGCTCCTGCTCAGCAGACTCCACTCCAAACTCTCCGCGACGAACCCGACAGCCCTGCCTCAAAGCCGCCTGCACAGCAATCTATGCAAAGTCCCGTACCTGCGCGCCCGGAATCCTCGTCGCACACTATGCACCATACCGAGCCACGACCTGCGGCTGGAGCCAGCGATCATGATCATACTTCCCGGCACGATGAGTATGAGGTTGTCGAGGTCGAGGATGGACAGGCTGGGGTGGAAGAGGCGCCCAAAGCCACCTTCTCACGCCCGCCTCTGCCTCGTCTGAACTCCCAGTCGCGGGCAGCTTCCTCGCCGGCGCCATTCCATGAAACCAATCCTCCGGAGTATCCTCATCGACAGGTTAGCTACACGAGCACCCCACAACCAGAGCAAGGCGGGCCTGTCCACCTGCAGGGCTCGCGGGAGATACCTATCCCAATGAGGCCATCGTCTACACAATACCAAACGGGTCCCGAGGCATCAACACCGCCGACAACCGAGACCACAGACAATGGCATAGACGAGGGCTCGCAAGATGTCAAATCATCGTCGCAAGGCAACACCCCGAAGCCACAAGAAAAGAATGCCCCGATCGCGATCCCAAAGGTCACACCTCTGTCTTCAGACCTTAGGTTGCCCCCAAACCTTGCTGAGCTAGCGCAAGGTCTGGATGGCAAGTACGTTGATGAGTTTGGAAACATTTTGGACTGGAATGGTCAAGTGCTTGGACGTGTGGAAGGTGACCTGCCGTCCATGATCGGACGACCAGTCTCAGTAACGGGCGAGATCTTCAGCGAAGACGGCGAGGTGGTCGGTTACGTAGCGGAGAACGATACCATTCCACCAACGCCTCCGTCTCCTAAGCCCATTGAAGGCATGGGAGACGGACTGAAGGTGGACCACTTGGGGAACATCCTCGACAAGCATAACAATGTCGTCGGTCATTTTGACGGCGCTCCTCTGGCAAAGTCTGTTCAGCAGACAGGCCAGTCGAGTAGCTCAAACCAGTCCAGCAATCCTCGACCCGGTTACATGCCCGACACGCATACTAGCTGCCCTCAATGTACTGCTCATCGACAGTCTAAGCCATCAGCTGATACTCCCAGCCCGTCCGAGATATTCATGGACGTCAAGTCAACCAATGATGGTATTCAGCTCATCATCAAGATCCCAACTGTATTTCACGGTGGTGGGAATCCCAATATCCATATAGGAACCAGATGAGCCATGTAATGGGATTTACGTATTTTGGATAGGTTGTTGATCTTCAGGAGTTCTGGAACCAGCGGTAGATACTAGCATGCGGCGGCGTTCAGACGGTAGTGAGATGGACATAGGCCAGGGTTTGAATCGTAGTTGCCATCCAGACAGAACTTGGCAACGAACCGTTTGCACAAACTTGTGGCTTCGAGACCCATTACCTGGCCCAATGTGTGAGGCTGAAAAGGAGAACAAGGGCGAGACTTTCGGATGCTTGCGGGCGCATAGACGCGGATGGTGATTTGGGAACTTGCAGAGCGTGACGAATAGTAGTTGATTTTTCGTGTTTCGAACAGCGTCATGACGTCCGCTGTGCATGCGAGTCCAGCCTTCATGAACTTCGCAATCCGCATTTTGGAAAAGAAAGTTGTTGGAAGTGACCGGGGGGACTGTGTGTGGAGGAACTGACGAATGAATGATGCAGGGCAGGGAGACCCCCGGGAAGCACTAGCCACACCAACTGAGCGTCTCCAAGAAAGGTGGCCGTCGATCGATCAGGAAACCAATGGTAATTCCCCAGGCTGGCTGACTGTCACACCATACCCCAAGGTGCATCTCCCCTTCTCAAGTAAGGTTGCGTCATGATAGCTGGGATCCAGCCGTCCAAGGGCTCGGACGAGGTGTGGCTTTGCGTCATGATGGGCGACTGGCAAGCTGGCCATCCCTCCCCCCATGAAGTCACCCTGTGGCGCGAGCAAGGGCCAGAGCTTCGATAGACGAGGGAAGCTCCTCGAGCTTGAGCTCCCCTTGACGTAAGATTGGGAGCCGACGTTCAGCTGGAAACTTGATTTGCGTTGGAGGATTTGAGGTATAAGACGTCTGACCGGCAGGTCTTTGTATCTGATTTTGACTTTCCTCTCCCAATTCAATGCAATCATCTCATGAACAGCTACATTTTCTAAGATACCCTGTTAGCGCTGAGTACAACGAATTTTTATCAAGACACGAACAAGAACAACAAGAAAGAAACAATAAGAAGACAAACAATATGGTCGGAGCTGCATCCAAGTCAGGCAGCAGCATGCCCGGTGGTTGGGGAAAGGGTGAGGAGCAGAAGTCAAGTGAGTTCACTTACACACGACTCATGATGAGTCGAACACTGACCCTTCGTAGCATACTCGGTCGAGCAAGATATTCAAGACCATGGCGACAACCTCGTTGCCGGTGTCATTGGCAAGACCGGTGAGGTGGTAGACGAGACCGGCAAGACTGTCGGCAAGGTCACAGAAGGCGAGGCCGGAGAGCTTGTCGGCAACGTCGTTACCGCGACAGGCGATATCATCGGCAAGGACGGCGGCGTTATCGGCAAGGCTCTTCCCCTCGGCGAGTTGACGGAAGGGGGCGAGACCAAGGAGGGCGGTGGCTTCAGCATCATGGGCGCCACCAAGGGCGTCAAGGGCATCGTCGACACTGTCGACGGCACTGTTCAGACTGTCAACCGCACATTACCGCTTGTCGGCGACCTGACCAAGGGTATTGGTCTGGGCGAAGGCCAGGGCGGTGTGCTCGGCGGCGTCCTTGGTGGTGGTCAAGATGAGAAGGGTTCCCAAGGCGGCCTTGTCGGTAATACTCTGGGCAACGTTACCGGAGCTCTCGGCGGTCAGTCCGAGAAGGGCACATCTTCAGACAACGCCCTCGGCGGCCTGCTTGGAGGTGTTTTGGGCCAGAGCCAAAGTGGCGGCCCTCTTGGCGGCGTCCTCGGTGGCACCGAGCCATTGAACCGCGACCAGTCTGTCACCGACAAGGATGAGAAGCTCACCCAGCTTCTTGCTGAGCAGAAGGAGGAGGCAGATGACAAGGCCTCCTTGACCGAGAACGCGAAGCAGAACCTCTTCGAGAACAACGAGACAACATCAGAGGTTGCCCCAATCGATCTCCAGGATGTCGAAAAGTCGCAACCCGACGTTGACGCTGATGGTAAGCTCACAACCGGCGGAGAGAACACCCAAACAGAGACTGAAGATTCCCAAGGCGCCAAGACAGACCTCACAGAACAATCGACAATCGACGGCAAGAGTGATTTGCAAGAGGTCGACGCCGAGCCCATCGAAGAGGCGACAGAGGGTGCCGAGACCGTCAAGGATGACGCGACTGAGAAGGCGGGCACTGCCCAGACTGATGCTCAGTCCCGTGTCCCGGATGACATCGCCACTCTCGACATTCCCGTCTCGCAGATTCCCGACGGTCTGAAGAGTGAGCTTCCGGAAGATATCCAGACTGCCGACATCCCCGTATCGCAGATTCCATTCGACGCTCAGTCCAAGCTTCCCACCGACCTTGTTTCCAAGCTTCCTTCGGATCTAGCCTCTCAGGTTGAGGACGCCAAGTCCGGTGCCGAGACTGCTCGTGAATCCGATGCCACTGAGGACTGGGCGAACCAGCAGAACCCCGAGGAGCAATCCGAGGTCCCCGAGGATGCTCAGACTGGCGAGTTCCCCAAGACCGAGGGTGTCACTGAGGGTGTCGAGGGCGAGGGCTTTGAGGCCATCGACGAGGGTGTGGACTCCGGTGTGGAGGGTATCGAAGATGTCGCCGAGACCGCTACTGCGAAGACTGGCGATGTTCCTGACATTGACGTCACCGCTGCTTCTGAGTCTGCTCCCAAGTCTACCATCAAGGATGATATCAAGAGCGTCCTCAGCACCATCCGCTCTGCCATTCCCGAAGACCAGCGCACCGTCTCTGTTGCCGGCGACAAGCTTCTCCAGCCATTCGAGAAGTTCCCTGGCGCCCAGGTTGACGAGGAAGGAAGGGTCGTCTTCGACGATGTTTCCATCGGTCGCATCGCCGAGGGCAACCCGGAGGAACTTGTTGGCATGACCCTCGATGCCGAGGGCAACATTGTCAACGAGCGCGGCAGCATCATTGGCAAGGCCGAGCTCAAGTCTGAGGTTGCTGAGGAGCTTCTCAAGGACACCATTGACTTCTCCATTCTGAAGGGTGCCAAGGTCAATAAGGCTGGCAACCTCGTCAACGACAAGGGTGAGGCCGTCGGTCGCATCGTCTCCGGAATCCTCAAGCACTTGGTTGGTCGCAAGGCCAACGAGCTCGGTGAGATTTGGAACGACAGCGGCAAGGTTATTGGCAAGGCCGAGCCCATTCCCGAGACTGAGCGTGAGGAGCTTAGCGAGCCTGCTCCCTTCGAGGACTTCCCTGGCGCAACCGTCGAGTCCAACGGACACGTTCTCTTTGAGGGCGACATCGTCGGTCGTGTCACTGAGGGTGACCCGAAGAAGCTCAAGGGCAAGAAGGTTGACGACGACGGTGACATTCTTGACAAGAGCGGCAATGCCATTGGCAAGGCCGAGCGTTGGGAACCCGAGTCTGAGCCTGAGCCTGAACCGGAGGCACCTGTTGACAACTCTGCCCTCGCTGGCAAGCGTGTCAACAAGGCTGGCAATGTCGTCGACAAGGACGGTACCATCTATGGCCGCATTGTCGAGGGTGACATCAAGCGCCTGATCGGTCGTATGTGCGACAAGGAAGGAAATGTCCGCAGCGAATCCGGTGACATCATCGGAAGAGCTGAGCTTGTCGCTGAGGGTGACCGTGAGGGAGCCAAGGAGGGTCCCTTCGCTGAGCTCCCTGGCTGCACTGTCGCCAAGGACGGTACCATTGTCACTCCCTCCGGAGACATTGTCGGTCGTCTTGTCCAGGGTGACGCCAAGGTTCTCTTCGGCCGCCCCATCGATGAGGATGGTGATATTCTCGACCGCAATGGCAACCTGCTCGGAAAAGCTGAGCGCTGGGAGCCCGAGGCTGCTCCCGAGAGACAGAAGGGACCTATGGAAGGCCGCAAGGTTAACCGCAGCGGCGAGGTTGTTGATGAGGATGGCGACGTGATTGGCAAGCTTACCTCTGGTGAGATTAAGGCCTGCGCCGGCAAGCCCGTCAACGAGGACAACGATGTTGTTGATTCCAAGGGACGTGTCGTCGGTCATGTCGAGCTTCTCGAGGACATTCCTGAGCCCAAGGGCCCCATGGAAGGCAAGGTTGTCAACAAGGAAGGTTTCGTCGTCAGCGACAATGGCGAGACTCTGGGTAAGCTTACCAGCGGTGAGCTCAGCATCTGCGCCGGCAAGAAGGTCAACGAGGACAACGATGTTGTTGACTCCAAGGACCGCGTTGTTGGTCACGTTACTGCCATCTCCGATCTTCCTCAGAAGAAGGGACCTATGGAGGGCCGCAAGGTCAACAAGAACGGTGAGGTCTGCGACGAAGATGGAAACATCATCGGCAGACTTACCACTGGCGAGGTCACCATTTGCTCCGGCAAGGAGGTCAACAGCGATAATGACGTTGTCGACTCCAAGGACCGTGTCGTCGGACACGTCACCCTCGTCGAGGATATCGTCGAGGAGGAGGAGACTCCCGAGGAGACCGAGGAGGAGAAGCAGGCTCGCATCGAGGCTGAGGCCGACCGCAAGTTGGCCAAGAACCTCGGTGGCTTGATTGAGCAGGGCCTGGATCGTCTCCGTCCCATTTGCAAGATGATTACGCAGAAGATTGAGGCCGCTGAGCGCCAGCCCAAGGAGGAGCGTGACGAGGAGCAGCTGGTCAAGGATGTCAAGCCTCTCATTGAGGAGGGTGGCAAGCTCTTGACTGAGTTGAACGGCAGCGTTCGTGCCTTGGACCCCGATGGACGCATCCAGCAGAACGCCAAGGCCAAGGCCCAGACTCGTGAGGCTACTCCCGAGGAACACCACCTCGCCGAGGTCCTTAAGGAGGTGAGTTTATCTCTGATACGAATATCATCATGACCTTGAATACATGCTAACGTTGATGACAGCTGACCGGTACCATCACCGAAACCGTCGAAGGTGCCAAGCGCAAGCTTGAGGACCTTCCCAAGGCAAAGGCCGAGCTCAACCCTCTCTGGGGACTTCTCACCGAGCCTTTGTTCCAAATTCTGGCTGCCGTCGGTCTTTTGCTGACTGGTGTCCTGAACCTGGTTGGTCGTCTTCTCAACGGTCTTGGCCTCGGCAAGATTGTCGATGGTCTGCTCGGAACCCTCGGTCTCAACCGCCTGCTGGATGGCCTCGGCCTCGGCAGCTTGACCAAGGCTCTTGGTGGCGGCAAGAAGAAATAAGCGCATCTAATGATTGCATGATTTGTTGTACTCGCGCGGTGGATCTATCGGATACTGTTTTGACGATGGTTTACGGACATGTAATTTCTTTGGCGTGTCATTTGTACGGCTTTTCGGGGCTTTCTAGCAAAAATGTTTGGATCTGGTCTTGTAAGAATAGCAATGGTGTTTAGTAGTCTTAGCGACCAATTTGTACGGCATTTCTAGTTATTTGTTGTTCATGCTTGTTGATTCTAGTGTTTCTTCGTGATCGTATGTTGCTATCGTGAAGCAAGCTACGGCTTGAGCTTGGCTGAATCGTTGAATCGAAAAAAAGGTGTTTGGGTGTGTTGGGATAAGAGAAACAATCGTGAGGGAGTGAAGTCAAAAAAAAAAAAAGGTAGAGTTTTCCTTCCGACGGGGTCGCACCTTGTGCCTTCCTTCGTCAAACAAACAAAGGTCGTGTGGCAGGTGGGCTGGTGCGAGGTGCAACCTTCCTGGTAGAAGCGCAACTTAAGGTACAAGGCACAAGACACTTGAGGCAGGGACCACCCATTGTTGTTGATCCCAATGACTCCATCACCCCCAACCCGCCCTTTCCTCCCTTTACACTCTGGAGTCTGAGTCTGAGGTGGGCTTTGCCTTCCCTCTTTCGGCTGTTTCTGGTCTTAGCTTGGAGCACCTGCCGCGAGACAAACCCGCTCCTTTCCCAATTCGACAAGGCAAGCAAGAGCCGCCTTCCCAGTTACGGACTCGTCGTTGATGATCGTCAACTCGTCGCTTCCTTCTTCGCTCGTCTTATTGTCCGTTTGGCATCTGCCGCTTGTTCTTAGCCAACTTTTTATTGCAGCTTGCCCCATCCGTGTGTTGTCCATGTGGCTTCCCGTCCTGTCATCCCTTGACTACCGTGCATGTGCCGTGTTTACTAGTAGCCCCCCGTTTGTTCGTGGATCGAAACATTGCAAGCCGATCCGCCATCATCCACGGGGCATCTCATGGGCTTCGAAACCGCTCGGCCGAGGCAGTGAGACATGACACCACTTTCGTGCTTCCTAAGCCTGAGTAAATCACCAATAGTCGCATTTCCAATATCCCCGAGTTCCAAACAGACAAGCAAGCCCGTCCTTCTGCCATGATTACCATCAACGCTGTGCCTGTTTTGCCCGTTCGGGTGGTGTGCCCCGCGATTTAGACTTTTTCTTACTATTGCTTCCCTTGTCCATAACGCCCAAAAACAGGGACCCCGAAATGCCCCAATGCTCCCTCAATATCGTGCCGAAGGGCTGAAGCCTGTTTTTTTGCGATGCTCCAGGCCGCGTGGTGAAGCCTGAAGGGCCTGGAAGGGGCAGGTTTCTATTAATTAACCATGGCACCCTCGCACTCCTCGCAGCATTCAGGGCAGCATTTCTCTCCGTGTTCATCTGGATATGCGGGAGCGTTGGGGATGGGACGACCATAATCACTTGGCGCGCTCCACTGCATCACAACATGGGAATTATCGAATTGTTTTGGCTGCGCCGCTCGAGTTACAACACAGTCAACATTCGTACAGATCGGCATCGACGAACGGATACTATACCAAAGTCCCATAGTCCACGAACTTTGGATCCACGCATGAAGACACGGCACCACACACGGCACCTCACGGCAGGCAGCTACTCCGACTAATATTTGATTCGACTCACGATGTGTCTGAGGCGGAAACATGAGACATCCCATTTTCCGACAATTTGCAGAGGAACCACGACTTTGCTTTTTCCGTGCCTGTTAATTTCACAGCGAAGACGATCCGACCCCATCGGTGGGACAGAAGATGAGAGACGAGACTCACGAGAATGATCTTACCATCAATCGACCGCGATGGCAGGCGTCACCTGCGATGCAAGCTACCGCGACACGCACCCCTAGGTAGGTCCCTAGCCCAGTACCGGAAGGCGTCCGCTCCGGTCGGCTACTCTCCTAGCGACATTCTTCAGCGGGCCCTCCGCTGTCGTCCCCCTTGCAGCTCCTGCGCTCCGTCTTTTGGATTCCCGCCGAGCTCGGCGATATTCCCGCTCACTGTCCGGACCCACCAAACTTCGACAATGCTTGCTCGTAGATTAGATAAGATAACGGATAAGACACCTCAGCCTGGACAGCTTTATCGATAAAGCAAGCCATCGAATCGAGCGAGCTTTCCCTCCTCATCCTCAACAAACGGAAGGTGACGTCAAACCCAACGCCGCCCCTCGAGCTCCAAGCACCTACCTGCCCGTCACCTTCCATCCAACCACCAGCGCACCATCACTCGCATGCCGCATGACGGCATCAACATGTCAACCGCCGCAATCAGCAACCAGCTGCTAATCCCCCCTCATTCGACCATGTCCCACCACTCAAAGAGCGCCCTTCTCTCTACCTCACCGAAGAGCACAAGGTAGGTAGAGGTCAGAGAAGCGCCTCCGTGCAACGCCCCTCCATTGACGCAAGAGCCCCTCCATACTGAGACTGGACCGGCCTCTGGCCCCTCTTTCCTCGTCTGGATGAATATCGTAAACGTGATGTAGAATGATGTACCACAGGAGTATTCCCTCCGTCCCAGCATAAGCCGTGAGCTACCTGCCTTAGCCTTCGTATTTAATCCATGTCTCTCCATTCCTAAACGTGTCTCTCTTCTTCATCCACCAGCCTCATAAACCACGACACGACCAATCCATTCCGTGGCAACTAAACTATTCAGTCACCTCAAACCAAACTCCCACCTTACACAATCACTCAAAATGCCTGAAGGACGTCAATCCCCCGAGCCTGAACGCCAAACCGGCGCCCAGCAACAAGATCCCCCCGCCTCAGGCAAGGGAACCGACGACGCCTCCAACAAGGAACAGACCAACAAGGAGTCTCTCGATGTACGTTTGCCATCCCTCATTATCAATTATAGCCAGTCCGCGATACATGTTCAGAGTCTGACCGGATCTCCCCTCATCACAGAAGCTAGAGTCCAACCCCAAGGGACCCCTCGATGACGCCCTCAAGGAGAAGTTCTCCAAGACTCAGTAAAGAAACGGGCATAAGCGTCATTAGTGGCATTTGTACAAAAAGGCGTTGGGAACATGAGGCAATGACATTGCATACTGCGATAGTGTGTGAGGCTGTATTCTAAATACCTAAACTGCTCGAGAAGCATCTGAAACCACCATCGTCCACTTTGCCGTGAATTCCAGAGATCATCATGTCCTGCCTAGTCATGATGTGCGTATAATGTCGCGTATGAAATGGCACCGCCGGAATCGAGCCAGCCTGACTTATTCTACACCATCTCGACTACGATGTCAATCACTCAACGATTATTTTGCAAAAGTTCGTCAACCACCGCGGCCCAAAGCCTCCAAAATTGGGAGGTTTTTCATCATCCATAATAATCCAAACACGGTAAAGTCACCTTTCACGAACGAAGGACGGAATCACCGGCATGATTCAGATGGGCAATACACACAGCCAGGCCAATGCAGTCACATCAGATTTTAAAAGTCCAGCGAGTTGGACGAATGCTCGATGCTTTGATTTGCATTCAAAGTCACAACTACCTAAGTGCCAAGGAAAATCACATGCGTCGCAATCATGAAACGTTTGTGCCTAACGAACCCAGCCAACGCCTGCCTTCGAAACCTTTTGCAAACCAGTTCTCATCACTCTTTTACAAGGGAGTCTTCTCGTCGGTGGCGGCCGACGGCTTAGACAGAGGAACAGCTGTCGTGGGGTCGGGTTGGATGGGAGATTGAGTGCCAATGGTCTCGCCAGTGGCAGCGGGGGCAGCCTTCTCCTTGCCGAGGAATCTCTCGAGACCGGAGGCCTTGTAGGCGCTGCCGCCGTGCTCCTCCTTCTTGAGGTCGGCAAGGCGACGGGCCTCGGTGTGAATGTCCTGCACCTGTCTGGAGCCGGTCTCGTAGAAACCAACAATCTTCTTGCCAGTGGGCGTGCTGGTGGCCTTCTCAAAGTACGAGCTGAGACCGCCAAAGATGCCCTGAGCCTTAGCAGTGATGCCGTAGGACTGGTCCGTAGCCTTGGCACGGTCGGTTGCGTGGTACTTGGAGTCAAGACCTTGGAGGGTGGTCAAGAAGCGGTTGGAGACACCGTGCTGGCTGTCGAGCTCGATGGCGCGCTGCAGGGCGGCATCACCGACAACATATCCTTGAGCAAGGTACTCGGCAAAGATGCGAGAACGAGGCTTCTCTTCTTGTGTGATGTCGTCCGAGTCGCGGTCGGCGTTCTCCTTGTGGTGAGGAGCATCATCGGTGGGGTCGCCACCAGCGCTGGTGACGGTGATGTGAGAGGTGCCGAGCTGAGTGTTGTTCAGGAGAAGAGCCGTCTTGGCAGCAGTCTCCTTCTCGAAAGTGACGGCAGCATCCTTGGTCTCGCCGGCGGGAGTAACCTCAATGTTGGTGATCTTGCCGCTGCAAAATGTCAGCAGTTGTTCAATTGGAGCTGCGGTAAAAACAAGGGTGGGTATCAGGCCATGGAAGAGCCGACAGGACTGAACTTACCAGAAACTAAAGAAGTCCTTGATCTCCTTGTCCTCGGTCGCCGAAGCGATGTTCTTGACGTGAACGGTGGTGTTTGACATAATTGCGGTTGTTTGGCGTTTGAAGTTATTGAGAGTGTTGTGAGAAGTGTTGTAGGAGGGAGTTTTGTGAGGGGTAACTGGAGACTGGATGGGGTATCAAGGGCGGTTATGTACGTTGTCTCTCAAGTTGGAGGGGTATCTGGGGAAAAGCAGAAAATGAGTCGAGCAGGAAGAACGTGGCTCGAAATCGTGTGAATGATGGGTTTTATGTAAAAACTGGACGTGTCTGGATGGGAATGTTGGAGGCGAGTACCTATGATGATCAGACGAAGGGTCATGAGAACGCGCTTTACCTTTTAGCCAAGGCAGGCAACGAAAGAGCAGCCATCCGCGTCCTGACATGCCAGCCCAGACTCAGGGACAGAAGGGGCGGCCTCCAGCTGGTGACGATGCTGGGCACCACAAAGAGCAGGGACCCTGTTGAGAGAGAGAAAGAGGGGCTACCCGGTGGTAGCTGCCCTGTCTGGCTGGGCATCGAGGAAGCAAGTGCAGGAGCGAGAGCGGCAAGCAAGGAGCAGGGGCCAGTCTGGGCCCAGTGCCAGCTTCCATCATCAGAGGGGGAAAGTGGACCAGGAGGGGGCGAGGTTCAAACGTCATCGCCTGCGGATTTGAAGAGCTCGTGCCAGGAGTGGGGAGAACTGTGGCTGTGCTCGAACCAGCACCATGGAAGGAAGCCCCGCTAACAGAGCCACACTCCAGCCACGTATCTCTCCCACCCAATCTTGCAGCTGAGATACCTTCACATGCTTCTTCTCCAATCATCCCACCTACTGGAAGGCTCCAGAACATCAGACGACCCTGACATCCTCCCTTCATCCCATTCTGAGCGACACAGATTCCCCAACGAAAACACAAAGGCCTAAGGTAGATGACGCTCTTCGGTACGGATACGACGCGACTGCTCTGAGGACACACTGCGACACTCCCATCCAGTTGTGTTGCGACGCGACGACAGGGCGACGCGGCTCGTGGCTGGCACTTCACATCTTCGCATCTCAGCATGCATGGAAGAACTCAGAACTTTCTCATACTCGATACCCCGCGCAACGTCGTCTCATCTAACTACCCTGGCTTACCACCATCATCCCTTGTGGCTCTGACGTTCCTAGGCCTCCCAGCATCACATCTGACGCCTTCTGGCTAATGATAAAGGTCGCCACGGCAGGGAATGCTCCGGGAGCCCGCGGGAACACGCTCGCGTCGACAACCCTGAGCCCGTCCACGCCAAACACCCGAAACTCGGAATCCACCACCGCCATGCCATCATCAGCCGCACCCATCTTGCACGTCCCTGTAGGATGATGCCCAAAAGTCTGCTCCCGGATCCAATCCTTGTCCGACTCCGGGTTCGCATCGCCGCAGCGGCCATTACTCTCGACCTGCGCACACGGAGGTTCGGCCGGATCCACTGGACCCCACGGACCTTGGACGTCCCGCATGCTCCGTCGGCCCCACGCCACTACCTCCGCTAGTGCTTCAAGGTCCGTCTCGGCGCCTTCCTTGTACAGTTCAAAGTTGATCTGCGGCGGTTCCGTCGGGTCTGCGGACCGAATCTTGATGTATCCGGCTGTGTTCTGCGGATGCATCTTGACTGTTGAGAAGCCAACGGTATTCGGCGGATCGAGGAGCTCCGGCTGCTGCACCTCGGGCCAGAATCCGCGGAACGCCCTTGGCCAGCTGAAGACGAAGACATCTCGCTCTCCGGTCAGCGAAAAGTTGGACTTTAGAAGCAACGCGTTCGAGTTGTATCCTGGCCGCATGTACGGGCCCTTTCCCTGTCGCCACAGCTCTTCACATGGGTCTCCGGGGCTTCCTTTGGCGCAGATTGGCTCGTTGGGATTTGGAGTAGCCGTGAGGTTAAGTTGAGCGTGGCCCACAACCGGGAATTCTTGGTTGTCTTGGAGGTTTCGCCCCACGCCCGGCAAGTCTGCCACGACCTCGATGGCGAGAGCTTCAAGGTCCGTTTTGTTTCCGATGCCGCTGAGCTGTAGTAGCTGGGGCGAGTTGAAAGCACCGCCTGCAACGATGACCTCCCGAGACGCCATTACTCGTCTTGTCTCGCCTGTCGTTGACGCGTTTCGCCGCACGTCGGCACCGTACGTGGAATTGCCCGCCAAGTACTCAACGCCCACGGCCCTAGGCTTTCCACCCTCCGTATCTTCAAATAGGACTTTCGTGGCCAGAGAATTCGTCGACAAGGTTAGGGGCCACTTAGGAGAGCCATCTGCGTTCTTGGCTGCCAGCGTCTCATAGATGTACGTGCGAGAGCTGTACCGCTCCCACTTATCCGTGGCATGAAACGACAGCCCCCACATGCCCTCCGTCGTGTCTCTATCTTCGCTGAGGAAGTTCCCGTCGCTGCCCACCATCTCGATGAGCTTCTCCGGGTCTTTCCCAATAGACCGCAAGTGCGACTTGAGAATGTCCATGAGACCAGGGTTATTGAGATACTGTGACCCATTGCCTAGATTCGTGTTAAAGTAGCCGTCAAACCCGTGACCCGGCGTGCCCTCAGGGAGATAGTTGTTCTTCTCGATCCTCTCAAAGATTCGACGAATGTTCTTGTGGCTTTCCCCATGCTTAAGTTAGCTATTCCTGTCCAAATCCCTTAAGATGCCTTCACGATCACGTAATCAAAACTCACTTCCATGAATCATCCCCCGTGACATTCTGCACAAAATCCCAATCCGAATCATTAGGCAACCACGTCGCCATCGCATTCGTCACGCTCGATCCTCCCACCGTCGCGCCGCGCGGGTACCACACCCCCAACAACTCTGCCCCCTGTGGCGCCCTCGCCGCGTTGCCGACCCAGTACGGTCCGATACCGGTTCCATTCTGCGAGGGCAGCCGCCACGTGAGGTGGTTATTCCGCAGCTCGACCTCGTCATCCGCGTGATGCCGTACGAAAAAGGACCAGCTGTTGCTCGGGGTGATGAAGTACCCGCCGTTGGCGATGACGGTGCGGATGTCGTCGCGCTCGTCGTCGCCTGCTTCGAGGAGGAGGGTCGGGTGGCCTGCGCGGGCGAGGTTGCAGGCTAGGGGGCCGCCTCCTGGGCCGGAGCCGATTACGATGTAGGTGTAGGTTGAGGTTTCGTTTGGGGCGGGTTGGGCTGTGGTCGTGAGAGGGAGGTTGAGGAGAAGCAGGAGGAGGAAGGTTGTGAACGCTGTGGTTGTGGAGAGGACCATGATGTGTAAGGCAGGTTGATGCTCCTGGAATAGTACTGGAGATCGTGAAGAGGAGTCTTTGAGGTGGGGTGTGAAATTACGAACACTGAACTGATGCATCCGACCTTAAATAGCCATGAGTCTCCCACATGTCCTTTGCCGTCCTCTTGCCCTACTTTCAGAAGTTTTCCATGATGCCTCTGTAGATCGTGGCTCCCCTGTCTCGCTTAGACATCTCCCCCGCATGAGGAAGAGCTCCCCAAAGCCCGATCTACATCCCGATAAGCTTACCGGTGCCTTGGCGGGTGTAACCGTTGCAACGACAAGGTGTCGATGCAGCTTATGGTCGCCGCGGGGTTCAACCCCGATTGGGATTTACGAGGCGCGATGTTCCTCTCCCTGCAGATGGTAATGACGGGTTCTTTTTCTTCCCGAACGGATTTCACAAAAGACACATTACTCCCAATGTCTGGCTTCCTTTTGCCGATGGTAGTAGTAATGTTTTGTCATAAAGAACTGCTCCCTTACTCAGCCTCGAGTAAACAGATGGAAAAGGCCATTCAATTGGGGCGACAGAATTCCAGGGGATCCAATGGCATTATCTACCTTCTATGCTACCAGGGCCGTCGTCTTTGCAACTACAGGTATCCAATTATCATATGGAGAACGGGAATCGACCATCTTCACGACATAAAGTAGGCCAGATGACTAACACTCTTTCGACTCCATCACGCGGAAGGTACGACCTTGATAGTGGTGATCGCGCCTTCCAGGTTCCCTCCCGAGCCCTCGTCAACCGCACCTTCCATCTGAACGCACGAGAAGGGTATATACCCCCCCTCAAGTCCAATTCCGTCACCAGCCAGCAGGCGCCCCCTTGGGGGTCAGGTCAAAACTGGCTGGTTGGTGGAGTGGTTGAAGTCCACGAACAGCCTAATCGGTGAAGGCGAAGAGGTCCCGTGTTCGAGTCCCAGCATGTGCGCCAGAGATGTAGCCCCCAGCTCGCCACCGGGGGGGTGAACTCTTTTGTTTTTGTGTTTTTTGGAAGGCATCTAGACCTGGGAGTTAGAAGTATGATGTATTGTGCTGCACTATCTCACTTCTGAGAGGCTACAGCCTGCCTGTCTAGATATCAGTCAATGACATTTGGTTTTGGTTGCAGAATATCGACTTTATATGCCGTACTACATGATGGGAGACATTTCAACCTGGGGCCGAGTAACCTCTTTCAAAGAATGAGACGAGACCTACTAGCGCTCGACAGAACCGTTGACGTTAACGACAAGAGGCAGTTGTCAAACGCAGGCGAGCACAAGAAGAAGCGTCTTATGGAAATCGTCGAGGGATGGAACAGCGGCTGTTTTTGAGAAGCGCGGCCTCAAGGTTGTGCCCAATGGGCAGGATGATGCTGCCGCCCCTGCCGCTGTCTCTTCTAGTGACGGCTCGCGGTTCGGCTTTGGTCCCACGAAGTTTGGGGTCCGGCTTGGCGGGGGGATGTTTGGTGTGGATTAGTCGTCTAAGAAATCTTCTTCTGAGAAATATCTTCTGAGAAGTAGTCGACTGCACTTGTTTTCGATAAGCCCCCATTGTAGTTGAAGATCGAGAAGGGAGGGTTTATGTAAAGAGGGGAAGGTCAAGCTGCGGCATCATAATACGGTTGCAGAGTGAAAGAATGGCAATAATTGCATATCTTGTTGAGCACATTTCGGCCATTGAAAAATTCTCATTGGAGCCGAAACACTTTGCCAAAGCCCAACGTACAAACGTGGGAACGAGCAGATCAACGTGCACATCCAGTAAAAATATCTTCACGCTTCTTACCCGAACCAGAGATTCGCAAGGTAGACTTGGGCATATTGGATCATGGAGACTTTGGAAGTATACAAATTCTCGATGGTCTGGACGCGTTGGAGAATATTTCGATGTAAGCAAGCCCAAATTAGAGATCTCTCTACTCTGGCAACGTCGGACTGAGCATTGAGTCAGCCGGGGTTGATGAGGGCCTTTGTTTGATGGATGCTTTGTGCCGGTATCTCGTGAATGACGGAGTTCGAAGCTTTGCCGTATCACGAGCCTATGTTCCGGGAATAAAATAGCACTGAACAGATCCCGAATACATAGTCTCATCTGCCTTCGCATTCATTGTCACGGAGTCGATCACTTCCGCAGAGATCGTTAGGACTTACTGCATCCGGCGATGAGAGGCTCACTTCCACGTAAGATGGAGGCGGTAAACCAGTTTACTAATATACTGGGCTGGAACACGGATTCGGAACATTTCACGTGCTAGCTTATTGACGAACTGATGTAATCTAAAGTTACTAATACATCGAATATGATAGGTTGTTCATTTCCGGTAGCCAAAGCATGCTTTAATGAGATATCTTAGATGAATGACACGAATTGAGAGTAAGACACTAGAAATTGATTAGAGTTCACTTTTCCTCCTGGTATTCTCGGCAACAATATAGGAAGAGGTATCTATAGTAATACAAAAAAGAGAAAAAATGAAATCCGAACACCCTCATTTCTGTATCAATACTCCCGGATATCGTCGTCACGTCGTTAAAACAAGCACCTCAAATCACCGACCAGGCCGTCAGCGGCAACCCAACCTCTGTGCATCACACTATTTTCGTTGTCGGATCCGCATTCACATCCGTCGTAGTCTTTCCCTTCAAATAACTCCCAAAAAGCTCAGGCTCCTTGGCCGGCGGCATGTCACGGAGCGACGCCGGCACAGTTTCCACGTCCGTCGTCGTCTTGCCCTTGAGATAACTCCCAAAAATATCCGTCTGCTGCTGGTACTGCTCAATGAGCCCCTCCGTATCCAGCACGGGACTCTGCTGCGAAAAGGAAAAGGAACCGTTACTGCCTGCGCCACCGTTGGATAGCTCGAGGCACTCGTCGTCGTCGCGGCTCCGCGTCGTCTCGACTGTTTCCGTGGTGACTTTGACCTCGTGCGTGACGAAGATCATGCCCATGCTGTTTTGGAGAACGGGCCAGAAGACGGGGAGGGAGGCGCAGATGGCGGCCATGTCGATCTCGAGAATAGAGAGGGCCATGGGACCTGGGGCGGCCCAGGTTGGGTCGAAGGTCGGGTAGGTTCCGGCGCGGGAGCGGACTAGGGATACGAGCCGCCAGGCAGAGAGCATCAGGACTCTATCATGCCGTCAGTCAGTCAATGAGGAAAGTGATGGTATCATTGTGTTCGGAAGCTATTCTAGATGAGAACTTACAGACTGCCCAGCAAAAAGAGACCGAGAACGGTCTTACGGGACCTCTTGTTGGCCTCGGTGTTGAAGTATAGCGGTAAAGGAATAGCAAAGATGATGAAGTCAAGAATCATATTGCTCGTGGCGTGTGCCTCATATGTCCGTATCAATTCCTCTGCAACCTGCGTTCCGAACCCCCAGCGTCCGCGGGTGGGTATTGACCAATCCCAGTAAGCTGCGACGGGAATGCATGGTACCCAGGCGAGAAACATGAAGGCGGCTCCCCACATTGCCACGAGGCAGATCATGATTATGGTGAGGATTCGTGATTTTGAACCGCGCTCAAATATCCGTAGGTACTGGAGCAGGATGGCAACCTTGATTAATGACGTTGAGATCGGTAATGTGCCGTTGCAGATGTAGAAGATCTAGTACTAGGCGGTTAGACTGAGTTATTGATTACAAGGGGGAGGTTGGTTACCTTCATGAACTGAATGAACCTATCATACTGTATGAACAATAGATGATCTCCGAGTCCATAGTCCATGCCTTATTCACTGGTTAGCACGTGCTACGGACTAAGTAGGCAGGAGAAGATGCAGGATGTTCTGACATACATATGCAAGTGCCAATACTTCCAACCGAGATTGAAATCATAACGAGCACCAAAAAGAAGTCATCCCATCCTACTGCTCGAACAATAAAGATGCGGGTCCATATTCGCAGGCCAGCACATAGCAGTGCTAGTATCTGCATAACACATATTAGGATGATGTTCTGGGACAGTATAGCGTAAATATGCCCGGTACCAAGGAAGAGGAACCTACCAGGAATGATATCACGATGCCAAGCATAACCGGTTTTTGATTCAACGCAGGTCTTGGGTCGTTGAGGTTATTCACCTTGCCAACCAATTCCATAAAAGACGTCATGATGGAGGGTATACGAGTCCCAGTAAAGGGATATTCGTAACAACTGATTGGCTAAAACCACCTGCACATGAGGTCCCCGGGTCGATATAGCCACGGGGTCGTCGTCGTTATCGCCGTCGTCGTTTGTCGAAAGGATGAGTCTGTGGGGGGCTTGCAGACAGAAGAGTCGACCACGAACAAGAGAAACCCATGTGGAACAACCCTCCAAAGGGGGCACTGCTGAGACCTTATGGGAACAAAAGCACCGGAAGCATCCGGTGTGGCTTTCGAAGAACAGTCAACCAGTAGAGCAAATCAAGCACATGGCGCGTCGCCGCCTCTTTGCTGGACCCGTGGGACGTGTGGCTCGTCACACGGCAACGTCGAACCTCGCGGCCGGCAAATGCTCTTCTATGAATTTACCACAACACCCGCCCGGGAAGGCCTTCCTTCCAGTTCCTCAACCTAAACGAACCAGGACGCTCTCGAACTTGGTCTTTCCGGCTCCGTCACCCCACCTCACGAATGATTGACAGCCCTAATGCCTTCTGACGGGCGCATTCACGCGGGAAAGAAAGGGGGAAACCACCGTGCTCGCCATGGTCCCAAAGCTCCGGTTCGTGTTAGCGTCCGCCTCTCATGTCTCTAGCGCCTCCTGCCCACCAGTCTGCCTGCCCTCTCGCAAAGGTGGCTTGCCGCGAGGCTTGAATCCGTTGCGCGTAGCTGGAGCGGCAATGAGTGAAGAGACTGAGAGGTTCGACGCATGCGGGGATCTGAGTGGCGGCGTGGATTAACCGACCCAGCCGCGTTGGGATAAGTCTATGTAGAAAAACGCCGCGGTTGTGTGTCGTGCTCGATTGGGAACCCATCATGTCTTGGTTTGGCAAAACAGAACCCCTATCGAAGGTTTGGATGCGAGGCCCAAAATTTAGCAAGAATTCTTTTCTTTCTTCTTCTTTCATTCTGTTTCCTGGGCAGAAAAAAGACGTTGAGAGTTATTCTGCAAGGGCTCTGAGAAATAGGAGGACCTTTTTCTTGCTGGAACCGCCGATCTCGTTAACCGTTTTCAGTCAGCCTTGGGTCCTTTTCCTCAAGCCTTTTTGCTGATTGTGGCTGAAATGAGGAAAGGCCTGGATGACGGAACACAAGCAAATGGCCTGATAAACCATCCTTCGCGCCCTGATCAACTGTCTTACATCGCTATTACCCATCGTTTCTGGGCAAGAGCTCTCTTGCTCTTACTTTCTTTTATCCCTCCAAGTTTCTCCATGAACCGTTTTCCTTATTGTTCACCGTAGTCAATAACAACTCCCCCCTTGCTCGTGTGGCTTGCCCACTCTCCCCCCTTTCACATCCCTCCTACCTCACCTGCCGTGGTACCCAGGCACACCGGGAAATCCTTTGAGCTCGACTGCCGTCGAGAAATGTGGCGTATAGTTCTTCAAGAAAGCAGTCCGAGCGCCCCGCTATTTCGCGTAGGATCGACAACAGACTCGTTCCTTATTCTTCCCGTGTGCCTGGGTCGTCTCTAGGGGTTTCGCAAGTGAGCTCGCGTAGGAGGCCAAGCATCAAATTGGCTGCTCTAGTCTGCATGTTATGCAAATTTTCCCACCTGTTTACGATAAACGTGGGAAGCACGGATCAATAAAGCGTCATCTAGACTTGATTCCTTCCACGCCACTTTATTTCCATCAGGGATGCTGTGGACTAGAAGAGCTCGCGGAAGCAGGTCCGTGTATCCCGGTGGGATGGTGGGATAATTAATCCCTTGCTCGCCTTGCCTTTGTCTCGGGATCTTCACCTAAAGAACACATGGATTCATCAAAAGGGGACTTGATCGAGCAATCCACAACTCAATGCGACGATCAGAAACAGCTGGGGGTCACTGGAGACTGTTCCCATGCCTTCTTTATCATTTAGTTTCTTCATTTATGGTTCTATCATATGCTCATAATACACGGTCCCTCCTTGCCATCCCTATCAGGCCAGATCCGATTGCCGAACTTCTTTGCCCTGGGCCTGGAATGTAAGCTAAAAATGACTTGCAGCCTCTGACGCACCCAGGGACCACACTCATCTTAGCAGAAAGACTGTCAATCTCTGCAAGCATGTGGTGCACACGTTGTCCTCAAGACAAGGCACACACATTTTGACCGTTTCACCAACAACTAACATCTACCTAACTTGAGCAAACCCACTCAGCTGGAACCAGCAAGCTCCTCCTCAAGCTTGTTCAACTCATCCATCAAAGCGTGCACAGTCTTCTTCTGGTCCTCGCTGGCCTCAACGTACGGGCTCCGCGGCGCGAACAGCTTCTCCTGGCCCTTCAACCCGGCCCGCGGCGCCGTGTACACGGACGCGGCGTACTTGATGGTCGCAATACCCGCCTTGGTCGCCTGCTCCGCAAGGGCGGCCTTTTGGTGCAGCTCGACGGCCTCCTTGAGCTTGCCCTCGTTGTGCAGCTTGTAAATCTGCACCGTGACGCGGGGGAAGACGTTGGCGAAGGCCGCGATGCAGCCCGCGCTGCCGGACGTGAGGCCGCCGAGGAGGAAGTCGGACTGGCCTCCGTAGGTGGCGAACTTCTCGGCGGGCAGCTCGGCGGCGAGGCGGACGATCTTGGCGACGGCGCCGCAGGTGAGTTTGACGCCGACGATGGAGTCATGCTTCTTTGCGAGCTTGGCGATGGTGCCGCTGTCGAGGTCGATGCCGTTGCAGACGAGGGGAAAGTTGTAAAGCACGATAGGCAAGGGGGTCTTCTCGGCGACGGTGTTGAAGAAGCGGTCAATGACCTGCGGGGTGGTTTGCTTGCCAAAGTAGGCCGGGGGCAGGACGAGGGCCGAGTCGGCGCCGGCTTCTTTTGCGTCGGAGAGGAGCTCGAGGACCTGCTTTGTGGAGTGCATGCCGCAGCCGGCCATGATGGGGAAGTCTGGGCCGGTGGCCTTGCGGGCGGTGGCGATGAGGGCTTTACGCTCTTCGCGGGTGAGGAGGAACTGCTCGGCGTTTGTGCCGAGGATGACGAGGCCTGCGAGGCCCGTCTTGGAGAGGTAGGAGTAGTACTTTGCTTGGGCTTCGAGGTCGAGCTCGTCTGTCTCTGGGTTGAAGAGGGTCACGGCCGGGGCCCAGATGCCTTGTGGGGGAACCTTGCTGGGAGACATTTTGACGGTCTTTGTTTCTAACTTTTAGTCTTTTGTTGTTATAGTTGGTAGAGATCTAGAAGATGAAGGATAATGAGAGCTGCGTTGAAGAGAATAGATATATGAACGAGACAAAACACCTTGAAGGCTGAGAATATGAGCTGCAGTATCGAAGGCTTTAATGTTCCAACAATGTCAAACGCGCCGGGTATCGTGACCGAGGCTAGCAGGACTATTTATCGGGATGGTATCCGTTACCCTCGACCCCAGAATGGGCAGATAACTACGGGTTCCTATCGGATATCCGCTCCCCGGATCTTGACCCGATTCCCCCGCATTCGAGGCCGAGACCGGCCGTGCATGGACAGGGGTATTTCCGGCCGACACCCCGATGCCCTTTTCCACAGAAAATGCCGTCTCACCTTATTAATGGGGCGCTCCTCAGTCCTCCCGCTCCATCTTTCTTCGCTTGTCGCGGGTATCGATTCTTTTTGCCAAGACTTACATGCAGTCTGCTGCTAACGGAATCTTTGCAGCTTTTTTCATGCAGACAAAGACGTGCATGCAAGACATAACCGGCCAGTTACCCGTTGTCGCGGATTTCTGCACGCAGCCACTGCTAGAAAAGCAAAAAGGAAAAAAAAAGACGCGAAAGAAAAGATCACCACCACTTGATCACCAACATCAAAAGTGTAACGGGCCCTGGCCAGGATTCGAACCTGGGGCCTCTTCCAAGATGGTGTCTTGATTTCTCAGTAACCCTAAGGAAGAATCATACCGCTAGACCACCAGGGCAGAGGACGATGGGAATCCCACGATGTCTCGGTTGGGTAGCGGGGCTGTGCTGGAGTCGTCTTGAATTGTAGGGTCCCGCAGCAAGAGGGCTGAGATGTGGGGAAGAATCGTGGAAGCGGGTCAGGAAGAGGGCAGTACACTAGTGGCAGTTCGCGACGATAGAGTCAGACCGACCTGGTTGAGGAGACTGATGAGTTTCTGCTGGCATTGATTGGACAAATGCCTGCTGACAAGGAGTGTTGTCGGCGAAACTGCTTTGGCTGGACGGGGGGGGGGGGGGGGGATCAAGACTTGACCTCATGGCTTGAGGCAAGCTTCTCATTCAACAGCTGGAACTTGTCAGAGGGATGTTCGTCGGCGAAGTGTACTCTTCTGGATGTGGAGTGCTTGGTCTGTTCCACATGAAATGAGGTGAGTTCAAAGTGTAGACATTGATGATATGGCTTGCAATGCAGGGAACGGCTTATTGCTAAAAAGTCAATTCACAGGAATAGACTGCACAGTCGATCAAACGAGTCGAGTTGCGATTGATACTTGATGAAAACTGAATTAATTAGTCTAAAAGTCATCGCAGAAATGAATCAGATCCTCCAAACTCCAAAATATGCATTCCCAATCAACTCCATCACTCATGTTCCGATCAAGCCTCAACAGCTCCCCACGCACCACCACCAGGCGACTGAATGATAACAGTCTCCCCAGCTCTCAACTTCGTCGTCGCCTTGGCCCCCAAGTTAACAGTCCGATCCTTGCCAGTCATATCATCCTTGACAATAACCAAATTCAAGCCCGCCTCGCCATCGCCACCGCCCTCCATACCATACGGCCGCCGGCTCCGGCGCTCGCTCAGAATAGAGCACTGCACTGGCACCCGGAACTCAATCTCGCGAATCGTCCCGTCGCCGCCCCTGTTCTTACCTTTACCGCCCGACCCGCTGCGCAGCTGGAAGCGCCTCAAGATGCACGGGTACCGCTTCTCAAAGACCTCGGGATCTGTGATGCGCGTGTTGGTCATGTGCGTGTGCACGCCGCTCTGGCCCACCCACATCGGGCCGGCGCCGGCGCCGCCGGCAATGGTCTCGTAGTACCCGAAGCCGTCCTTGTGCTCGCCCGTCACGGGGTCCTTGCCTCCCGTGCCAAAGGTAAGGTTATTGCAGCAGCCCTGGCTGGCGGCGGAAGCGCGGAACGCTTTGAGAACGACATCGGTGATGCGTTGGGACGTGAGGACGTTGCCGCCGACGACGGCGAGGCCGGCGCCCGGGTTGAGAATACTGTCCTTGGGGATCACGATGTCGATCGGGGCCAGGCAGCCCTGGTTAAGCGGGATCTGGGAGGAGATCAGGCCGCGCAGGCAGTAGATGATTGCTGAGTGCGTGATGGCGATGGGCGCATTGGTGTTGCCGAGGACGTGCGGGCCGGTGCCGGTGAAGTCGAATGTCGCGGAGCCGTCCTGGGGCGAGATGGTGATTTTGAGGCAAATGGGCGTGCCGTCGTCCATGTAGTCGACCGCGACAAGAGGCTCGGAGCCGAACTTGACGAGGGTGGACTGCATCAGCTCGCGCACAGCGTGCTCGGCCGTGTGCTGAATGGCGTACATGTACCGGTGAACCGTGGCGAGGCCGTTTTCTGTGATGAGGGCCTTGATGAGTGAGATGCCCTTTGCGTTGGCGGCGATTTGCGCATTGAGATCGGAGAGGTTATCCTGCAGTCTGCGGGTGCCGGAGCAGCCGTCGTACTGAGCGGGTTCCTCAAGAAGCAGACGGCGGACCTCGGCCTCGTTGAAGCGACCTTCGCTAACGAGTTTCGTCGACTCGATAGCTGCACCTTCTTGCCAGAGGGCGTAGGAGGTCGGCGGCATGGATCCGGGGAGAATACCGCCAATATCGGCGTGGTGACCTCGCGAAGCAACGTAGAAGGCTAGCTCTGGTCCGTCGAAGACGGGAGTGATGACTGTGATGTCGGGCAAGTGGGTGCCGCCGCAGGAGGGGTGGTTTGAGACGAGGACGTCGCCGTCCTTGAGCTTGCCGGCCCATAGCTCGTGCTGGTAACGGACAGCGAACTGCATGGATCCTAGGTGGACAGGCACGTGGGGGGCGTTTGCGACGAGGCCGCCATCAGGACTGAAGATGGCGCAGGAGAAGTCGAGGCGTTCCTTGATGTTGGTGGAGACGGCCGTCTTCTGAAGGGTGCGGCCCATTTGCTCGGCGATGGACATGAAGCGGTGGCCAAAGACGGTGAGCTGGACGGGGCTGAACTCTTCCTGCTCGCCGTTCGTCTTGGCAACCTTCTCAACAGGTGCGCGATCGATGACGACGTAGCTCTCGAGGACTGTTGCCGTGGTGGACGGCGTGACAAGAATGGTCTGGGTGTTGTCAATGATCAAGGCCGGGCCAGAGATACGGGCACCGACGGGGATGGTCTGGAGCTGGTAGACGGCAGTATCGAGGTGGCCGTGACCCTCAAAGTAGACGCTGTTGGTGCCGCTGGGCTGGGGAGTTGAGACGGCGGAGCCCTCGACGGACTTCATCTGGGCAAACGGGCTCTTCTCAACCTTGGACCGAGCTGCGCCAGTAGCGCGAACGCGAATGTCGTCGACCATGATGGACTTCTCGGGGAAGTGGAATCCGAAGCCCCGGCGATGAGCATCTTCGAATTCCGTCTTGAAATCCCAGTCTGCGCCCTTCAGGATCATCAGCGAGCTGCTGGATCCAGCATATCTCATGTTGAGGTAGGTGTCGTGAGTGATGAGATCTTCGGTGAAGCCCTGCTTCATTAACTCCAGAGTGGCCTGGGAAGACAACTCCTCGAGCTGCTCCTGGATGCTGCCCTTGGTTTCGTCAGAGTAGGTGATGGCAGAAGGCTTCTGAATTTCGTGGACAACGTCTGCAAGCGACATGCCGTACGCTGAGAGGATGGATGAGTACTTGTGGATAATGACGCGAGAGATTCCTAGCACCGTGGCGACGGAGCACGCGTGTTGACCGCCAGCACCACCGAAGCAAGCCAAGTGATGTGCGCCAGCCTCGTAGCCGCGAGCTTCCGTCAAAGCGCGAATTGGGCTCGCCATGCCCTCGTCGGCAACCTTGAGGAAGCCGAGAGCGACTTCCTCGGGGGAAAGCAGAGAAAGACCAGAGGCCTCTCTGTCCTTGTTGATCTCGCTCGTCAGCTCTATGAACTTGGCGGCTGTGACTTCTCGGTTCAACGGCTCGTTTTCCTTGGGGCCGAAGACCTTGGGGAAGTACTCCGGCAACAGCCTACCCAGGAACAAATTCGCGTCCGTCACAGTCAACGGGCCGCCCTTGCGATAGCATGCTGGGCCAGGGTGTGCAGAAGCGGACTCAGGGCCAACATTGAAGAGGCCGTTCTTCCAGGTCAGGATAGAGCCACCTCCAGCAGCGACGGTGTGAATATCGAGCTGAGGGGACTGGATGGCGATACCGGCGGTAGTGGTCTCGAAGACATGGTCATAGACACCGGCGTAGCGGGACACATCTGTCGAGGTACCGCCCATGTCGAAGCCAATAACAGGCTGGCGCTCCTCGTCATCCCAAGAAGTTTGGGCGTAACCAACAACACCGCCGGCGGGTCCGGAAAGAATCGCCTTGAGACCGCTAAACTTGCGGTAGTCGACGAGGCCACCGTCCGACTGCATAAACTCGATGCGCGTCGCGGCCGCACCAAATCCGCCCTTGAAGTTAGCCGAAATAGAGTCAATGTACTGCCGAATGACGGGCGTGAGGTAAGCGTCAGCCACAGCAGACATGCCACGGGGCACGACGTTGATCATAGGCTGAACTTCGGAAGACAGTGTGACGGAGAAGCCCATCTCAGAGGCGACCCTGCCAACCAGGAGCTCGTGGTCTGGGCAGGCGTAAGAGTGGACAAAGACAACGGCGATGGACCGATAGCCCTGTTCTCTGACCTTTTCGAGCTGCGTCTTGATTTCTTCCAGATCTGGCCTCTTGAGGACGCGGACGGTCTCGCCGGTGACGGCCGTGACGAGCTCAGGATCATCGGACGTCGGACTCGTCTTGATAGAGGCGGGATCCTCGGTGTAGTCCTCCATTGTGATGCGCTCATCGACTTCGACGACCTCATCAAAGAGGACCTCTGGCCGTGCAACTGAGAGGTCGAAAATGTTTGGCCGTGACTGGTTGCCAATCGCCAACAGGTCACGGAAGCCCTTTGTTGTGATGAGGGCCACGCGCTCGCCTTTTCGCTCAAGAAGGGCATTCGTGGCTACTGTCGTGCCCATGCGAATGGACTCGACGTGGAAGAGGTCGAGCAATTGTCCTCTAGGTAATGTCTCACCGGTCACCATCTCCAGAATCCGCCGGATGCCTTCTGTTGGGGCATCTTGGTAGTTGGCGGGGTCGACAGAGAGGAGCTTGAGGATGATGTCTCCCCTGCCGGGTATGGCGGCGTGAACATCGGTGAACGTACCACCTCTGTCGATGGAGATGCGAATGCGATGTGACTTGACCGTCATGGTGATGTGTGAATGTGGTGCTTGCTGCTTGCTGCTTGTGAGAAGGCTCGTCAAGAAGACGAGTCGGTAAAAGAAGTTTATTTGGAGTATAGCAGTGATTCAAGCAAGACAGCACTGGGTAATATTTGACGTGAGACAATATGTCGGTGATAGAAATGTGACGATGATGGCATGGGTAAATGTTTATATTGAGAATATCTTCGCCCTGCCTCTGTCGTGATCATGTAACAATTTGCCGCTACTCAGATCGGGAAATGGGGCTCGGCAGGAGGCCGCGATCGGGTATCCGCTTACCTGGAAGTCACATATTTGCTAATACGCTTTCCGATGAGGCCATCCGGTCAAACTCAGAGAGTAAGGTTTACCTGGCCGGCGGCTGATACCAGGCCGAATCGCAGGCTTCTCAGATGCCATAGCCATATCGGCCTTTGGCCGGACGTCGCCATCGCAGTTGGCCACCGCTGAAGAGTGAAATAAGACTCCTAACTGGTCGATGACTCGGAGTGGGTCCCCGATCAGCCTTTCAGCAAATCGAAGTGCGGCCTTTGCCCGATACTTGATAAGGCATGATGATGGAAATCGGAGTCAAATGGCGAGTTGGTGTTGAAAGTGGGAAAACGCAATTGTGGAGTTTGTGGCCGGCAGACGCCCGCGTGTAGCCGTCGGAGTGGGTCCCCGACGATAACAGCGTGTCCTCCTGGCCTCATTGGTTGGACTGGGAAGCCATCGGATTATCTAGGGGCCGACGTCATCCGATCTGTGAGACGGTACGTACCGAAGACCGAAAGGGGAAAGGCTCCATCATCGGCAAAACGACCGCCGTCACTCGTAACGCGAACTTGTCAACAGCTTTCTCACCCCTCCAGCAATAACCACCACGGCTGTGGGGAATTCTCCATAAACACCGATCCTCCAGCCCGATATCAAGACCACGATGCATGTTGGTCCTCCAGAACCAGGTGATTTTGCGCCGACAAATCCCCTCCGCAGGCAGGGTGCACGGCCAGGAAACTTCCACACCTTGCGTTCCCCGCGTTGAGCCTTGACAAACAACCCCATCCAAAGAATTTCCATTTGTCACAAGCTCCGTCTCGAAAGCCTGGGGAAGTGGACGATATCAACGGATAACTGCATCTCCCGTGCCATGGCAAGGGGCTCGACCATCCCCACCTCTTCCAAGTGACTCCGTGAGAGATATGTCATATCTGCATTACCAAAATACATGTTAGAATATGGCTCCCAATGCACCATCTCCGCCTCAAGCAGGGCCTTCATCATCCCTGTGTGAAGTCGGAAACTCGAGGCCTGTGGCGTAAGTTCCGTGATTTTCTTCATCCTCATCGTATGGGCTTCCTAGAAGTGTTGCTGAGCTTTCAGAATAGATGTGCCAATTGCCGACAAAGACGATCCTACTGCTCGAAAGAGAAGCCTACCTGTTCACGATGTCGTGACAGCGGCCTGAACTGTACGTATGAGACGAGTGTCAAGATCACCGTCACAGAGGCGTCAGTTCAATTATTAGTCTCCAACTCGTGAGATATGCAACTAATGCTATGATAGCTATCTACGAGAACTCGAAGCTAAGGCTAAAGCGTATGATGGTGAGTGACTAGCATTAATCATTTCAGTCACATACTGATCGAGTTCTAGACTCGCTTCTTCGGCAGTCTCAGCTACCAGCTCCGATCCCTGGAAAAGCGTCTGCCCACCGCATCTCAGCCGAAGAGCACGAGGAAGGATTTGAAGATGAACATCCCTTGCTCGAGCCGTTCAATCAGATGAGCGTTCATAAGCCCTCGACAAGCTTCAAGGGCCCTGGTAATTCGGACAATTTTCTACGCAGTGTGAGAAACCTTTCAGGTTTCTACGGCGACGACGGGAGCCTGGACGCCAACACAAACTTTTACGAGCCAAGTGCCCTACCTTCAAGACGTGAAAAAGCGAGGACGCAAGTTCGACTCCCGCCTATAGACATTGCCCGACGACTATTTGCCGCACAGTACACCTATATTGGGACGATATTCGCCTTTACGGATCCTAAAGCCAGCTTCGATCGCTTGCTCATCGAGGCGTATCGAGGTCCTCCTGATCCCTCTGACAGAGAAGCATGTTTGTCATACGCAAAGGTCCTCATCATTTTGGCTTTCGGTCAACTCTACTCTGTCAACCAATGGGTCGATTTCAGGGGTCCGCCAGGGTTCGACTACTTCACGCATGCCTTGAACCTATTACCCGATACCCATGAAGAAGGATCGTTGTTGTGCGTGGAAACACTGGCCCTCATCGGGTATTTCATGCAGAACATGAACCGTCGTGATGCTGCGTTCTTGTATACCGGTATGGCTCTTCGCATGGCCATCTCGCTTGGGCTGCATCATGAAGTCGGATTTAGTGCGGCACCACATGCTTTGCAGGGTCAGGATAACAACCCGACCGCCTTGGATAATGCGACACGCGAACATCGTCGCCGAGTTTGGTGGTCTGTGTACAGTCTAGATCGCATCCTATCGGTCAAATCGGGAAATCCCATCACCATCCAAGACGAAGATATCGGCGTCGACCTGCCTTCGAGACTCCAGACGGAAGCAGAATATTGCCCAGCAGTGGTGCTTCGGCATTATACCGAGCTCTCAAAAATCCTCGGTGAAATCCACAACGCCATCTATCGTAAGACCAGCAAGACAGCGCCTAAATCTGGAAAACGCTTAATGGCATCGGTTCAGAGCATCGTTCTCAGCCTGTCTAAGTGGAACAGCAACTTACCAGATGAGCTTCGGTTTGACCCCGCTCGGCTTAGCATTAGCCGCGAGAGCGTCAGCACCTTTGCGCATTACTATCAGTGCATCAACATGACTGCGCGGCCCTTGCTCTTCCACGTTGTACAGAAGCGACTCCAAAAGATCCGCGCCAGCAGCGATGCAGGAGAGAAAGAGCGAGGCTGGAAAGAGGGCTTGTCCCAAACGACTGTCAGGGTTATCGACATGTGCATCGGTGCGGCGCAGGACACTATCAACATCATGACCGTAGCTGCACAGAGAGATCTTGTTGGTAAGTGCGGTTACACAACCTTTGCCCGATACCCGCTTCCTTTCATTGGCTGACCGCAAACGACCAACCCAGCAACATATGGATACATGGACGGAGAACATGTCTTCTCAGCATCCATCGTTCTCGTCATGGTTTGCGTCGCCTTCCCGACAGACCCGTCCAGCATCATGGCGATGAACGCCGGTCTCGATCTCCTCCGAGGCATGGGCGAGCGAGGCAACAGCTACATGGGCGCCCGCTACGAGCTCCTCGCCAACCTTCGCTCGGCCGTCATGTCCGGGACAAACGCCCACGCCGAACCTCTGCCTCCGTTCCCGACAAGCTTCTCGCCGACGGAATCGCTAGTGCTGGCAGGAGCAGGAGGAGGGCTTCTTCCAAGTACACAGCCGACTAGTAGCAGTAGTGTACTGCCAATGACTATGGGCGACACTCAAGGAGGAGGCCACATGGCGATGCAAGGCGTGACGGGTCAGCAGCGGGTGACGTTCCCCGTCGTCGACAACAGCTCCCTAGGTGAACCCTTTTTCGATGAGAGCGTGAGCACGGTGATGGACTTTGGGCTCTGGGAAGAAGGCTTTGCCGACCCGGCGATGGACGCGAGCTTTGACTTTTCGCAATGGACTCACGCGGCTGGCATGACTCAGGCTGATGATAGGATGGATGTGTGAAGGAAACATATGGTATCTACATGTATATCTTACTCTTATGATTTGATGATAATGCGAAGCTTTCAGTCCTTTCACTTGGGCTACGATAGTCTGCCCATGACCCGAGTCCTTGTTTGTGGATACCGGCTTATCTTGCTCTAACCACGGAATCTGCCCATTTGACGGCTTGTCTGAGGGGGATCTGCAGGGTTGCCAGGGGGGGGAGGGGCTGATATGTATCAAGGGATCAAACTCAAATGGGTTAAATCCCGAAAGCTTCGGACAAGGCGCCCGGAGGCATCATCCTGACATCACGCCCGGTGGCTGGGCAAGCTAACTTTAGACAGCGTAGACTCGACGCCAATGGCCTGGTTAGAGTCAAGAAAACCCATCAACCGACACTGGACAACCTAAGCCATTGTGCACAATCGTTATTCGTTACCGAACCGTTCCCCAAGTCCCAAACTCTGTTCAAATGTGTTCCATTCCAAAGGGTCCCTATAGGCTATTCGAATCCATCCTGGAGACTAGTTCGATAGGGGCGCCACTCCGACGCCGGGGGCCGGGTGGATACGAGCAACTATCAGCGCTATCAGAATTGTCGGTGGGGAAAGATGTGGGAAGTCCCAAGTTCCCCCGCAAGTATCAGGGGTCGGCGAGGACCTCCGATCTTCTTGGTTGGCCGTGGACAAGTTCGCGGTAGATGCTTTAGGTTATCCGAACGGAGTAGTAAGGGACCAAATGCTAGCCAAGGTCTCTTAGGAGTGACTCTCCGCGCGTGTCTCTCTCTAACCCCCGCGATGCTACCCTTGATACCGCGTCAATCCATATGTCCGTGCCTGCAAATGGATGGCTCGGCAAGAGATAGCGCGCCCGAGTAATTGTCGCTGACCATTCCCTTGGTGTTTGTGTTATCCGTCTGTCCATATCGTTCCATTATTGTCAATGGCACATCACGCATAGGTTGGCACAATCATAAAGGCGGTCTGCCCCATCGAATGTTTCTAGATTAAAGAGATCGACTCCTCACCACCTTTGTCAATCCCGAGACTTCGGTAGCGAATCTCCATTGCCATTGAACCCCGACTACTGCAGAATTCAAACTACCGGTCTGCTTGGGATTCTACCTAGGCTACAAGTTCACATCCAGAAGCCAGTTTAGCCATGGCGACCATCTCCACTCCAGACGACGTCTCCGGCGCCGGCGCGGAGAAGGGTCTCGGCAGCGACATTGATCGCTCTGAATCCAACAATGGCACAATGGCAATCGAGTCCCTTGATCCCGCGGCCGAGAAGAAGCTTCTCTTGAAGGTTAGTATTGTCTAGTCTTAAAATCCGTGCTATATCTTTATAGCAAGCTGACGCAATGACACTCCAATTCAGCTCGACGCCTACTTCGTCCCAATCATCATGGTCGTCTACCTAACCTGCTTCCTCGACCGCACAAACATCGGCAACGTCCGCGTCGCCGGCATGCCCGAGGACATCGGCGCCACGACCCAAGAATTCTCGACCGCAATCTCCATCTTCTACGCAACCTACGTCGTCTTCGAGCCCCCATGGACAATCATGATGAAGCGCATCACACCGCGCGTCCTCCTCACGGGCCTCTGCATCATCTGGTCCCTCTCCACCGTCTTCTCGGGCTTCATCCACAACATCGGCGGCCTCTACGCCGTCCGCCTCGTCCTCGGCATGTGCGAGGCCGGCTTGTTCCCTGCGCTGAATCTGTATCTTACTATGGTGTATAAGCGCGACGAGCAGGCTAAGAGGGTGTCGTATCTGTTTGTGTGCTCTGCTATTGCCGGTGCGTTTGGTGGGTTATTGGCGTATGCGCTGTTGAAGATGGATGGGGTGGCTGGGTATGCTGGCTGGCGATGGGTGTTTATTATTGAGGGTGTTGTGAGCATCTTGATTGCTCCGATTTTGTGGTTCGGTCTGCCGAATGATCCTTCGAATGCGTACTTCCTTTCCGACGAGGAGAAGCGCATGATGAAGATTCGGGCTGCGCAGCGTGCTCAGTACATGGGCAGTGATGAGTTCAGCTGGGAGGAGATCAAGATTGAACTTCGCGATCCCAAGCTTTACCTCAGGTACGTTCAAACACCACCAAGGAGACATCTACCCCTGTCTTTTCTCGATAGAGGACTAACATTAGTGCAACAGCGGTGCCATCCAATTCTGTCAAGACATCCTCCTCTACGGCTTCAGCACATTCCTCCCTTCCATCATCGTTTCCATGGGCCGCACGAGCATCGAAGCCCAATACCTCAGCATTCCCGTCTTCCTCTTCGGCGCCATCGCCTTCCTGGCGACAGCCTACATCTCGGATCGCATCCTCGTCCGCGGCCCGCTCATCTTCCTTGCCAACATCCCGGGCATCATCGGCTATATCCTCATCATCTGCCCGACAAGCAGCGGCGTCAAATTCTTCGGTACCTTCCTCTGCGCCATTGCCGTCTACAATGGCCCCGGTCTCAACCTGACGTGGCTCAACGTCAATGTCGCGCCGCAGTACCGCCGTGCTACGGCAATTGGTATGCAGCAGGCCATTGGCAACTGTGCGGGTATCGTTGCCGGTCAGATTTACCGCAAGGCGCCGTATTTGCTTGGTAACGCGTTCTCTGTCGGTGCGCTGGGTGTTGCGCAGCTTTTGGTTGTTGGAAAGTGGTTCTATATCCGCCACTGCAATGAGATGAAGAGGAAGATTGAGAGTGGCGAGATGGAGGATAAGAGGAAGGTTAAGACTGGTGATTGGGAATTGGATTTCAAGTATCACATGTAGGAGGAGATGCCGCTGTATTAGAAGTTTCTCGTCGGCTCTTCGAGCGCCGAGTACTAGCATTGAATTTTGGACAGACATAGAAGAGAGATTTGAGAATATGACTGTAATTCTATGAGCCAACTTGCCACGAAGAACTTGCTGTGATGAAGCTGTCTCCCGGATACATTCTTAACGCCGTGATTGCTTCCATCACCTGCAAATGCCTACTACCTATATACAGTAATTATCTAACATCATCCATCTCCAGTATACACTCTTTTGGAAGCCACTTTCTGGCGTGATTACTCGTCGAAGGATGTGTAATCAACACTTTGACAATCACGCCGTAGTTTCGTTGATTCAGCGCAGTGACAAGATTCCTCAAGAACAACACAACATCCCCCAATCCTTGAACATGGCGGTTCAATTCGAGCCATAAGGCTCCGTCTAAGATCACAAAGACAACCTTATCTGTTGCAGCCAAAACCAAATGACGTAAGAGCATGCAGAGCACGTCAAGTCGCTGTGCTCTGACACCGTCTATGAAGCTCAAGTTGATAGCCGAGAGATCGACGTCCCGCGGTGTGAAAGACTCTGCGATGAGAGAATTCCAACACCTCAGGACGCCGCTGGCGCCAGAGTAAGGGTCATTTGGGCGATTGTGCTGGCCGCAGAGATACACCAGCGGAATGCTGCGCTCGGATTGTCTGGCTACCAGCTGGGCGAGAGCACATGAGAGCATTGTTAGCGGAGATGCTGCTTCTTGCTCTGAGCTAAGCTTCATCCTTCCTTCGATGAAAAGTATCTGAGACTCGTTCGACTGGAGCCAAGAGGCAAACTTCTTGTCGCGGAGAGCCAGCATGGCGTGGCTGATCATCTCTGGGGGGCAAACTTTCTGTGCATCAATCATAGACGTGACCATGTCTCTCTGAGTGACTTTTGGATCGAATCCAATGCTAGAGCGAAGCTGATCAAGTGTTACAAACGCTTTTGCGACGAGCTTTTCTGCTTTCGGGTTGTCTGTTGTTTTTAGGTCGTCAAAAGCAATACTCATTGTCTACCTCGAACGGGCAGGGTACTAAGGCAAAGTATAAGGTAGTAGAGGAACAGACTGACCTCGGACCCAGTCGGCGTACTTCAACTGGCTGTTCAGTTGCTCCTTTAGAGCCTTGAGTGATTTGTTGATGTGCTTATGTTGACTCATCAAGACGACATTGCGGAACTTGGCCACGTTGCCCTCGATAGTTTCCTTAATAGTGTCTTCCTCCACATTCTTGCCAAACGTTGTCGGTCTCGTGAGTACCTTGAATGCTCTCTCTTTGAAAGTCAGATCATTACGCAGAAAATTTGAGATGTAAATCGAAGCTTTGAAAGCGGTCCTTACCCAGGGCTGACTTATCAATCCATTGCAGCATACTCTCTACACCGTCGAGGATTCCCAGATACAAGTCTTCGGCTGCTTTCCAGACTCTAGGGTCATCGTCATAGATTTCCACATATTCTTCCGTCTCTTCTACGATGTCTGGCAGACTGTCCAGACAGTTTAATATCTTGTTTCGAACTTCGTCTAGGCGCTTGGCTGCCTGTTGCCGCAAAGGAAGTTATGAGCCACAAGACCAACGATATAGGAAACTTGTATCTTACACAGAAAACAAAGGTCAGAGCTCCGCAAAGTATTCCAGTAAAGTCACCGTTTGGCAGAAATGCTACAAGCATTTCCAGATTTGATGCATTTCGCTGGAAAGATCGCCCGGCCGCGCGAAAAGGATTGTGTTTCATTTTCGTTTTGGCATTGTCTTGCTCGACTGCCTCGGACGCCATGATTCTCACATCTTCCCATTGAAAATCTTTTTCCACGTCAAATCTCGCGAGGTCTTTGCGATTAGTTTTCTGCGCGAAAGTACTTATCAATGTCTTGAATGATTTTGTACGTTCGTGGACTCTGAGAGCAACCTTTCGCGTCAGTATCAATCCTGACGATCACACCAGCATTGGAATACATTATGACCCCGAGGAAAGGGTTCACTCACCTAAGAGACGCCTGTTTTTGACGCCTATTTTCCGAAAATTTGTCCCGAGCTGAGACTTGCCAGCTCGGGTCCTGCTCACCGGCGTGAGTTTTCACGAAGGTGCCGACATAGTCAGCCATGATTGTGTTCCGAAGGGAACCAAACTTTCCTACAAATTTCGAGGAAAGGCCAAGTGGAAACCCTTTCTGCCTCTTCTTCGACTAGCGGTTCACCTGATGGTAAGGCTGCGGAAAAGGGGGGTAAGCGTAAGCGCTGGCATCAATACAAAGATGGGGGATGGCGAGGTCTTGGCGTCAGCATCCGGGAGTCGGCATGCTGACATGCTGTGAGGGGTTGGAAAGAGTTGTGTCACTGCCAGGTTAAAGCTTGCCTGCATAAGATTGATTCTAAAGGGGAAGCAAAGCGCTTATCATTAAACATCTCATCATCAGGCTGACCAATAGATGGCATAGCTGGAATTATCCCCCTGAAGTAACCCAAATACTCTGTACGTGCCTGCCTCCGGCATTGAGGCCCCAGTTGATTGGCCTTTGATGCCTGTCACCCCCAACAGCAGACTTGATGAAAACTGCTGACTCCCAGATTCTTTGCTACTTGGGGTTCTTGACCTTGCTCATCGCGGCCCAGCCACACGCGAAACGTTGTCGCTACTACTGCTTTATCCCGACCTTGATAGGGTTGCTACTCGGCCGACTTGATCTTTCTTCTGGTAGCGATAGCTCATTGAACCTCATGCTTCACGATTGATCAGGTTCCCGACAGCTAGAGAACATGTCTTCGACGCTGGACGTGTCGATCCCACCCCAAGGGGCTGACTTTTCGCCGGCCACAACTTCGCATTCTACCGAGGTGTCGAGTCTGATGTCACAGAAAGACTCCAATACAGAGACTGAAAGCAAGGAAACGATATCATCTAAACCTCTCGTAAGCACCGCCATAAAACGGACGTAACGATGCCGAACTTTTGATCCGATGACTAACGTTCAACAGCAAAAGTCAAGTCATCATGACGTCTCAAAAGAGACTCTCAGCCAGCAAGACCCCGAGGAAGTGCCGTCTGGGACAGAGCAAGAAGTCGATTCAATTCCCGATAATGTCTCAAGATCCGATACCCCGGACAACTTCAGCGAGACTTCAGACGATGGTCTTATTGCCCGAGACTTCCAAGTGCTCCGCGGCTTCGGGAATATGAAATTGAAGACAATTGCGCGAGAGCTTCGAAGCCCGTCTTTGCATCATCTTGATGCGTCTAGGACATATGATCTTAATAGCGCAGCAACGTACTTCGCCAACCATTTGAAGATGATGAACTGGATCTCCGAGGTAATCAAAGACAGTAGTCGACCTGCTCTGGAACCTCCAGGTGAGGAGAAATATGAAGAGAGGAAGCGGTACCTTTCCGGGAAAATTGAGTGCGGATGGAGGGAGTGGTTGGACTCACCTCCAGAGTACGCAATTGAAGTTTTGATAGAGGAAGAGCCTCTAGGCAGGGAAGCTTTTCGGAACGGTCCCGATGGTCGGTCACATGCTAAACCTGTCATCCTACAACCCCGGGACAACGATATTAAAGTGATCCCTTCGAGGATGTCAATCAATTCTTTGGCGGTAAAGAGAGTCCTTAGTGCCCTGTCGAATTGAGCCCTGGTTCCGAACCATCCGACCGACAATTACACGATTTACCGCCCTTTCAAGGTTCTCCAATGGCTTGAGCCCAAGATCCGCAAAAGATTGTCGGAGATCCAGGAGCTCTATCTAAGCTCCAAAGACAGAGACGTAGATCTTGAACATCAAAAAGTGTCGACTGAAGCCGAAGCTAGTGAAAATCTCGAAACGAAGGATGCAAAGCCACCAATAACAAGAGAAACGAGAGACGGCATCATATTCACTTCAGCGTACGACTGGAAATCTTTAACCCAAGATGAACTGCAAGAAGCATCTGATGACCTAGGCACTCTTCTGTCTTGCATCGATGAATACATGCTTCCCTTAGGAAAAGCAGTTGAGGAATCAGGCGATGTCCGGGTCCACTACCAAGAACTATGGCATGTGTTCAAACCAGGTAGTATTGTCTACGTCAAAGATCCAGCAGTTCCCCAGAAGCTGTGGCGTGTGGTTCAAGGCAAAGGAGGTCAAACACCACAATACCGGCAACCTGCGACTCAAGCCGCTAATTTACAGCTTGGAGGTGCTTTGAACGACTCGAGGCCTGTTCCTTTTGTGATAGAATGCTATCACATAGACTTCGATGGCGTCCAGTTCATCCGCGTCTTCAAGAACTTCAAGTTCGAGATGCTCAGGGATCTGACCAGTATTCGTTCCCTTCCGATTATTCCCTTGAGAACCGCAGAGCGAGACGGCTTTGTTGACATATCTGGCTACAAGGAAAGAGGTCAAGATTTCGTATCCTACACAAAACCGTCCTACGGTTATTACCGAGGTCAAAGTCTGATAAACGAACCCGAGGGAACTATACTACGCCGTCCTGAGAAAGGGGCGATCACTTCTGCTGTGATGATTTCGGAGGCTATTGAAAGCCCAGTGGTTGTGGATTTCCATCGTTGCCTACAAGAAGTTCCAAGTTGGAAGCCCGGAAGATCGTCCAGAGGCAGTTGGGGCTTGGCCGAGGTTACTGAAGAAAAGAAAGCATCGCCCCCATATTCTGCCCCTCCACCCATTCCACCAGGAACGGACGATGATCGAGTGTGGGATGCTCGAATCGCCGAGGAAGTTCTCAAGTACACCGATCAATCTCAGCCCGTAGAGGTGTACGGCCGAGAGCCTCCTGAAGGAGATGAGACCCTCCTGCTTCCCAACAGAGTTTTTGCCTTTGTTCTACGTACACGTCAGTGGGGTAAGCAAATGAACATTCTTTCAGGAAGAAGTAAGTTGATTTCGCTGACATATGAAATCCAGCTTGTATCCCTCTCGGATCTGGCTCACTTGATACTCAGGGACACAGCCTCACTCGAATGGGAGAAGACAAGAAGGCATGGGATTGCCTTCAAATAGACGACGGTCACAGAACCATAATCAAGTCTCTGATGGCAACTCATTTTCGCAAGAAGAAGTCTGAGCGGCGTCAATTTGATATCATCCAAGACAAAGGTAGTTATCATGACTGATGGGCGATTTTCTGAGAGACCTTAAAAGACTGACAATACTCAGGAAAGGGTCTCATCGTGCTATTGCACGGAGTTCCTGGGGTGGGCAAAACTTCAACTGCTGGTCTGTATTTATTCTCGATTCTATGTTGGCAATTGAAATGTAAACTAACAGTACTGATCGTAGAAACCGTCGCAGCCTACTACAACAAGCCATTGTTGCCTATCACTTGCGGTGCGTACCATACTGCGCAGTATTGATTCATCAGAACGGGGCTCTGACGTATAAAACAGGTGACTTGGGGATGACACCAACCGAGGTGGAATCCAATCTTCAGAATGCATTCCAGATGGCCCAAGCCTGGGATTGCGTTTTGCTCTTAGACGAAGCTGACGTCTTCCTGGCCGAAAGAAGCCAAGACAACATTGAGCGAAACGCATTAGTATCTGGTACGTTTGAAGCGGTCTCTGGTTCCCATTCGTGTCCTGACACTCGAATGCAGTCTTCCTTCGCGTGATGGAATACTACGAAGGGATTCTCTTTCTCACAACCAACAAAGTTGGTTCCTTTGACGAAGCCTTCAAGTCCCGCATGTCCATGGCCTTGTACTATCCACCCCTCACCCACGAGCAAACGAAGAAGATATGGGAAGTGCAAATGGGTCGTACGGAGGAACTCTCAATCGCAGCTGCGCCAGGGGACCCGTCGCAGCACGTAACATTCAAGCGCGATGAGATCATAGCTCTTTCCACGACTCTTTGGAACTTGCAAACTCTGAGGGATGACCACAAGCCAGTTTGGAACGGAAGACAGATTAGAAACGCCTTCCAAACGGCCGTGGCGCTAGCCGAATTCCATCAGCAGGAGAATAATGTCCCAGGGCCCATCGTTGTGAAGGGTGAGCATTTTGAGAAGGTGGCAAAGGTGTCCCATGAGTTCAACGCGTATCTCTACTCGGTCAGGCACGAGCGCCTGGAGAACGAACTTGCCCACAAGAAAGAGCATCGCTACGACGACTTCAACCGGAATCAACTTGGCTTCGGTGGGCAAGGGTTTGGAGTGCCTCAGCAAGGAGGGTTCCAGCAGGGTTTCGCGATGCCCGGAGGCTTCCAGAATCTGCATCAGTTAGGTGTGATGGGAATGGGCATGCCGAACATGGGAATGGCTGGGTCTGGGTTCAATAATCTGCAAAATCAGGGTAATCCCATGGCCTCACAGTCCCCGCAGGCCGGCTTCGGCAACATGAATAATGTTGGCATGGGGATGGGCAACATCAACATGGGCATGGGTAACGCTAGCCTCGGAAGCGCTGGTCTCGGCAACGTTGGTCTGGGGAGTGCTGGGAGCGGCGGCTCGAACGCAGCCATGAGTGCACAACAAAGTAATACCAACAACGTAGGTATTCCTGGCCAAACTTTGGGGGGACAAATGACTCCCCAACAACAGCAGCAGCTCCAAGAACTTCTTCGGCTCCAGCAACAACAGCAGCAGTAGAGGCAGCAGTACAGCAGCAGTAGCGTTCCCAGTAGTCATGATCTCTTATGTCATTAGTTTCCTTAATTCTCATGGCTACTTGTACTCGTGATAAATACATCGATGTGACAGATGCCTTGGTAACTTAGAGCCATTCCAAGATGATGCTGTCATACAAGAAACCTCTCCACTGAGTGTAACGAGTAACAGTGAAGCCCACAGTATTCTGCCCAGCCTTGAGAACGTCGATATCGATCTTGTACTGGAAGAACCGCCACTCGCCGCTCACCTTGCCGGACCGGTACAGAGCAGGATCGCTAGTCAACGTGTCCTTGCTTAGGGAGCCGTAGACCTGCCCGTTGACGTCAATGTCCAAAGCCGCGCTCTGCGAGTACCCAGCCAGCGACACGCTGAGCAGCGCAGTCTTGTTGGCAGCGAGGTCCGCCGAGGGAATATCAAACTCGATCGTCCACTTTCCGATGGCGGACTGCGCAAAGTACCAATCCTCGTTCTGGGACTTGCCGACGGTGAAGGTCAGGTTTGCGGGGCTCTGCGCCGCCACGCCGTGCTGGTAGGGCACGCCTCCGTTCTTGAAACCGTTGGCCTTCTTGTCGAACTCGCCGATCTGGAAGATTTGCTTGCTCTTGGGGACGGTCCACGAGAGCTCGCCGAGATTCAGTGTCTTGTCCTTCGTAATGGTCAGGGGCGCAGTGAAGTTTGTGTAGACGTCAGCCAGCTTGCCACCGTTGGAGGTGGCGTAGACGGCGTACCCGCCAGTGCGAACATTGTCGAAGGAGAATCGACCCTTGTCATTGGTGTACGTCGTGTAGTAGTAGTTCTTGCCCTGAATCGAGGGGCGGATGGTCGTGTCGGTGTCACCGAGGAAGACAGCAGCTCCAGAGGCGGGACGGCCGTCGGAGAGGACCAGAGTTCCCTGGACTCCGCCACGAGAGTGGTAGGCTGTGTCCTTGAACCATGTGTAAGGGACGTGTTTGACTTCCTCCTTATGCTTTTGTGCGGCGTCCGCTACGTCTCCATTGTTCTTTGCGTGCAAATGTTAGCGATACTGAGACCCCGACTTTTGCGAGATCAAGGTGTTCTTACGAGATACCACAACCAAGGTCCCCAGACCTTACCTGCTGGCTGAGGCACTGTCTTGCCAACACGGAAGTGAGAAGTGTCCTGGACGACATTGAGCTGGACTGCATCTCCAGTCTTTGACTCTCGGTGGACCTAGTCATCAGGTCAGAAATTTGTCCACGAGATTGCAGGAGTCACCTAATAACTCACCGTCAAAGTTTGGCTCAGGTGGTCGCTGTTATAGTACTCCGTGGTAGGATGGATGTACCACGACCCGGCTTTGGGGCCGTAGACGCCGTAGAAGTCACGATCCCTGACAGCGTTGGACCAGTCGTACTTTGTGATGAAGGACCCATCGGCCAGTTGCCAGGTCTCATCTTGTACATTGGTCGCGGTGGCGTAGAGCGAAAAGTCGGGCAGGGGCTCATCTTTGAGATGCGTGCGACCGTTGAGGAAGACGTCGGGGGCCAACCTCCACAAAGTCCGGAGAATGCTAATGTCGGGGAGGGCCCGGTTGACAAAGTACTGGTACGCGCCGGTCAAGTCGTCAAAGATCACCCAGTGGAAGTCACCGGCAGCAGCGGAGAAGCTGACATCGATGTAGTCCGTACCGCGGGATGCGATTGTGGCGTTTGTGAACTGGAGATTGTTCTCCCCATCTTTTTTTGCAATATGTCAGTCAGCACAGCTTCATCAAGTAAAGTTGCGATGAGATGGTCGTCTTACCGTAGCCGACGTAGTGGCCGGCAGCCGAACCCACAAGATCGGCGCCCGGGACACCCTCCCAGAAAAGCTTGGTTGCGTAGAGCGAACCCTGTGTCAGGTTCCAGTGATCATTTCCAATGACCCAGGTCGAGTCATTAATCTGCTCGAGAAAGGGACCCTTCCCGGCACTGGCCAATTTGCCGGCCAAAGCCAACACGGACAGCCGAGAGAAGTGCATGATCTTGAAGCCTTGAAAGTTGTCTTTGGGGCAGGTTCTCAAGCTGGAGGCAGGTTGCAACGAGCGACTTGACTAAAGGTCGTCGGTTCGAGGTTCCGAATGGCTACATGGCTTTACATCTTATACTCGGCAAGTCAAACTCTGATATCAGACGGTCAATTGAAGCTTTCTCTCTTCGGCAGGAGCCGACAGCGTCATGCGGGAGTTGTATTGTCAATGGGGTCCTCAGTGGAGAGAATTGCCGATTGACGCATCGAAACCTGACAATTCGTGATAAGGCGTTGGCACTGTAGACTCACGCAGCAAAGCATAGCTAGAACACAGTGTTTCCAGTCCCTTGGGAAACTTGACGTTGTCGAAACAAGGCCGAATCTCCGCGATGCCCATGTCAAGATGTCAGTCTAAACCAATGACACCATCCGGGCTCTATCAGTGGTTGGTGGCGCTTATGAAAACCGTTGCGATGAACGCCATTGATGCACATCTTGCACCATCGGTTCCCACTCTTTCGGCATTTCTTCCGAAGAAACATTCTACGCCAGCCACCTAATTGAAAGACGATCGATTCCTCCACCAATTGGCAACATGTTCAAGAAACAGACGCGATACTAGGTTTTCGAACTTTGTGACCTATTGTTAGTGTGTATTTTTTTGCAAGAGGTTCGTTCGACTTGAACTTTGCTGATCTCAACAACGAACATTGCGCGGCCGTGACGCACGCGCTGTTTTTCTTGCTGACACTGGCTACAGCGCATTAAACCTTAGACTCCAAGGGCCGACTCTTGGAGTCTTAAATCGGGAATCTGAAGTTACGTTTGCACTTTGGCCCCTCGGCATTTGATCGAAGTGGTTTGTCCAAACATTAGAAAAAGATCGAACTCTGTTCGATAGTCAATTAACAGAGAAGGAGTGCTAAGTTTCAAGTTTTCTTTCCCTTGTTCTTCCCCTGTGCGGTCATTCTGTGAATAGTCTGTCTTTAGAGAGCACTAAACAGCAGTACACATTTGCCGTCTCTGTCCTTTTTTTACCTTCAACAAAAAGACACAAATACAAGATGTCTCTACTACGATTTGGTGCATGGTCCAGTTTCAGTAATAAGTGCATCATTCCAGTCAAGCGATACTGGTGATGAACACTTGCAGTTTCCGTAGCCATTAACCTAGCCAAGGCCGTACTCTCCTTATTGGCTGTACACTAGATTTTACAACCAATTTTCGCTTATGCCTGAGCAAGTTCAATCATACAAATGAGAGTCACGAATTTAGTCTAGGACAATTGAAAACTTGTGGCATCAATTAGGTAACTTCATTGACAACTCAACATGTATGCTGAGTATTCCATTCCGATGCGCGCACTTCCTCGCACCCCTTCTTGAAGCCATGAGGTATCCTGATCATTGCATGTACTCCACGTTCTGCCTGAGCATGAGCAACAAACTAATTCTTCTATCGACGGTGTAGATTGAGCTAGAATCGGCAATTGTCTCTTACTTATTGGCAGCCTGAGTCCGAGAGTGCCATTACTATTCACGCGCGCCTGCTGAATCAGTTCACTACATGTACGTATACACAAAATCAGAACATGGCCCTTCAAACGGAAATCTCCATTTTGAGAATTCATCGAGTCTGCTGTGGCAATTGTTCAAATTCGTGTTCAACCTCCCTATGACTCAAGCCAACTCAACACGAGTTGACGCTGGATGAATTGCATCTGTTGAGATGACTCGTGGGCCTCGCTGACGTTTGAGTTAATTATCTAGTTGTCTACTTCAAGGGTCGGAGGTCCTTTTATCCCATCCATATTGCATATCAATATGGGGAAATCAATTCTTTCAGTAATCGCGTGGTTCTGTCGTCACTGCCCACCAAACCCTTCAAGTCTGCCGTCAACCACTACCGGAAAATGATGATCAGCGATCTGGAGCTCTGCTCGCAAACCCGCCAAATGTCGAAATTCTGCCCGTTGAGCCTGCAGATGAGCGTTGGAGCCCTCCCCCAGCTTGGTGCAGAACTACTCCCACGATCACCACACCTACCCAAATTCGTACACCAGCAGAACAGATAGGCCAACTTACGAAAAATGTCTTGGCGGCAGTCAAATTGACTTTGCGCGTGCAGTGCGAGTTGAACTCTAAAAACACCACTGACTCTGGAGTTGCCGGTGCGCAACAGAGTTCGACAACTGCCCCAGACGTGCGCTCTAGAGAGTGGAGATGGTTTATCAGCAGAAACTTTCGGATTGTGGGAACGCAGCACCCCGGTTAATTTTGTTATAGCACTGTCTGTTATCGCCTTCAGCGAAGAGGGCTACCTGGCGATGGCGTAGCATTGTAAGAGAACCTTAAAACACAAAATCGAAAGCGTCCGATCCAAGCGCATGCAGATCGCTGTAGCTTCCAAAGAGGTTGATCTCAGGATATACGTGTTGTATAGTCGATTGACAAGTAATCCGTAGACGGATATAGCCCATTCAATGATTTAATCTGATATTGACAACTATCGGGTTGCGGCCGTCCGATTGCTCGAGATTCTTCTTGGCGGTCTTGGCAAATGTCTTTAAAGGCTTCGATGAAACAATATCTACGGAGCACTCCTGCCTCATTTGCGAGGAACTGGCAAGGTGCATGACTTTTTTATGAAATCCATGCAACGATCAAAAAGCTCTCTCGTCCGTACTTCCCGACCAAGGCAAACGGCGTTAGTATTCAGGATAAACTCCGGTCTTCGTGCGTCGACTGACGAATTTCAATCTCGTTCACTTCTTTGCCATATTAACTAATTTGTCTCCTCGACAGCTCATGCATTGTCGCCTTTCAAACATCGCCAAGGTGGAGGCAAGACTGGACGAACAGGGGAATTACGTGGACCAAAAAAAGCTCTCGGCCGGGAACCCCCGGAAACAATCCGCCTCGTCGCTCGTCTCCCATCGGCGCGGCTGAGCATCACCTCAACTAGAGACCATACTTCATTCTCCTGCCTCGGCACCTCACCGACATGTTACGCGTCCCCGGTTGAATATATTGGTTTGTGTCGCGGCTTCTCGAACACTCGATATTAAAAACAGAGTCTGGCTCAGCTGCTTAAACTCAAAACAGCGTTGCAGTGCATGTCACAATGAACCGAGAAAGACTCGCCTAACATCAAATGATGCAACAACCCGCTCCAACGGGGTCTGGCCGCCATCAATACCATACACTGCCCTCGGCTCCCCTATTGCTACTTCTAGGGGAGAGGGAGAGAGTGAGGTTCCTGGTTGCATTGTGTCGGGCCCGCCCAAAAGTTAACCGTGAGCCACAAAACTTTTATTGTTCCCGTGCGTGTGTGTTTGTGTATGTATCCGTATGGTCCAGTCCTTAGTCGGCTTCGATTCCCTCTCTCATGTCACGTCACGTTGTGTTTGCTGGCACTTCTCCACCTGGTCGTTCCCTGTTCAGTGTCGGTGAGTTCCGAATACAGCGTAGTTTCAGACGAAATAAAATCCCCCACGATCCTTAGTCCCGGGTCCGGTGGTGAAGAGGGGAGGGGGCGATTCCAATGCGTGATGGCAACTGCCGTGCGGGTTCCATGTTGTCTTTCCTGCAGCTCCATCTCGTTGTAGCTTTATTGCCCGAGAGGCTGTCATGGCTAAACATAGAGGATACGAAAGCCTCGCGAATTGGGACTCGTACGTTGTCTGACAGACACCCCCTGAAATGATTTTGGGAATGTCTGATTCGGGTGGTGGGGGGAGTAGTCTCCGCTGCGGGAAGTCAGGGGTTTTTTCACCAGTGCCAACACGGGCTCCAACGTATGGAAACTTGGGAAGTGAGCTACGGAGCCGCAAAGGACCCCAAACCTGGATGCTGATGGGATTTTTTGTGGTTTATGGTGGTTTCTGGGAGCCTGTGAGAGGCTCGTTTCCCTCGGGACGGACCCGCGTGGCAGGATGGGGTGGACCTGGCAGAATTAATGTCACACAGGACGTACTCCGTCTTGCGTCGATCGGAGCTTTACATTGATTAGGTCTGTGCCACGAACCGCCCCGACCACGCCCTCGACGTCCGGGATGGCGCTTCGGATGACCAGCCATCATTGCCTGTTTCAGTAACCGTTGGTTCTGCCATTGGATTTCTGTGTGGAGTGAGAAGCCCCCGTCATATATTCAATTCCATGGTTGTTTACGCGCGCATCACATACGGGGCCCGTACTACGCGGCCAACGACCAATAATCCATGTCATGGCCTAATCCATCGTGTTGTCGATGGCAAGCCGATGGACTCTATGGGAATAGGTGATCCAATGGCTCGGGTGAGCTCGTAGAAAGACCCAGTTTCCATCGCAGCCTTCAATTGTATATCAACTCGAGGTTGCCTTGGTCTGTCGATCCGTTCTCTCTTGTTGTTTCATTCCCACAGTCACTCATTCTTTCATTCGTTCAACTCTTTTCTACACCCTTTTTTCCAAGATGTTCGCCAAGTCCTTCCTTTTGGCCGCTGCGGCCCTTGCCCAGCAGGCTGCTGCCGTCTCCGTCACCGGTACCCCCGAGGGTTTCGCCTCTGGCACCACCGGCGGAGGCTCCGCGACTGCCGTCACCCCCACCACCAACGACGAGCTGGTCTCGTACCTCGGCGACTCGTCCGCTCGTGTCATCGTCCTGACCAAGACCTTCGACTTCACCGACGAGGACGGCACCGCCACCGAGACCGGCTGCGCTCCCTGGGGAACCGCCTCCGCCTGCCAGGTCGCCATCAACAAGGACTCGTGGTGCGACAACTACCAGTCCAGCGCCCCCTCCGTCTCTGTTACCTACAACAAGGCCGGTCTCAACCCCATCAAGGTTGCCTCCAACAAGTCCATCATCGGATCCGGCTCCAAGGGTGTCATTGTTGGCAAGGGTCTGAGAATCGCCGGTGCCGAGAACGTCATCATCCAGAACATCAAGATTGAGAACATCAACCCTAAGTACGTCTGGGGTGGTGATGCCATCACTCTCGACACCACCGACAACGTCTGGATCGACCACGTCACCGTAAGTGCTCACTCTGAGATCTGAGATTGCACACCACTAACAACCTCGAATCTAGACCTCCAAGATCGGCCGCCAGCACCTTGTTCTCGGCACCTCTGCCTCCGGCAAGGTGACCGTCTCCAACTCCGAGTTCGATGGCCAGAGCGACTACTCCGCCACCTGCGACGGCTACCACTACTGGGTCAACTACTTCGCCGGCTCCAGCGACACCATCACCTACATGAACAACTACATCCACCACTTCTCTGGTAAGTCAGAAAGGGAAACATCAGCAAAGGCATCAGAATACTAACTCACCAATCTAGGCCGTGCTCCCAAGGTCAACGGAAACTCCTTTGTTCACGCCCTGAACAACTACTGGTCCGACTCCACCGGCCACGGCTTCGAGGTCACCTCCGGCGGCTACGTCCTGGCTGAGGGCAACGTCTTCAGCAACGTCGCGACCGTCATTGAGGCCGGCGGCGACGGTGCCACCCTTGCCATCACCTCCTCCAACGCTGCCGACTGCTCCTCCAAGATGGGCCGCTCTTGCCAGGCCAACAGCTTCTCCAGCTCCGGCACCTTCACCGGCACCGACACCAGCGTTCTCAACAAGTTTGGCAGCGCCGATATCCCCGACGCCGTTGCCGCCTCGTCCGTCTCCAGCAGCAGCGCTGGTTACGGCAGGATCTAAGTCATATCCGCTTTTAGGATTTGACTTTGTTACGCTCTTCTAAAATAAACCATTTCGCCCCGGGTCAAGGTTACCCCCAGTGGCAGTGGGATTAGCGGCAGCTTTCGATTCTGTAGATACCTTATCTTCTTTACAGCCTGTATAAATGACAGCCTTTCTTGGAAAAAAAATTATCTTGTCTTGTTCCCCTGTGATGTGATGTAGTTGTACCAAACCTGACTCCTTACGTGCACCATATTTGGCTTTCCCACGAGTCAGTAGCTATCTTTGTTTCCGATGTGAAAATAAACAATCCCTAGCAAAAACTCTCACAGTCACTACCCGCTGTGCGCGAGCAGCAATGTTCAGTGGTTCGTGCGCTTCTCTGCCCGCGCCGCGCAACATCATTTCTGCCCGGAACTCATGTCCGTTCATCCGGGGGCGATTGCCGCGTGGTCATCCCACCGGGTTTTATTAGACTGGGCAGATGCAACTGCTCGACAGGGAGAAGAAATTTTCTTTTTCCCATTCTTTTGCGTTTCGGCTTTTGGAAATCGTCATGCGATTGTTGCCATTGGCACCACAGTGATCGACGAGTTGTCAAAGTTTTGGCATGAATTAGGAAAATAATCCAACCCCAAACAGATATTCAATGGCGGTTCGATGCTTTAGTGAGACCATGAGCATGTCATCCAGAAGTTGCCTATATACTCGAACTTTTTGCGCCGCGTTGAAGAGCAATGGTGGCGAGTTGCGTGTTTAGTCAACTTAAGTGCTGAGACAACTGTCACTATGGGTCCTGCTGGGAACGGGTACTGTTAGCGCTTAGGGGCTGCATCAAGTACAAGCGACAAGAACAGGGAGCAGTCTCGGAGTGAGTGCGACACAGAACGGACGATGACCACAGCAATATACCTGCGGGCTTACTCGTTCGATCAACAGCTGAAAATTTGTCGATGATCTTCTTGATAATACCGTTACATGACGTAATTACAAGCCCTATCAGACTTGTGTTATGCTTAGGTGCGCGATGAGAGCTGTTACATCCCACGATCAGAGTTGCGCAATGACATGAGTCAATCAGTTCCGTCTCGACTTTGCCTCCCTTAAGTACGTAGCAGCAAATCCATTAGCTACCAACATAAAGTAGTCAAAATGAGAAGCAATCATTAACTCCTTACGAATTGACTCAAACTGCCGATTTCTTCCCAATACATATGTAGCTATTAAGAGGCTATATTACTCGTATCGTCTGGTGCAATCTGGACTCGAAGAGCCCTAGTTGTTACATGTACTTGCTTTTAACCAGCAACTGGCACCATCTCAATGTTGTCCAGCCAGAACGTCGCATTCAATCCAAGAGAGAAAGGACATCTGAACTGCGCCTGTATCAGCAAGTCATAAACAGGTGTAAAAGACCCCGACTCAATCGTCTGCCACTGTTGCTCGCAGCCGTCCATGATAAAATACCCAGCCACCTGAGTACGTCCCCCATCATAACTAGTCATCGACAGATAGCAGCCCTGGCTACTGACAGATCGAACACGCGTTCGCATCACGTACTTCTGATATTTCAAACCATCTCCGCCGTACCCAGCAAAGTAGAATACCGGTCCGCCAGAATTTGCCGTCAATGGCGGTTGATTATTGAACCATACACTCCGCGAGGTTCCCGCACCGTTGTACCCCGGTGACGCGAACCCGAAGACAGGCTTGGCCCCGTAGACGATGTTCCCTTCTGCGGGCTTCTTGAGCCAGCTAGGAAACGTGACTGCGCCTGAGCGAACGTCTGCGAATGTGAGAACTTCTCCGTTCACTATTGGTGCAACATTGGTGGTGGGCGTGATCATCTTGATTTCGAGTCTGTCAAGAATCACCCACGCCACTGCACTTCTCGGACTTGTGGCGCTGATCGTGACGGTCATAGCATCGAGAGCTGGTGTGAACACAGCAGTAACTGTTTGCCAGCTTTGGAGCTGCTGAGAGTCGGCTGACTGGGTCACGACTGACTGAACGGTGGTCGAGGGGGCGGCAAGTTGCACTACGGCAGTTGGGGGTTGACTCGTCGTCCCGCCGAGTTGGCATCGGAGTGACACCTGATACGTTGCGCCTCTTACGACGTTGAAGGTCTGAACGAACTTTGTGGTACGGACGGCGTTGACGGAGGCAAAGGACATGTTGTAGGCCAAAGCATTTGCGTCGCCTTGGACATATGAATAAGTAGTTTGGGACGAAGTGGTCACCGCCCATGTCTGAAGGTCGAAGGCGCTGCCGAAGGTCTTTGAAAATGTAGCGGTCAGGTCATTTCGGTAGCCTGGGTTGCAGGTGCTTGCTGCCGCTGCGGCCGAGCTTGTGGTAGAACTGGAAACGATGCCATTGCTGCTGGTTGAGCTACTACTGGTGCTTGAGCTAGAAGATGAGATTGATGCTGAAGAAGTGAAGGACGAGGTAAAGGTCGATGTTGGGGACGTGGATATGCTCGAGGTGCTCGACGCAGTGGAACTAGGGATTGAAGATGTTCCGGAGCTGTCAAAGATGGAGGAAGTCGAGGTTGATGAGCTCCCTGTCGTTTCCGATGAAGAGAAGGCAGTCGGTGAAGTCGTAGTCGCGAAAGACTCCAGGCCTGTTGAGGTAGTAGGAACTGCAAGACTGGAGGAGCTCGAAGAAGTATTCTCAGTAGACGAGGTTGATCCAGATGTGGCAACGCTCGCTGTGTCAAGTGAGCTGGTTGATGTCATTGAGAACGACGATGACGAAATAATAGGCGGATTGATGCTGTAGAGACTAAGACGATCGCCCCCTCCGCACCATTGCGAAGAGTCTCCCACGCAGACGTGCCCGCAGTCTTTCTCTGAAGCCATGGAACCGCCGACAGTGTTGCCGCAGTAGCACTCTCGGGAGTACTCCAGACCAAAGTAGCTGTATCCCTGACAGAAACTAGCACACTTCTCAGCAGTCATATCGTCGGCCCTGTAGTCTTTTGCAGAGAGCGAGCGACGCCCATCCGCGTTATCGGCCCAGCAAGAGGAGTAATAGAAGCCGCCGACAGTTGCTAAGTTCTTGACGACTGGAATCGTTGATGTTTGCGGTAGAGCATAAACTGATATGCGGTTGGCGTCGCCACAGATCTCTGTGCCGTCACCACCGCACTTCATTGCACACGCAACCTCTGACTGTTTCGCACTGGCCGTATCTAAAGCCATCCCGCAATAGCACTCTCCCGTGAACTCAACGCCGAAGTAGGTGTAGCGGGAGGTGCTGCAAAACGAGGCGCACTTCTCGAGGGACATCGTGGGATCGCGGACAAGGTCTCCAGTGAGAACGCGCTGAGGCAGGTTATCGGTGTAGCAACCCTGGTAGACGTACCCAGAGACAGTAGCTGCTGCCGCTGGTGAGACGGGAGAGGGCGTTGAGCCTTGTGAGGGAGTCGTGCCGGGGGGCGATGATACCACCGGCGGTCCGTAAATACTGAGTCTCATGCCGGCGCCGCATAATTCGGCATCGGACCCGGAGCAAGTGAATGAACATTCAGACTCTGGAGCAGCAGATTGCGGCGCCACGTTACCGCAGTAGCACTCTCGCGACCACTGCGTACCGAAGTAGGTGTAACCCTGGCAGTGTTGAGCACAGAATGCCGCTGTCATGGTGTCGGAAGCGAAGGGCTTGTTGGGAAGCACCCGGTCGCCGTTGTCGATGAAGCAACCCAAGTAGACATGGTCGACGAGCGTGGCGGGCTTCGGACTAGAGAACCCCAAATTGGTATAAATATCCATACGGTTCCCAGCGCCGCAGACTTCCAAGGGGTTGCCAGAGCAGGCGAAGCTGCATTCATTTCGGTCGACTGCAAGCGCTTGGCTCTGGATTGTATTGCCGCAATAGCATTCTCTGCCGTACTCGACGCCAAAGTGGCTGTACTTTGTACAGAAGGAGCTGCATTTCTGAACTGTCATGGTGTCGTCGGCGATTGCTGGCCCTCCCAGTGTTCGTTGACCAGCGACTGCATCGGTATAACATGCTAAGTATGTGTACGAGCCATCGCGGGCCTCGATTGGAGAGTTGCTGGGAAGAGCTTTCACAAGGGGCAATAGAAAGAACAAGAGGCGGGCTGCCGTGTATAGATTCAAACGAGTGTGAGCCATGTTTGTGACACATGGAAGCAAAGAAAGGCGCGAGCATGACGGTGGATTTTTCTCTGAGCAAGGCGGGAGATCTTGTAAGATTTGTATCTCGGTTTGAGATAAGCCACTTCGAGAATGATTAAATTACAGGGCACGACGGAATGAATAGTCACAAATCAAGGTCTAGTGTAGACCCGAAGACTTGTTACCCCTGCACTAGTACTTCCCCAAAAGCAAGTAGAGCCATGCGGTCGGAATCAGAACTCACTAGGTCTTCAATTAGAGTTGCTAGTGACTTGCCACCATACCAACATGGCTTAGTGTTGGCGACATTCACTCTTCTCTGGGTTGGCGTCGCTCCGGGCTAGTTCACGTTGAGCACAAGCTCCAACCGCCACACAATTTCCACAAGCGAAAGCTCAAGATGCACTTCCCCTATTCAGAGTTCGTTTGACTGTGGATAACTTCGGATTTCGCTATTCGAGCCGATGAGCCAACTGATTCCTGCCTACTGAATGACTCTAGAGGGTGCAGCAGTATCCACATCCGATATGGTGTAGTGGCCAACATGATGCCCTCTCATCTCTGTGAGAGGTTAGGCATAGCCCCGAGTTCGATTCTCGGTTTCGGAATCTTTTGCTCATACAACCAGTGAACTCATCTTTGACGTTCGGCAACAGCCGTCTGACTATTGAGGATGGTCCAATCCACTTTATAAGCGCAACGAGGGCCATCATTATGCATTGATAGTCATGGCCAACCTGACTTTTTGATTATTGCAACACCCATTCCCTCTGCGATTCCGGTATTCGTAGCTCGTCTTAGTTGGTTGTCGCTGTGCACCATAACTCCTCCCATTCACGAATGACCAGCTTCATGTCCTCTGTCCTGCGCTGTGTCGTACATCTGGGGGTTGTCGTGCGGCTCATCATCAGAACCTCACCGACAGCGGGTTGGTCGTTTAAAAATCGTTCTAGCCTGGCCGAGGGGACATCGGAGTTCTTTCTATCCAATAGTTATAATGGGACAGCAGAGCATGTCGTATTGACACAAAACTTACTGAGTGTCATCGGCCATGGTCGCCAATGATCTGGATCTTTTTGACATTGTAACTGGAGGTGGTCTGAACAGAATTGACTTCAATTCGTTCCTCAATCTCGTTGTATTACGAAGTCGTAATTCTGATCAAAGCCTCTCTGCATCTGTTTATGGACAACTCCATTCTACTTGATCTGAGCATCTCCTCAACTGCTTCTTTAATAGCTAAAATTTTCCAATTATGTGCAGTGCTCTTCCATGGCCAAATACCTAGTACCTACATGATCGCGATGTGAAGTCTTAGTCGTTGACCGCAAACCCGTCCAAAAGCCTCTAGCAACCGTATTCCAGCAGAGCACAAGAACTGTCTTCGATATGAAGAGCACTATTGTGCTTTGGGTTCGTCGTGATTGGTAGATTTCCCTGCCTCCAAGTACTTGGTCGGGATCTCTCCAGCGAATGAGGCACCGGCATGTGGCACCCCTTGATGGCAGTGGCCATAAGCACGTTAAAGTTGATGTGTAGAAGCTGAAATTCCCTTTTCCCCTCTTATTCTTGCCATGATTCCGTTTCCCTCGCAAGCAGAGACGCACAGCATCATAACGGCCGTTGTATTCGCAGTTTCTTCATCCCTTTTCTGAACAGAACGCCGACTTGGCAGCATCTTCGTACCCTCTTTCCACTCATCTTTCAGCGAGGTGCTTCAATATACTTGCAGGAACGATGGCATCGCCGACTCTTGCTGACCAGGCTGGTCAAGCAAAGCGCCAGCCGGCTGATTCGCCTGGATACCTGACGGAGAGGCAATTCCTTGACACGACTTCTCGTCAATCACCGAAGGAACAGGAAGCTCAGAATGCTAGGAGCTCTGATGAGAAGCTGACTGTCAGAGCTTTGATGCAGCAATTAGCTCAAATGGCGTCACTAAATCCTAACCTTCGAAAGCTGATGCAACGAGTCGCAGATGGAAAGGCTCAACCCCAAGAGCTCACTCGTTTTCGACGGATTGTTGACAATACACAGGGGAATTTCGTGTTTCGAAAGCGGAATGGTCAGCAGGGCCATTCGCCCACCAAAGACATGCAGCAGCCAGTTCCAGGCATGCTACCTAGATGTAGTGGGCCAAATTACGACGCTGCATCTTTTGCCTCAAGGGTCACAGTGACAAGTAAACACTCCATCAACGATCACTTATGGTCCCAAGACAACGAGAAGAGGACCATAAATAGTGATAATGCGTTAAAATTGGAAGAAATAGAAGGGAGTTACTCGCAGTCCCTGCCGACTCCTGCGAAGCAAGAAGCCCCTTTCACTGATTCCGGATATGCGTCAGGGATCGACGTTAGCAATCTCCCGGGAATGGAATTGGGAGGTGCTAATACACCTGGCTATGACGGAAATGACCTTGATGCTAGAACCGTATACTCAGGAGCGAGCAGTGTGGCAATGGATCAAGCGCAGCGGTATATCTCCGAGTTGTCCAGCACTATCCATAGTAAACTCAGCGGGAGTATCGACTTGGATCACTGGATGTCACTGTCTGAACGCCTCTTGGGCCTTATCAAAGATTTTTCTATCAAACTTGGCCTTGAATCCTCGGACCAGGTGAACCGGGACATAATGCACTTCGTACACAAACGTAGCCGGTGCGTTCCCTTCATATAAAATCCTTTGAACACATCCGCATGAAGACTGAATGAATACAGGGAGATTGCAACGCAACTTGACTCAATGGTCCTCTGTGTCGACGCTTCGGCAGAGAATGCGGACAAGAGAGACGACATGCCCTTAAGCGAGAAACTTGCCCTGTGGGATAGCAAGGCGACGGAAGTAGGGACCTCTCTCAGCGACAACGAGCTTTTCGTGGGGGTTACGGACGAAGAAGATACCATAGACACGGCGGAACTATCGAAGTACAACAAGACCGTCATAGAGAGCAAGTCATTCAAGTGGCTTATCGATAGCCTGCGAAGAGAATTGGCCCTCAGGCGAGATTTCGATGAGTCGGAAGGTTTCAACCATCGTGAAATTCTACGGCGTAAGATCTTAGAGATCCTTCCAACCGGCAAGATTAGTAAAAGCCGACCACCAAACACTCACTCCGTAACATTTCGAGTGCCGGGATGGGTACACCTTGGCGCAGCCGGTCTCAACCTGTTCAGATCTGAAAGCCCCCTGCACGAGGCCATTGTCATAACAATTTGCTCCGGAGATGCACAGGCAGCATCCGTAGAGGATTACATGAAGCAAACATGGCCTTCAACCTGGAGAACGATCTTCAACTTGGTGCATTGGGCGTCTGTCGATGATAGTGGCAGAATTTACGAAGGTAAGCTCTTGTTCTGGGCTAGTAATGAGGGTATTCTCACTGCTGTACAGAGATTTTGCATGACAGAACCCAGGTATCAGCATCTTCTGAAGACGGTACTCTCATAATGAACCTCCACGGTACTGCACAAACCATTGCAGAGTGTGGTGAGCAGCTTGCATGGCTGCAGACTTCATATGCAAACGCCCCTCCTCACCAATCAATGGACAATGTCCTACAACGGATTCCCGTGATCATGAGTATAGCTACGCTTCATGTGTTAGTAGGTATACACTTCCAGGGAGAGTGGTCGTTTCATGTATTCTGATCTCACTAGGGGCGTGTATGTTTTGATATCGGGGTCGGTAAACCTCCTTTCGACGAGTTTTCACTCTTGGAACAGTCTCAATGGATAGAGTTACTAAGAAACGACAACGTTGTTCTTATTCCCGGGTATCCTATCTTGCGCCGACCGAAGGCTTTCAACGGTATTGAAGTCTCTCCTCACCATCTCCTAGATTTTCTAGGAAAAGACTCCAGATCCGCTTCCAAAGTCAGTTTGGATGGGACACGAAAGAAGCTTTCTCTTGTGAAGCAAGTGCAGAATGTGTATCTCTGGCATGAAACCCCGAATGCTCGGAAATTATCTTGCGTTTGCTCGAAACCTAGCAATCAGGCACACAAAGGTGCATATAGCAGGAGAAATATTGATCTAGAGAATATCCTGAGCGGCCGTCATATCATTGGGCAATGCCGAGAATCCCGTCTGGATGCAGGTAAGCGACATCATAGAATGTCTTCTCTGTAACATATTGTCTACGACCGTTGAGTTTTGACAATCCGCAGATGACTCCGTGTCAACAGTAAGAAGAGAATCTACATGTAGGTTCAAAGACGATGGAGGCCTGTACCCCAGCTCCTCTAGCTCATTGGCAATGGACTCACATGGAGCTGAGTCCCCGAAGAGCACAGCGTCGTCGGGGAAGCTCACAGGGGAAATTGGAGACATAGACATTGTCACCAGACTTTCGTGGGACAATGATGCCAATTCCCGGGTTTCGTGCCAATGCTCATACGGGATTCATCCGTGTGAATCGACCGAATCCTTGTTGGAATCTGACTTGCTGTCGATGTCGGAATCATCGGAAAAACTTCAGCCCCTGGGAGGTGACAATCCGATACGGGCAGTCTTGAATACCGTGGTTTTCCGCCTCGTTTCAGGCTTTCGATATGCAGCTGACGGGGAGAACCCACCTTATGGCAGTGGACAAGATCACGGAATGGCAGTTTCATCGTCTTCTCGCAGCATCGTGGCATCTTTAGGGCCTGCAGAAAAAGGTGGAAAGAGGAAACATGTCCAAAACGACGACTCAGACTCAGAAGAGGACGCGACCGATCCAAGACCTTCCAAAAGGTCTAAGAAAACGTCACAGCCCATCAAGCTTCTGGCCTGTCCATTTGGAAAGATGAGCCCCAGCAAATATTTCGTCTGTTCACGATTCCAGCTCAAACGAATCCGGGACGTCAAGCAGCACCTGAAGAGAAAGCACACCCCCGACGATTATTGCAACCGCTGCCTGAGAATCTTCGATGACGAAGAAAGCCTCACGCAGCACGTGTCGCAACCAGACGGGTTCGGTTGCCAACTCGCGCCTGAGGGGAGAACGCTGGATGGAATTACCCATAGACGAAGCCGCGATCTCTCTAGAAAGGCAAACGCGGAGTTGTCGGAAGAACAACAATGGTTCGCAATCTGGGATATCGTTTTCCCCCAGAAGCCACGCCCTGAATCCGCTTACCTAGATTCCGCTTTTGCTATGCAAGTTTGCCTATTTCGGGAGCATTGTGCGCGACACGCGGAGCCGCTCCTTGTCCAGAATCTTCGTGCTGCTGGACTGTTAGATGAAGGCAGGGTGGCCGCCGACCAGGGGCAGCTCTTAAGGAGAGTTATTTCAGAGTCTTTGGATTCCTTCTGCGATACTTTCAGCACGAATGGCTCTTCGGACTCAGGAATAGGTCGAAACCGCAATTTAACACGCAATGAGACACCCGCTGCGTCATTGGTAGACAGCGGTATTGGGATAGGAAGTCACTTCCAACCAAGGACAGCTCCATTCGCAACTGCATCCGTTTCAAAGCAAAACATCCGCCCAGTACCTACGGATGTTCCAGCGGATTTTCAAACACTAGGGTCAGAAGAGCGGGCAATGTTTGGCTCACAATCTTTTGCCAGTTTACATCAACCGGGAGCCTTGGGCCAGTCCTTTACAGCGGATTTCCCTCTTGATCGCGATTTACCAAGCGTGGAACATAGGCCTGATGGATTTGGAATGTTTGGCTACAACTTATCAACGGTTTTGCCTCCCCTCGAACTTTCCTCGTGGCCCTTCCTACAGACAGAACTTATCCCGCACGAAGAGGGTGCTGAAAACGCCGTATAATTACGATCTCCGTAGCTTGATAATACACAATATACAATAATTCCACTTCACTCAACTTCTGGTCCATAAAGAGCGAGGATATTGAATTGGCTTAACGTTCTTTCCATATTCCCCTGTAAATATGTTTACTCCCTTGTGATAATTGTCTAGCACCCCAACCAAATGTGAAAGTTGAGATGGCAAAGACCAAGACTCGGATGTCACGACGCTTGCAATTTCCACTTGGCGGAGGTAGGTAGGATCGTCAGCTAAGGTGGGAGTAGAGTTGCTGCGTGTTCATGTCTGACAAAGTGCCCACTCTCCATATGTGTGCCTGAGGGTTCTCGTAAGGTAGTGGGAGCTCGTGTCTGCATGGCCACGTCATGGAGTTTTCAGCTCGCCTGGGGACCTACATGTAAGCTGAACGACCCTAGACAGATACATCATCGATGCTCTGCCCTCGATCGCTACCATATCTTCTCTCACTTTATCGCTGTTCTCCATGTAGACCAAGCTAGGTTCGAGGAAGATTCTTTGGAACGTCTCAAAATGCGTGTCGTTTCGAGTTCATGGCTCTTTGCCGTGGCCGCCTCAGCCTCCCTCTCCGACATCGCCTCCCTACGCTGCAGCTCCAGCGCCATCCTTCCCACGCCCACGTACGACCTCGAAGACGCGCTCTTCACAGTCTGCACCGAAGAAGTAATTAAAGCACCCATTGACAAAATCTACAATGCGCTTCTCGACTTCCGCCGCTACAGTACCTGGAACACCTTTGTAATCGACGTCGGCCTCCCGCCCGATGTGCAGGGACTGGGGGACGTGTACGCCGGCCTATCGATGAACTTTACCACAGCTGGTATCATTCCCGGCGTCAATACCTCCTCGACCGAGGTCATCACTTTACTTGCACCGGATGTGCGCGGCAGTGACGACGGCGCTACACGAGCCGTCAACGTGTGGCGAAACGACGATGGACTTGGTGGCACGTTTCTGCCGGCGGAGCATCCGAACCTGTTGACGGATTTGGGAAACGGGTCCGTGAGGATGGTGTCATATGAGACTTATTACCTACCCGGGGCGACGACGCTGTTGCCGCTGAAGGGTACTCTACGAGAAAGGTTTGAGACGCAGGGGAAAGACTTGAAGAGGTTCGTGGAGGAGAGCCTTCGTTAGAGTCATCAAATCATCAGTCTGTATTGTTCATTATCTTCGTCGACTATCCCTCAAAGGGCTTCTCTTGGGAACCTCTGGCGTCTCAACTGCTTCTTCCCGGGGTATCTCTTCCATAAATCTCCCTATGCGTGTTCTCCCGCCGACTCCATCGCCCCCAGCCGTCCCTGAGCTGCTTCTGTCAACGGCCCAGGTAGCGCCGCTGAATCCAGACGTCGGGCTCGAACGGTCAACACTTCCCGTCTCCTTGTCTCCTCCGTCTGTCTCATTCTGCGTAACATACTCAGATCGAAGACTCAACCTCATAGTCTTAAGAATCACCCCACCCTTCTTCTCAAACTCATCCTCCTCCCGCCACGACTCATCACCACTACACGTCATATCCTGCGAATAAATCGACGAAGCCTGGGTCTTATACCCCGCCGCCCCCGCCCCCCTCCTCTCCGCCGTCTCAAACAGAATCGGCTTCCCGTCCTCCGCAACATGCCAACTCCGCCCCGGCCTCCGCGGCGCCGTACCCGCAATCAAAAGATTCCCCACGCTTAATTTCGCGGGGCCCAGCTGCGCCATGGTAAGCGTCGGCAGCGGTGGCGCCGGCAAACGTAGCTTATTCAAGTGGCTCGCGATACTCGCGTTCCGGCTCCGCGCCGCTAACCCGGCTGGCGTGCTGGGTTCCGTCCAGGGGTAGCCGTGGTATGTCAGGCTAGTGAGATCGAAGCTCTGCGTCTCGGCGTTGCCGGCCTCGAGTGAGCGCCTCTTTGCGCTGCTCATCATCACGGAAGGTAAGAGGCGCGCCAATAGAGGGCGGAGAGTCGGCGCGCTGGCGCAGATGACGGCAAGGTCGCATTCCAATACCGTCATGACGAAGAAGCCGAGGGTATTGCGGACGCCGGCGTCGTCGGTGGGCCGGTAGTGTAAGTGCAGGCTTAGTTGTAGGCGGACCATACTTGCTACAATCACCAGAACGCTGAGGCTCATTACGACGGCGAGGGCAATCTTTTGGCGACGCGGGAGGTCGAGCCTCGCGACAGAGGGGACGACCATGGCGACGAGCCAGGCGTCTGTGGCGGAGTGCAGACTCGCGCTGGTGATGAGAAGGTCTGGGAAGCGGAAGCACACCGGCACCGGGCGGCTGAAGAATTGGCCTGTGACGGGGTTGCATTGAAGGAAAGACATGAGAAGTAAGGGGAGGGTGTAGAGGAGGACGAAGACGACGGCGGCGCGGGCAAGGAGGCGTTCGCGGGGCCGGGAGGAGGATGCGAAGACGCGGAGATACAAGGCTAGGATGGAGAGTTTTGTGAGGCAGAGGGCGAGTTGGTAGTAGATTAGGCCTAGGTAGGTTCGCATGATGTACGGGTTTGCGTCGGTGTCGGCGGTGGCAGTTGAGGATAGTGAAGGGGCGCCGAGGAGGGAGGGCGTGGTGGCGGTGATGCTGTAGACTACGCACAGGGCTGTGGAGAATAGCCATGCGATGAGGATGAGTGTGTCGTCTAGGAACCATTTGCGAGTTACCCAGAGACGGGAGGCTATCCGGGAGGCGATGAAGATGGTGCAGAGGGCGTGAGGGAGGAGGAGCCCCGTCATGAAGAGGGGGACATTTGCATCTTGCTGTGATGAAATGTGAGATGACTGTCATTCGACAGGATGAATGGGATTGTGACTTACGATTTCCTTGAGAACCGTCGGTGATAATGTTGAAGAAGACGACGGTGTGTGAGGGTGTGTGAGATTGGCGTTGATGCTGGAATTCGACATCGTGAACGAGGCGACTGCGAGAGTCGCTGACGAGTCGGATGTTGATGGTCTTGATGCTTGCGATCTTTCGCACCTGGTAGTTACCGAGGACTTACATGCCTCGCACTCATGGAAGGCAATTCTAGACTTAGAACGACAACACCAAGAAGGGAAGAAGACGGCAGAAACCGAGTCTCATAGTAACTGAGAGCAGGGCTGGCGTCTTTCATAGCAGATATGAGAAAGTTCTCAACTACTATGTTAGGAAGCTCCATGCTCGTCATGCGGGACCACGTCCAAAACCCCCCATCCCGGGGTTGGCTTCACGCGGCGAACATCCTAGCCCGGCAAAGGACCCTGGAGTAGCATCTCCCGAGTCCCGGCCCACCCATTGTCCCCGGGTGTGGAGGGGTTTCCGCATCGAAGTGAAGAAGAATCAACTCAATTCGCCAGCGCGGGCGCATTGGCTCCTGGTGTGCGCCTGGGTGGATGTGTGGGTGGATGTGTCTATCTGTCTGCCTTTGAGTGTGCGCATGTGTGTGTGGGTTTTGTGGACTTGTCCATGTCTGCCCGAAAAGGCAAAAGGGAAGGTGAGTGAGTGAGTGTTAAGTGTGCCAGATGCAAGTCCCAGGCTAAACGGCTGGGATCGCGATTGGATGGACATCTGTTTCTTTTGGGTTCTCGGCGGGAGAGGCCGATGGTTGGGGATGGGGATGGATATTCACATTCCAGCTACTCAGCTTTCTTGAACGGTTCGTGAGTGATGTGTCCTGTCACTTTTTCAGCTTCACCTCAGTTGTCATCTCATCTTGGTGAAACGGGGATAAACATTTTGATGGCTGAGAGTGAAACAACTCCGGCTGTCATCTCACGATAACCTCGAAAGAGAGACGAGACATAGATAGGGAAAACAAGAGACGTCTCCAACTCGAGTGAGTTCCCGCACCAGTCGCTGTCGAATTCATCGATGCGGGGTCAGAGATGCCACACAAACTTTTGCATTCTCTTATCCGCAGGCATCTGGTTATGCACCTCCATTCTTGCTCGACCCCTCCACACCGCAAATCCCGCGAACACATGTGCCACCCCGCAGGCGATGGTGGCATGGCAGCACGGAGTGCCGTCCGGGACTTTCCCGATCCGGAAGGACCTAGCTTGATTGCCGCGCCGATTGGTGGGACCGGTTTGTTTCTCAATGTTCTAGTCTAATGGCATGCTTCGTCTCAAGGTTCGTTGCGATAGTTCAACACGCAATCGCCCACTGTTTCTGTCTGTTGTCGTAGAGCGTAGCATCTGTGGATGAGCGGATAATTGCGCGGTGGACAAAGAAACCCAGACGATTCATGGCGATGGCGATGTTGACGGGCAACGGCGATTGCATTTTCTGCCCACCACTGTCAGGTCATGCATCTCTCGCCCATCCACACTCTTCTCTAGGTAGTCCCGACACGGCTACTTTCTGCATCCTCGGAGCTTCTTCTTTGCGTCCTCTGCCCTTCAAGTTCACTCGGCTAACGACATCTCATCGGAGAGATGTGTCAAGAGGGACCGAGAGAATCGACCGCCCTTTTTGATGGCGATTTCTGATGGGGTGATGAGGCAGCATAGAGGACACCTAGGCTTCCGGCCCGTCACCCCCGCCATAGCGATCTTTTGTGTGTCTGCGTCGATTGCTCCTGCGACAGCGCACAAAAGGTTCACGGGCGCCAGAAGCTTGATGGCGGAGACTGTGCTTTCCGGCGTCTAGAATCTGGTCCCTAAAAGAGGCCTTGTCAGGATCTTCCCGAGGAGCTGAAAGGGCCGATCTAGAAGCTCGTCTTCGCGCTTGGCGGGGTGGGAGATCTGTGTCGGGTGGTTTATTAGACGTGTCCTGGCCGAGTTCTTCTCTTCATGGGTGAGGTGGGATCAAATGTCACCGTACTGCCGGTGCCAGCTGCAACCATTTGCCGGGGAGTCTGTGCAACGTGCAACAGCAGAGACACCTCACTGCACTCGAGACTGCCGTGATCATCCCACGCGGCATCGAAGCTGGAATCTCACAAAGAAGATGAGACTCCGCATGCCCTACCACTATGATCGTCATGAAAACGTACTACTTCTTTTAAAATACTTCTCTCTAAGTCTCTTTTTCACATTTGACGGACTGTGCATGTTTAGGGCTAACCTCGCACTCTGAGTTCCATACCCATGCAAACTTCAATTTGGTGGTAACTTTAGTTCACGGTATCTTGATGGCAATGCATTCTGAAAATCATAGGCATCAGAATTTGAGAGCTCATGAATCATGTTAATTTGATTGATATCTGAAGATGAAACTTTCATTCCTTCTGGGAAATCAGAGTATTATGATGATGACGATGATGATAATGAATGTTCAGCGCCGGTCCGACCCTCACCAGTCACAAGACGCCTACGTCGACTGCCGGAGAGCATCACGGTCAATTGAAGCATCGCAATGTCGAGTGATCCCTCGCGGAGAAGCAACTCAAGATTAAGGAACTCTCTCATCACCACCTCTTCACCCCTCAATCTCCTTCACCTTCTCCACAACCCTTAAATACCCAGGCTCCCTCTTCAACCGCTCAACATACTCAAACAGCACAGGATGCGCCGCCTTCACCGACCCACCAGGCCAACTACCCATCGAGTCCCACGCATTCTCCGCGTCCGCCGTGATGAGCGCAAAGCTGATGAGAATATCCGCGGCTGTGAGCTCCGGTCCGCAAAGAAACCCACCGCCGCCGGCTGATACCCCGGGCGCAGTCTCGAGATAGTTCTCGAGCATGGCGAGGTGCTTTTGCGCACTGGGGAAGATGACGAGGGAAAAGATTTTGGAGGCGACGAGGGAGGTTAGGGGGCGGATTAGGAAGGGAACGTTGGATGATTTGAGTACTATAGGTCAATCTAGGTCAGGATCTCATATGATAGAGGTTGGCAGGAAGTGAATATGTGTCCAAGGTGAGGGAGAGGTGCTTACCATTAATGAGAAGAAACTGCACAATCACAGGAAAGAAACTCCCCTCGACATAATGCAATAAATACCAAAACCGCGCATACGCCTCCGTCTCGCCGCCGACTTTTCCCTCCCGCCCGGGCTTCCAGCGCGGCGGCACAAGACCGGGCTTCCGGTGGCCAAAGTGATCGACGAGGTACTGCGTGATGTACCCGCTCTCGGCAAGCCGGATGGGTGCGGGGCTGGGGTCCTCGTCGGTTGATGCGGGCGTGATTTCGAGCACGGGGGCCTTGCCGAGCGGGTGAACGGTTTCAAGCTCGGGGGGCGCGAGGCGGTTCGGGACGCGGCGGAAGAGTTGGACTGTGTAGGGGATTTTGAGCTCTTCGAGGAGCCAAAGGGTGTTTTGGGAGCGGGAGTCGTTGAGCCTTTGGACTAGTGAGTCTTCGTTGGAGGGAAGGATTTGGGCGTGTCATGAGGGGAGGGGGGGGGGGGGGGTTGCCGGAGGGGTCCTTTTGGGGGTTTTCGGTTGCCTTTTTGAGGGGGGGGTGGGGTGTTGTGGGGGGGTGTGGGGTGGGGGGGGGGGGGGGTGGGGGGGGGGGGGGGGTGGGGGGGGGGGGGGGGGGGGGGGGGGGGGGGGGGGTTACCAGTAGAGCTTCACTTTTGGTAGTTCTTCAGTTGCCATTTTGAAGGGTTGGTGTGATGTTGCAAAGAATCGCGCGGTTGTGAGTTTGCGGGTAGGCGTGGCGGGGTAAGCAAATCTATGGCGAGCTTGAGTAGTGGCGATGAGCTTGAGCGTGAGATTTGATGATGAAATACTGCTGTTAGTTGATATTGAGCGATGGAAGCGTCGCCCGAGGATCTCAATTGCGCTCATGATTGATGATCTGTAGTGAGGTTGCAAGACTGGGGTTATTTAATACTTTGTGTATTCCTCACAGGTTTGACGTTCAGGCAGCCTGTCATCATTGTGTGGGCCAAGGGGTTTTAGCTTCTAGAATGGCATGTTTCCTTACGATTTTCCGCGTAGGTTTGTTTCCGCATTGTCTCCGAGGTGACGAGCGGCACAGTCTCCGTGTGGGGGATGTAAGACGGAGAGATCGGGGCTCTCAAGGCCGATGGTGAGACTGGCGAACGGGGGCTTGAGCACCGTATAAGCCGACTACTAGCAGATAACTCAATAACAATTCGATGGTTGAAACAAGGCTTGCAAGACATGACGACAGGGTCGCTTGAGAATCTTGATTCGATATGTTCGGTGAGTGAGTTTTGGGGGTGTAAGCCGGAATGCATTCCGTGCAGCTATCCAGATGCGGCATGAAGCTGACCATAAGCACCCGGATGCTCCCGCCGTTGATCCCCTGAGACGAACTGTCGACTCGAATCGGGCGAGAAATGTGACGCGTGGTGCTGCAGGTATGAAAAAAGGAAAAATGAATGACTCCATGGAGGCTCGAAAGCAACAGCTACAGCAACTCGGCCGGTAGCTCTGAACTTCAGGATTAGGGGTATAACCATCTTAAGCTTCTGAGCAGGAGTCCCTTTTTGCGGCTGTAGCTGTTGAGGATTGACAGTCGTTTTGCTCCCGGGATATGGCCCTCCCTTCCTGTGCCTCCCTGATTTGCCCGATGACAGGTTGTCACGCAGGATGAGCTTCCAAGTATCCCAAGGTATTCGTCTCACTCAGCGAGATACGGTCCGCATAGATCCCTTGGACTCTCTATACGAAGCCGTCAAGCCTAGCTTCCATATCTACAAAAGCTCGAGCATAACTACACGACCGCTACAGTGAGTCTAAAGACATCACAACTTCCTCTTCACAAGCCCCTTCCAGAAATCAAAACTATTCTCATCACTCTGCAGCGCCCACATCCGCCCCGTCTCCCTCCCCATCCCATCCACCTCAACAGCCTTCAACATACCCCAATCCCTTGTAATCCCCACAACCTTCGCTTTCGCGCCCGCCTCAGCCTCGAGCGTGACGTTCTGCCCCGAGTGGAGCCAGTGCTTGTAATACCGCTCCTCGAGGTCGCGCGAGAATCCTTCGCGGCGGAACTGCGCGTAGAGCGCCTCGATGCGGGTGAGGATCCGCGCCAGCAGCGACTCGAGGCGGAAGCCACCCGCCATCTTCAGTGGTGCCGGTGCGATGGCGTTGAGGGAGGTCGTCGGGCGCGAGTTTGTCGTGTTGATGCCGATGCCGAGGACGATCTGGTAGGCGCCTTGGGAGTAGGCGCAGTTGGAGAGGATGCCGCCGATTTTGACGTAGGAGGGGTCTTGGGGGGTTGAGGCTGGGTCGCGGCAGTCTTTGTTGTTGTCAGGATACAATTCTATGCAGCACTTTCATGACGTCTGGTTAAGAGTATACTTACAAATGTCGTTGGGCCACTTGAGTTTCACAGGAACGTCGCCGCAGGCTGTGTCGTACGATTTGACGGCCTCGACGATGGCGATGGCCGCAATGTACTGGATGAAGACGACTGGGTGGGAGGCGGCTAGGTGTGCCGGGTGGTTGATGACGGTCGAAAAGATAAGGCAGCCCGCCGGCGAGACCCAGACGTTTGTGCCGCGGCCGCGGCCGGCGACTTGCGTTGTTGCAGTTAGAGTAAAGCCGGTTGGGAGGTGAGCGAGAAGTTTGGGGTTCCTGAAAGATAGGTTTCGTTAGCTAAGAGGGCTTTCTTGTTTCCTCGTGGGTGAATAAAGGGGCAAAGAGAAGGGGGCCATACTTATCCATGAGAGTGTTCGTGCTGGTGACGACTTCGCCATACATGAGCGTATCACCCCACTCCTCCGCCGCAGGCTCAATCGCACGATACTCCTTGAGAGAGCCGTAAAAGAGCCGATGGTTGAAACTCGGCGTCTCCTTGGCGTCCGGCCACTCCTCCTCATGCGGGACAATCACCTTGACCAAGGCATCATAATCCAGCATCCGGCCTTCTCCTCCCTCCCCAGAACCAAGAGACGGCAAAGCTTGCTTGAGCTCGTCGACATCCCACCGCGAAGACAGCTTCTCGATGCGGAAGACGTCGTGCTCGCCGCGGATGTACTCCTCTTTTTCATCGGCATCCTGTCCCTGGCCGGTCTCACGGGTAATGGCCTCTTCCCAGGACGCGAGCATCTCGCCTACCTCGACGTGGTTCGCCGAGGTAAGGTGCATGCGGGAGAGTGATGGCGGCGCGGACGGGTCGGCACTGAGGTCTAGGCCGAGGCGGGAGAGGCATGCGCGGAGGAAGGTTACGCGGGCTGCGTCGGCTGCTGCGAGGGAGGAGACGAGGGCTTCGTAGGAGGGGATTTGGGGTTGCGGGTTGAGGTTTGCCGCTGCGAATCTGTAAATTTGTTAGCATGCGGGTTTTGAAAGGAGTATAGGGTGAACATACTCTGGATGAGGGCCGGTCAGGATGACATTGCCAGAGCCGACTGTGCAGTGAATCACAGCCGCTTTCCCAGCTCCCCCATCAACGGCAATCTCATCAGTATACTGCGCAAGAACCTCCACATTCTCAAACTTCTCAGCATCAACAAAGACGCCTCCGCCATTGTAGTAACTCAACACTTCATCCCCCTCCCCAAACCCCTCCTTCACACTCAACCTTACCACCCTCGCGCCCCTCTCAGAATGATACTCGAACCCCTTCAACGCACCACCCCTACACGTCCCCGGGAAGAACCCGAGCTCGCGCGACCCAATAACCTCGAGCGTCCGATCGCCGACCTCGAACTCGCACCGGCGGCTGCCGTAGTACCCGCCGGCACAGAAGCCGAGGTATGCCCCGCCGCGGCGGACATAGTCGGCGATGCGCCGGTTGCCGGGGCCGTTGAGGACGCGGCAGTAGCCCAGGTCGCCGCCGCCCGGGATGACGAGGAGGGCGCAGGTGGGCTGCCAGGGTTCTTTAAGGAGGGCGGCCTCGGCGACGGGGATGACGGCGTAGGTTGGGGAGAGGAGGCGGCGGAGGGAGTAGATGCAGTGGCGGACCGATTCGACGGTCGTGCCGGTGCCTAGGGGTTGTATGTGAGTCAATGTGGGGTATAATAGCTGAGGGGGGGGACTCGGTACCGGTGTAGACCAGCACATTGAGTTTACGTGAGGCCATGGTGAGAGTCTGTGAGTGAGGGCGATGAGGGATGAGATGAGTCTCGAGGTGGTGAGTGAGTGAGTTTCAGTAGCGAGCGTCGTTGTAGCTTCGGGGTTTGGTTTGGCACTGTCTTGGGACCCCCAACAAAGTTCCGGCGGTGCTACTTCGAATGAGAACTCACTTCGCACCTTGCAAAACAATTCAATCGCCGACACAAGACGGCAACAACGTCTGCTCAACGACCTACAATTAACTCTGAGGAGGAAGACGGATAAAAAAGATGTCCAAGCAGGAGAGCGACACGGCGAAGAAGTCGTCGACGGAAGACGACGAGCCTGATGACTGGTACGTAAAATGGACCTTTCTTCTGCTCTTCTCAACTCGTCGAGTTTGTCTTGTCTCGTACGGCAAATTGATGTTGCTCACGATGTAGAAAGGCAGAAGTAGAAGAGGAAAACGAGCAGAGAGAGACAAGTAAACAAGAAGCAAAGGCTAACAACCATGCAGGGACAAGCGCATCTTCAGCACGGGTTGCGCAGGTACGCAACGACTCCTCTCTCTCCGGATCGCAGCGGAAAAGATCGCGAACGGACAGTTGGATCACGGCGCTAACTTTGACCTCCACCTTGGCTGTCTCTGTAGACGAGAATGCCAAGTTGACAGATTGCTATTTCGAGAAGAAGGACTGGCGGCAGTGTACGGCCGAGGTATGTCTGCTTCCTCCGAATGTTCTTCTTGTCTCGCGCTGCAATGAGGTACATGATGAACTAAAGCTGACAATGGTTGATACTATCTTAGATGGAGCATTTCAAGAGCTGTTGGAAGCAGCAGGGCAACGATCGCCGGACGGACGCAAAGGATGCGTGATTCAACTCCGAGAATGAGTCTTTGGTCCGCTATCTGAAGCTTGTACACCACTTGTACCAACAACTGTAGATTAAAAATCATCACGAAACGAATCGCAACTCATCTCATTCCCGTTGACCATCTCACTCACTCACTCACTGCCTGTCCCAAAGTGGACTGACGCCAACAACGACGGGATGAAGCCAAAAAAAAAAAGTCGCTCGCACAGTGTTCTAGCTCCAAAAACGTGGCCCAAGCTCCTCCCGCCTCCCGGGCGCCGCATTCACCCGCGCCGACCAAATTTCATTAATCCTCCTCCATCCTACACGCCGCCCCGGGAGTCTATGAGCATCATCGACACCGCGCAACCCTCAACCACCTCACTCTCGCTCTCTCTCCCGCCTGTCCCTTTCCCCCACGCGCGCGCGCGTGTCCCACAGCTCTTCAACCCTACACCCGGACACGCACTCTACCCATTCCCACGCCACTCACTCCTCAGCCGGAAAGTCGCATACCAGACAGACCAAAATGGCCTCCTTCACCATGCGCCCCCTCCTCCGCGCATCGCGAACAGCAACAGCAACAACCTTCACCTCCGTCGCGCGCATAGCCACAACCTCGCGCTACAAAGCCGCCTCCGCGACCGCAGCCGCCCCGTCCCCCGCAAAGAGCACAACAACCTCAAGCTACGCCAAAAAGACACCCTCCCCAGCCGCGAAGGCCTCGAAACCATCCTCTTCCTCCTCAGCAGCAGCAGCAGCAGCAGCAGCAGCACCTAAACCCACATCCGCGCCCGCGACGACAACGTTCCCAACAGCACCAGCATACGTCCCTCCCACTCCTCAATCCCAACCCTCCCCAGAGCCGCAGCAGCAAACGCCACAAACACAGCAGCAACAGCAGCAGCCAATAGACTGGTCAACATCCTACCACGGCCTAGGCACAGCTCGCTTCCCGAAGGAAGTAGTCGACATCCTCCTCCAACCCGTCAACCCCTCCGACGTCGAGGTCAAACCCGACGGCATAATCTACCTCCCCGAGATCAAGTACCGCCGCATCCTCAACCAGGCCTTCGGTCCAGGCGGGTGGGGCCTCGTCCCCAAGGGCGATGTCGTCGTCGGAGAGAAGGTCGTCACCAGAGAATACGCTCTCATCGCGGAAGGACGGTACGTGTTTTTCCATGTCCTTGGACTTTTGCCCCCCCAACCCACTCGGACTATCCTGAAATCGCATCAAGCAAAGCAAAGCTAACCCGCAAACCCACACAGCTTCATCTCCCAAGCCCAGGGCGAAAACGGCTACTTCTCCGTCGAAAACCTCCCCTCCGCCGTCGAAGGCTGCAAATCAAACGCCCTCATGCGCTGCTGCAAAGACCTCGGCGTCGCCTCGGACCTCTGGGACCCCGTCTTCATCCGCCAGTTCCGCAGAGAGTACGCCGACGAGGTCTGGGCCGAGCACGTCACCACCAAGCGCAAGAAGCTCGTCTGGACGCGTAAGGACGTGCCGTTGGCGTACCCTTACAAGAAGACCAACTAAAAGTGCCTGGCGCCCAAGGACGATAAACCTGAAAAGAGGTCAGTTCCGCGCTGTTGGGGAACGTGACGGGCATCGTGCGAGCCCGCAAAGACCTTATGGATAAAAAAAACTTGTATAAATAAAACTAGATGGGTGGGATATGTGTAAGATGGGTCATAAGAGTAGGGATCTCAACTGTAATATTAGACGTATATCATGGCCCTCCTCGGGATAGGGGTAAGGACTGTAGATGCATAGACCTTTGCATAGCGGTCAATCAAAACATTAGGACACAATCACTACAGAGGCCACTCTCTCAGGAACGGTGGTCGGCTGTTGAAAGCGACTCCCAGGTCTATTCAGCCCCCCTTTGGTTGGGAATCGTGCGGGAGCGCAGGCTTTTGCTGGTCCCGGAATGACATCCACTCTTGGGTGTATCATAAATCGACCATGACTCCATATCCCTCGCCCAAGCCGAACATCTAAATCATGCAAAAGTTACCATAAACCGCCGCGCAAAGAACTCCATTTCCCATTGACAAACGCCGTTGTCATATCCGAAGGGCGGCAATCACTTGTGCACGCCCGAGCTAGATCCACCCTCGGGATTCTCAGCCGTCGGTGTAGCGCCCCATCCCCACGGCATCCACGACGATCCCCCGCTCGTCTGCCTCCGCCTAACGGATCCGTCCTCGTCATCGCCACCGAGGTCCTCGGCCCCGCTCTCAGCGTCAATCTTTTCGAAATCGGTCTCACTCCGCGATTTGCTGAGTCCGCTGTGCGCGCTCGGCGGTCTCTGCGTCACTTCCTCCTCCTCGCTGCCGTCGAGCTGCATGCTCCCCAGGGAGCGGCTAAAAGTTTCGGGATGCGCCGACGATGACGTCGCTGCCTCCTCACGCTCGAGTGCCTTGAGGAGGAAGGCGAGACGCTCACGCTGGGCGGCGATGAAGCTCGTCCTCTCGCCACCCTGGAGGTTCGGCGGGATAATGGAGCCGGACTTGGACAGGTCCTGGTGCTGTCCCCCACCGGTAGCGGCGGAGTAGGCGCCGGCGAGGAGGTTGTAAAAGTCAGCGCCTGTGTGGCCAGTTCCGGCAGCGGGAGCCCAGCGCGCGGCGGGGACGCTAAACCGGGCGAGGAGGGACTGCGTGTAGGACTGCGGTGGGTGGCCGGCAGGAGCGGCTGCAGCGGAGGGCTGGGGCGCGGGTTCGGGGTCGCCTGGGGGCAGGCCGAGGACGTTTGTCTTGATGAGCTCGATTGCGCGTTTGAGGTAGGCGATGCCGGCGGCTTTCAATTTGTCGTGGGCCTCGGAGATGAACTCTTCGATTTGGGCCTCGTTGTCTTGCAGGAAAGGGTGGACGTGGGTTTGGTAGATGATGCGGGCGCCTTGGGTTTGGGGAAGGACGAGATAGAGGAGGAACAGGAGGCGGATATAGGCGTAGAAGGGGATCCTGTGGCTGGTGTTAGTGGTTGGTCGGAAGAGGGAGACTGGATGTTGGTTGCAGTCTGCGAGTCAGAACGTACCAGACGAGGATCCATTCGGTCCAAGACTCCACGAGGAGTACGCAGGCAAGGACGACCCAGTACATGAGCCATGGTGTCAGTTGTGCCGGGTCGGAGGTCTTGAGGGCCTTGTAAGAGGCGAAGAGGGGGAAGAGGAAGGAAGCGATGGATCTATGAGGTGGAATTCCATGTAAGTCGAGCGGTTCAAAGTGTCCCAGCAGGACTGAAGGTTGAGGCTTGTGGAGTTCAAGCCGCGCCGAGGGTATCGCAAGTGTCATGGAGGTATGCTGGCACCCATTGCGCATGCCTGGAGGAGAGGGGAACTCACGATAAGAGGTGGGCGAATATGTCAAACATGGTTGCGATATGAGGGCTCGATAAGGTCGTCAAGGTGGAGAGGAGGTAGAGGTGTAAGAGGGAAGAAGAAGGTTTGCTCGGAACTAAAGAAGAGATGGAAGAGCGTTGTCGGCACAGGCAGCTTTACACGGCTCGGTCAGCGCGCGCAGCTGTCGCAGGGAGCACAAGCCGACGTCAGGCGGGGGGGCTGACGGTATGGGATGAGCAGCGAGGGGTAGCGTTTGAGGTTGCAAGGTCCGTCTAGCTTGATAGGTAATGTGTGAGTATCGGTAGGGTCTCGACTATGAGGGTCAGCCAGCCGCGGGACGAGACACGGAGTGACAGACAGAATGGAAGAAAGAAAGAAAGAAAAGGGTTGAATCAAAAGCTGTGGAGGAGCAACCAGATGGAAGATGCAGGATTGCGGATGCGGACGGGTGTGTAAGGCAAGGTACACGGCAGCTTACACAGCAGACAGCACGCGGAAGCAGCAACCGGCGCTCGGTGCTCGCTGGGGGGGCAAGGCAAGGTGGGGTCCCTGAGCACGAGGACAAAACAGGCGGGTGCAGCGGGCATCACGGGCACTTGCCGTTGGATCCAAGGGTCAAACGGGAATGTACCTGCCGCATAGCATTAGGTGGGAAAGGTACCTTACATACCCAAAGTAACTTGACCAAGGTAGAATACCTAAGGTAAGTCAAGGCGGGGGTCGGCCGGTGAGATCTTGGCTTTGGTGCTTTCAGCGAGATGCAATGCGATGAGGTACCTCGGTGGACGTCATCGAGGGGCTGGATAAGGTGCGATAAGGTTGTCGTCGGTGTCAGCTCGGCCAGGCGATAAGCCGATAACGGTGAGCGGTCAACGGATGAGGTAAGCTGCGGAGAGGAAGGGAGCTGAAACCGGACAATTGGAAGGGATGAAGACAGGGAACCTGCTGATTCGTGACACCGCTCTCATCTCATCGTCCCAAGGCAGCCAACTTAAAGAGGTCTTTCGAACTGTTCAACAAGGCTCACCGAGGTTAGAGACGGCCCTCTAAATACTCACGAGACCTTCTGGTCACCGTGTTTCCAACGCCCCTGTTTGGCATAGATGGACATGTGTTCATTCGCAGCAAAGTCTGGTTCCTGGCTTGACTCACCGAGCAAACATGTTCCCTCCATCCAACGCTTCTAGATACAACGAGTCCTTGACTACCGTCTACTGCGTACAGCCTACCGGTACACCCAAATACCTACAACATCCACGACTGATACAGGCACCGTGTTTTGCATCCAGGCATCCCCCGTATCTGAGCGCCATGTGACGTCTGCTAGCGCCCTTCGGTCCCGCCCGACGATCGGGGCCTTGTTCCACCTTGCCGCTTCTCTCCGCATCTTGCCGCTTTGGGACACAACCCACTCATGGATGCTCCATCTTCACCTTTCACCGAGACTTGTCTGTTGCATCAGCATCGCGAGATCAAATGCCAGATACCCGGGTCCTGGTGTATGATGCGGACGCGTTGTCGATGGGAGATGCCACATCTCACCTCATGCCAGCGTGGCATTCGTGGCCCACGTACGCAATGCTCTTACCCAGGCCGTCGGTGCCTGATGCGGCCAGTCATCGCGGCCGCGTGTAATTCCCAGGCACCGGCTTTCTGAGATGAGAACAGGTTGGCCATGTCTATTGAGGACACGGTCAACGAGAAGAGTCGCTAGTTGCCACGTCTCTTAAGCTAATCGCACTGAGATCCATCAGATCAAGCAATCCATCACTCTCATTTCTACTCTTCATGCCAGGAATTCCATCGCAGACTTAAGTCGAATTGCACAACTCCACGAGGCTCTATAGTAGTCTAATAACTCATCATCTACAAAGTCTGGTTTGAACCAGACTTTCCCATCTCAACTCACTCTCAATTATATGCCACCACATTATCAATGGCACTCTTGTTCAACCCAGGCCAATGCTTCTTCCCCCACGTAAACCACAAACTCACCGCACCAACCACAACAACAACATAAATCGGCCCCGCATAGTTCATCTCCGTCCCCGTCACCGGAATCGTCTGCGGGAACGGCAACCACACGCTCAGATACATCGACCACAGCAGCGCATACACATTAATCGGCGTTCCCCAACCCCTCGGCAACGACCACCCGCCGTACTGCACCTGATACCCGGCCCCGTGTCCGATCCGCCCCGTCAGCCTGGCGTGGAGCATGCAGGAAATGGCGATGATGTACGAGCCATACAACCCCAGCGACGACAGCGCAGTAAACGCCGAAAACACCGTCGCCGTCGCGTTGTTGCCCACCGTGAAGAGCGACAGGCAGGTGACGATGACGCACGGCAGCCAGACGGAGCGGATGGGCACGCGGTGCGTCGGGTGGATCTTGGCAAAGTACCGCGGCAGGCCGCCGTCGCGGGCCCAGGCCCATGTTATGCGCGACACGGACGCCAGCGAGGCGGCGACGACGCAAAAAGTGATGACGAGGAGGCCGACGACCATGGCTGTGCCAGCAGCGGGACCCGCGGCGTTGAAGAGTAAGGGGATGATGGGGTAGTCGGAGCTCAGAATCGCCTCCGTCGTGGCCGGGTCGCCGCCCATGCCAAACAGGATGGCGAGGATGATCCCGTACGAGAGCACGCCGTTCAGTATAATCGTCCACAGCATCGCGCGCGGAACGGCCTGCTTCGCCTTCTTCGTCTCCTCCGCCATGTGCACGACACCATCGAACCCAATGAACCCCCACGCGGGGACCAACATGCCGATATTCCAGCTCACAAAGCCATTCGTCCACCCGGAGGAAACAGTGCGCTCGAAGAAGACAAATTCAGCCGAGGCGCGGGGCGCGAGCGTCAACAGCACGACGACGAAGACGAGCCAGAGGACGACGTGCAGGACGCCCGCCAGGAGCTCCATCCAGGGGATGGTGCGGAAGGCGTACATGTTGATGAGGGCGCAGGCGACGAGCTGGGCGATGATGACCATGGTGATGTGCCAGGGTTGGAAGGTGTACGAGGGGTAGTTTGTGCTGACGAGGCCGATCATGATGTTTGCTTCCGAGGCGGCGGAGCCCGCGAGGGCGGAAACCCAGGCGAACCAGGTTACCCAGCCCTGCATCCACTGCGAGGGTAGCCGATGTCAGTCCGGATCCCGGGAGACGTGTGGTGTGAGAGAGAGAGACATACCGTGATGAACCGCCGGTGCTTCTCCGGCGCAAGGAAATGCGTCCAGTGGTACTGCGCTCCCGCAATGGGCTGGATGGTCGCGAGCTCAGCCATGGAGAGCGCCTGCGCCATGGCGCCGACGACGACGAGAACAATACCCCACGCCAGCGTCTGCGGTCCGCCGTTGTAGAATGTCGCTCCCATGTCCATCGCCATGACCTCCCACGAGGACATGAAGATCAGGGCAAAGGCCAAGAGCTGCCAAAAGGAGAAGAGACGCTACCAGCAAGTACCCGTGTCAGTTGCCGTTCGTGATATCGGTAAGGAAGACTGCGCTTGTGACTTACCCTGAGCGTCGAGTCGCCCGTGCCGCCATCGGTCGCGTATGGGTAGGCGCCGCTCTCGTGGTGGTGGTTGTTCTTGGCGCCGTCGTCTGTGTTGCCCGGAGAGCTCGTCGTGTTGACGGCGTCGTAGCCGCCCTTTTGCTGCTGCATCTCGACAAGGTCCGCTTTCGCCATGTTTGCTGCCTTCTGTGGAAACTAGTCCCCCTTCAATGCTACAAAAAGTCGGGAAACCTCAGGTAAGGAAGCCGCCGTGACCAAGTCAACTAATAACCAAAGGAAAAAGAACAGCAGCGCAAGAAGCTTTTAAACCACCCCAAAGAAAAAAAAAAAGAAAAGAAAAAAAAAAAAGGGAAAAGACGAGCGCGATCTGTGTAAATACCATCATGCAGGTAAGGATACACGCCAAGACAACTAGGCGATCTGGACCGGCAGACTTAGACTAGACATGCAGTCCCCCCTCTCGCACCAGTCCGACTCGAGATGCTCGGTACGTGGTGCGATGCGACCCTGAGACCACTTGGTTCCAGGGTATCGAAGATATCAACGCCATCCCATTGGTGTGCTTGTATGGTTTTCACTGAAGAAAGCTCCCATTGCTCCCATGGTTCCAAGCTGCCCCCCACCCGGGGCCTCGCAATGGAATCCGATCAACGCTAGCAAGGGGGGGTTTTTTGGCGATTGCCTAATCTTTATTTTACTTTTCGCCACGATTATGAGCCGTGGTGGGGTTTCTTGTGAATCTGCAGTAATGTCTCGGGCGAATCTTGTGGGAAAGAAGGGAAAATGGCCCCAATGCAAGTTTGTTGCATGGCGGGGGTGAGGTCACATCGCGATAGTGAACGATGAGCTAGCTCGGCTCATGTTCGACGAGTAATTTGTGGATACACTGCTAGTGGCAATGGCTGGGCTAAACTTACTCTACCAAAGATTGAACTTTTGCGGTCTGCCTACTTTCTTTGTGGGATCTATCGTATGTGTATAGCTGGTCGTGGCAAGCAACAGGTGTCGTCAGCGTTTGCGATGAAGCGGGAATCGATTGCGCTACTTTGGCCTCTCTCTTCAAGTCTTCTCGACTCAAGAAAAGCATTCGTCCGAGATCGTGGCCGAAGCCGTGACGGGTTTGCTCGACGACGAGGGCAAAGGGGGCAACTAACACGAACCCACCCGCCACACCATCTCCATCGCAATGTTTCTCATAGAAGACTCGGAATACCAGTCCCTCAATTGTAGCTTGCAGGCACTCGAGTAGCCCAGTAAACGAGCATCTCGGCCCGTACCGGACCACCAAAAGCGCCGGTAGGCTTCCTCCGATGGATGCTTGAGCTTGGGCAGCGACTCCCAAAGGGCGGAGGGACAAGGCAAAGAAGAAAGTGAATGCACTTTTGAAAAAGACGCTCATTATGAGAGTCGTTTGGTAGTGAATGGCTGGCTGTGAGGCTTGGAGACGAGGGATGGGTGCTGGGGAAGCGAGGGTAACTGGGCCTGAGGCTTTTGGGTCGGTCACCTGGCAATGATATAAGCGTGCATCGACAGACTGTTCTTATTCGATGACCCAGTCATACTAAACATTCGATTCGTGTGAACACAGCGCGCACCATAGTCTCGGTGGATCCGAGCGGCTAATGGGAGCACTCGGAGTTGGAATAAGCTTAATTCACGACGCAAACCCTAGTGGCTTGTGAAGAAGATGGGACTTCTGTTGCTAGTTTGCTAGTCCCGTCTTTCCTCCCTCACCAACTCACTTCCCAACACCCTTGATAAGATCAGCCGCATACTCCGCAACAGCATACACGGTGGCCTGCGTATGCGCCGCAGGCAACATCGGCATAACACTCGCATCCACAACCCACAACCCCTCGACGCCATACACACTCAACCCACTATCCACAACGCCCCCCAGATCCCGCGGCATCATCGCCGCCGTGCCGACCGGGTGATCGAGGCTCGAAGACAGCCACGACTCCCGCATGAGGGTCTCAATCTCAGCGTCGCTGGTGACGCCCGGGCCCGGGAGGATCTCCACCGCAGCGAGCGTCTCGACGCTGGGACTCGCCATGAAGGCGCGGGCTTTGGCGACGGCGCGGAGGAGGAGGAGGGTGTCGATTGGGTTCGAGAGGGTGTTGAAGTCGACTTGTGTGCCGCCGGCGCCTGGGGTGGAGGATCCGGGGTCGGGGTTCGTGCTGTTGATGGTGATTGTGCCGCGCGAGAGGGGTTTTTGGAGGGCTACGGGAACGGTTTCCGCGCCGCCCCAGGTAAATTCCATGACGCCTGCCTTTGGATTGCGGAATCTCTGGCTCAGGATCTCACGCTGGCGGTTGAAGCCCTCGAGGAGTGCCGGGTTCTCGGCGTAGACTTCAGGAAGATATTGCAGCGGGTCTTGGGTTGTGACGGCGTCTGCGATGGCTTGGTAGTTGTCTGGATCGAGGTCTTGGAGGGATGTGAAGACGACGCGGTTTCCCCAGGCGTGTGTGTGTGGCCCGGTTCTGTTGGCTTCGTACTCTGCCCAGGACTCGTTGTAGAAGGTTTCGTTGTTCATGAGGGTGGGGTTGATGGATGTGTCGTTTGCAACTTTGTAATGAGACATGAGCTTTCTGACAGGAGTTCTAAAGTGGCTGTTCAACTTACAATCGTAGACCATGAAGATGGAAGGATGGTCCTGGAAGTTCGCACCAACACCTGGTAAATCAACCACAACCTCAATATCCAATGACTTCAACAGCTTCTGAGGCCCAATGCCACTCAATTGGAGTAGTTGAGGGGTGTGGACTGCGCCCGCGGCGAGCACCACGTTCCGAGATTCCACGAACTTGGTCTCGGAGCCATCACGGCTGCCAATCACTATGCCGGTTGTTGTGTTGCCCTCAAATCTTATCGCTGCACCGTAGTGACGTATAAGCAGATGTAGATTCTCGCGGGCGCTGACTGGATTGAAGTAGGCAGTCTCAGCGGTTGATCGAGTCGCGTTCGGACCGCCAGAGTTCTGGGGGAGCCATGCAATGCCGACGTTGTCACCGGCAGCACCGTCTTTCAACGTGTGCACTTTGATGTCCTGAGCCCATGCTTGTGCCATGAGAGCTTTTTGGTGACATTAGCAAATTAATCAGCGAGGACATGACTCCGTCAAGAGGGCACCTCACCAGACTCTGGCCACTGCCACGAAGGAAACCCGACCTGAATGGGACCATCGCCATACGCATTCTCGCTCCATTCGTACCCGTACTCCTCAACATACTCACCCACAGGCGGCGCGAACGTAGACGACTTTTGGAAATATTTGAAAAGGGTCGCCCAGCCCCAACCGGGGTTCCCAAGGGCCTCCCACGCATCATAGTCGGCTTCGGAGCCACGGTCCCAAGCCATTCCGTTGACGGTGGAGCCTCCGCCGACCACGGCACCGATACGAAGGCGGGATGTACGATTACCAAGATGGGTTTGAGGGACCGACGTCACGTTGTAGAGGCGCGCCGACTGGTCGTATGTTGCAAAGTAGGGCACGGTGACGTTGATTGTGTTGGCAAAGTCTCCATATTCGACGACCAATACCGTTTCTGAGGGTACACACATAGAATCAGCATCAGATACGTTGGATTTGAGACTATTGATGACGCTGAGACTCACTTTCTGGATCTTCGCTCAGTCTGTTGGCGACGACCAGGCCGCTTGTTCCGCCCCCAACCACGATAAAGTCATACTGCTCGGCGATTGAGTCGAAAGTTCTTTCGACCTGCTCAGTATGTTGTCCTAGCACTGAAGCTGTCGCCAACAGGAGTCCAATCACTAGTTTAGACGCCATGCTCGGTCCGGTGGTTGAGGAAATCGGAGGCGAACTTCGTGCATGGAAGAATAGCGACGACCGGCCTCAGAACAACTCCCCATGTCTGACGGAAAGCGCTTACTTTAAGTACGTTGAAGCCAATTCTTTGGTGCAATCCAACAATGACTGAATGAACATCTGCTCACCTTGCTTATTTAAGAACCCCGCACCGGTGATGTGCCAATGCAACATCCCAACTGTATTCTGCAGTGCGACATACGAATCGGTGGGCAGGGCCTCGGAATAGGCTACTGGATGCAGTGTGCTGAGTTCTGTCACAACGGAGTAATGATACGGCGACGGAGGTTGTACCGATTGTGGTATGATCTCACTTTGCATGGCGGGTAAGATTTGCATCGGTGAGCGAAAGAGCCCCATCTTACTCAAAGCGACCGGTGAACTTTCCACAATTCTAGAAAGCACAACCCGTATGTCATTAGTCTTGGGATAACTACTCCATTCATTGCGTTAGTTCATCTGATCCAACCCGTCTCGCATCTGTCATTTGCTCTGGAGTGGGTTGCTGCCGGCCCTTTCGAGGCAATGGCTTCCTGATAACCTCCACTTCGCGATGCATCCAGATTGCCCGAGCTTCCATACTCGCTCTCAACGCTCCATCCTACCGGCTCCCTTGGAGTCGTTTCGCCGCTCCCGCCTGCAGAAAAGCTGTATGCCTTGCCGGTATATCCCGGTGGTCGAGGCCAAACCTTTGGTATGGCCGAGAGCACGCTGCTCATGCTTCTTTTCTTGGGGACGGGCTGAATGACAATTCGCACCTGCTCTTCTTCGGAACTTTTGCCACTGCTGCCTTCGGTTCGCGGCATATGACAAGGTCGATCGTAGGCTGGAGCGTTAGATGTCGGCCGATTCATCATAGCGGTAGCAGCTATGGCAGATGTCATGTAACGGTCGTCTTCGTTCAACTCAAGATGTCGCCTGCGTTTGGACCTTTGTCGACGTATGCAGAGGAATAGCAGGATCAGAGCTGTGAGAGCAAAGGTTGCGCCTACAGCGACGCCTGCGATTACTCCAGGACTCAACGATGGCCTGGCAGTGCGCTCAGTTGGAGGAAGAAGAGTTTCCGTAAAGGGTGGAACAGCCGTCGTCGAAGTTGATCTCATAGAGGGACTACTGCTTGCTGAGGGCCCAACCCTTGCTGAGTTACCGTCATTGGTCACAGGCGATGGACTTGGAAGTACTGAGGATGATGTAAAGGTACTGCGAGGAGTATCGGATTCTGAGCGGATGCGACTACTCTCGGGTGCGCCTATGGTGTTGGAGACGACCGAAAGCTCCGTGGGTTCAAGGGCTTTTGGCGTCGTTGCCGTGACAGAAGAAGATTTGAGGTCTATAAACGATGCAGTTTGCTGAGCGCCATCGCTGGAAATGACCTTGTGGCTAGCCGGTGGAGATGGTGCGATCGCAGGTGAGCTGGAACCTCCATCCTCAATGGGAAGGGTCGTGGTTGTAAAGATCGTCGACGTGAGAGTAGGCGTCTTCGTCACAGAAACGAATATGGGTTCGAAGATGGTGACAGTGCGGACGATGGTGCCGCTCGCCACTATTGTGGTCGTGATCTCAATGGTGACTACGGAAACCCTATTGATTGAAGCTGGGGTCTGCCTCCGAACAGGAGCCGGGTGCGATGAGAAGCCAGCACCTTCAAGGTAGTGCGTGTCGGTCGAGGAGATTTCGGAAATCGCCGTTTGATCCGATGCGATGGCGTCTGCCGCGTCTCTCACTGCAATATTTCGAGGTTGCGACGCGGTAACGATATTCGTCTCGAAGACCAGGGTGGGATTGATGAAAGTCAAGGTCTGCTGAAGAGGCGCCCAGATCACTTCGGTTCGGCTAGCAAGCTCGACAGTCACCGTTCGGACAACAGTGACGGTGGTGACTTGAATTGTCGCTTCAACGGGTGGTCTAGACCATATGGTTAGCGTCAATCTAGGCGCAGTGAACTTTGTACTTACGTGAGGTTCTGTCTCGCCCACATCTGGTGAAGGGCTATATCATCCTGCTTCTGGCTGGCCTTCTCTTCTAGCAGGATTTTCCCGGCCGGAGCGCTCTCAGGCTCCTGGGGAGCTCGAGTCGTTGCCAGAGTCTGCAAGTATCCGTCGTCCGAGAATGAGGTCAACGATGGCTCGACAGCAGAGTGACAGAACGTGGCGAGATTTGCGTCGGCGATGGTTGATATCAAAAGAAAGATCATGAAGCCGCGAAGCTTCGCCATGGTTGCTAGATGGATCGCATATCCTCTAGTGCCCTCAACAAACTGAGTGAAGGAAAGACGTTTGAGAAAAGGAGGGAAAGAAGGGGAAATGAGAGAAAGAGTAGATGGTATTGAAGGGCAAAAGGCCAACGAAAGTAGAAAGTGAGCAGCCTTGAAGAATTGAGAGAAATACACAAAGCAGACGTGGAAGTGGGAAGGAAGTAAGGTCAGTAAGGTCCCTGGACAAAGGCAAGTGAATGCGGCAAGATGCAGGGTAGGCCTTCCTTCCTAATGCCATTGGCCGTTGAAAGAGAGGAAAGAGAACCTTGGAAGTAGTTACATGAGGAGAAAGCTGGACCGGAGGCTCACTGCGAGTACCCTCGTGTAACTTCATGCACTACGGGGAAACATTACGATTGGCCTCTTCTGCCGTCCTTGGTGATGTCGTGAGACAATAAGTAACATGGGGAACTGAGGACTCGGGCCTTCTATCTTCAACCTGGTCGCTGGGTTTCGATGGAAGAGGGCTTTGTGTCTGACCTTGACAGAACACTCTAGGATATTGCGATACTTTCAGAGCAAACCATACACTCATCTCTAGGTGAGAGCCCCAAGGACTAGAGGCGTTGCCGGAATATTCTGTGGCATGAGTTGAGGTTTGAAGCTAGGCTTGACACCAAGCAAAGCAATGAGTAAGGTAGGAAGGCAATTCATCTTGGGTGAGAGACCAGTTGTAACACTTCTGATGCGTTTGGTTCGTCCATCCCGAAGATAAAAGCAATCATGAGATAGATGGGAGATTCCCATACCACGCTCCAAGATCGGAATAAGATGAATTTGAGATCCAGTGTCCTTCACATCCGAGAGTCAACATCGCCGGGGGTGTTGCCTCGCCTATCATGGATGGGAAAGAATCTGGTAAGCTTTGAACTGTGGGATAATCAGCCTTGTCTGGCTTTGCAGCAACATATTAGTCACAGCGGCCTCAGAGTAGAGACATTGCAAGAAGAAAGCGGTTCAATTTGGTGTGACCAAGGGATTCAGAGTGTCCACAGAGCTTTGACCCCTGATGAAACAGATACCTGGCTTAGTAAGCACGAGATTCACTCCTAATGTTCAGCTCCTTGCCCCGCCATGTCAAATCGGCACCAATAAACCAAGAGCACAGGACGGCGACGAACAAGGTGCAAATGCAATGTCATGGACAATCGATTGAATGAGAGGCTGTCTAGACCTAGTTATCTGCTAGTCTACTAGGCGCGTTTATCTCCTCCTGATACAATGCCGATAACCCCCATATCAGTCCCACGCCCTATGTACTTTCGGAAAGATGACGTTCCTTCCAGGATACAAAGCCGGTGATGGCCGAGGACAGTCTTCGTTGTCTTCTGCAAACATTCGCACTGCCCAAGCGTGAAGAGATTTTCTCTCTAACTCCTAATGTCATCAGAAGAACGTAGCTTTCCCCGGTGACCACGGCACGACAAAGACTGTCCAAGAATCGACGGCTCAAGCATCATACTGGGCAAAGGCATCCACAATCCTCTGTGGCCAGCTGTGTCTCGGAATCGTCTGAAAGTGGTTATAGAGCAGCTTGCGCACAAGACCATTGCCCATCTCTCGGTACTCCGAGTCCGAAGGCGACTCATGGTCCTGGGCGCCAGGCATTCTGACCCATCCTTCCTTCCGGTTTGAGGTCATGGTAATCTTCTCCATGGCATAGAAATGCTGCTGGTGGGCTGTCGTCGTGTAGTTGCAGTCCAGCGCACGAGCAGCGAAGCGCATGCTCACCATGGCCGCCAACACATGCTCGTTAGCATTGGAGAATCGATCCGGGATCAGGTGCTTGGTGCGCTCGACAAAGAGCCTGTACCACGCGTAGTCCGAGTTGAACTGGCAGCCGAGCAGCGCGTCCTTGAGGCCTCGCTCCATGGAGAAGGGGGCGAAAGTGGCCTTTTGCCAGGAGACGATGCCGGCCAGCTGGAGTTCCTTCTCAGGCTTGCCGTCGGCGGGATCGCTGGCGGGCTGCTCAACGAGCTTGACGAGGATGTTGCGGGGCTCGAGGTCCATGTGGCAGAGGACGAGGGCCCTGCCGAGCTCCTGGATGTGTCTGCATGTGAGAAACTGGACGTCCATTGGATGATCCGCGCCGGGGAACCTGATGTTGAAGCTGCCGTCTTTGCGCTCTGTAAAGGTGGTGGCTGGGGAGTGGTGGCGGGCGGGACGGAATTCGCTGGCGTAGCGCTGGAGAAGGAGGCGGACGCGCTTCTGTAAGGTGGACTGCGGAGGCCAGGCGGGGATTTGGTCCAGGGGAATCGGCTCGGGGGTCTTGGGACCGTTGAGGACGACGGGGGCGGTGTAGTCGATGTTGCCGGACAGATCGACGGCCCTGAGCGCCTCTTCAATATCCTTCTCAGAGAAGCCATGTTCCTTCTGGAGGGTTTCAAGCGCAGTGACGAGCTGGCCCATGATGCGGTCCTGCGACTGAGGGGTGAGGGAGGACCAGACTTTGTCGAGGGTCACTGTGTTGGGGATGTGCTCTGTCACGATGTAATCGACATCGCCATCATCCGTCTCATAGACACCAACGCGGATGACGCGGGGGACCAGATCGGGGAGCCAAGAGCGAGCGATCTCTTGACAACGCCCTGCCGTGTAAAACGTGGAGACGTTTCCGACGGGGTTGGTGATGTTGACAAAGACGCCAGCGTTTATAGGGCTGGGGCCAAACTTGACGTCGAGGATGAGCTGCTTGGGGATGCCGGTCTTGGGAGGCTCGTCAAAGGTGAGCTTGTAGGCGCGGCGGGCGATGAAGGGCTCGCGAGGGTGAATGAGGTCGATGCTGGAGGGTTTGGCTCCCCACAAGACTTTAGGAACCATCTTGTCGACGAATTGACGGTATCCGACCTCGAGCTGTCTGATGTTGACGCCTCCTCTGTCGGCGAGAATGGAGAGCAGTTTGGGGTCAGTCGGGACGACCATCTTGGAGCTTTGGGGATGAGAGATGGTGAGAGCTGATGTTGGGATGGATGCCTTTTCTTGCTGTATCTGATGGTTTGAAGATGAGAAAATGAAGGTTTGATCAGGTTGTGGGCGAGAGTGAGGTACTCACGATTTGAAATCTCAAACACCCTGCAGTTGGAAGGTACCTGGAAGTAGGGCTGCTGAAGTCCACCTTGTGACTGGCAAGCTTGAGGATAAAAAAGTCAGGCCAAGACAGAAAAGATTGCGAGCCGCTTGATTATTTTGGAAGGAGGGGAAGTAAGTCCAAGGCTGAGGCGAGGCGGTCAAGTTGAAAAGAATGGCAGCAAACGGACGCCAGGATAAACAGAGGCGTATTCGGGTCCCAAGATGAAGGGAAGATGATGGGTATGGGCATCAGGAGTGTTCGTCGAGTGCTCGATCAGGCAGCAGGCAGAGCAAACGGAGCAAAGGTCCGCACATGAAGGAAGTTGGCGTGTATGCAGGAACCTGGGGCAACGGTCTATTGCATCTTTTGGACGATTCACTCGAAATTCACCCCGAGCCATTTACCTTCACTTAGTCCAGGTGGGAATTGCTCCTAGTGAAGCCTGGCTATCGACGCCGACTGGTGTTCTCATGATAGCAAGACTAGTACTCAAGCCTGCTCATGAAAGCTTAGTGGTTATGGATAGCAATTATCGAGCAATGTCATCATATATCAGCATGACAAAGCATAGCACACCGGCCGCTCTCTCTCAGAAGTAAGACAGGCAGTTGCTCCGATGGGAAAACATGCAAGCGGCACAGCTCATGATTATGAACATGCATCAGCGGAGCCCCCACCCACAGAACTGGATCGAGAGATTTTACGGAGACAGCCAAGGTTAATATTCTATTTCTTGCGAGGTGACGTTTGCCGTTGGCCAGAAGCCAAGACGACGTTCTACGACATGACTTGATATACTAGCTTGAACACGGGCAGGCGCCTGCAAGCGGTGTATGTGTTCTTGGAGCCATGGGGAACTTGGCATCCTTCAAACTAGAGGAATTGCTGCGTTTGCCTCCCCACAGCCGGCCAAAAGGTTCAGTAGAATGACGCATGGCTTGCTAGCATATGAGATTATTAATTGAAGCAAGGTACGAGAGTAAAGTAAAAAGCAACCAACGGGTGCAAAAGCAGTGTAAGGTAGCTTAGCAGCGGGCGTTGCCGGATAGAACCTCAGAGATCCATATCCGCATTGAGGAGAAAGCTAATCGTACTGTACACAGGGTGTAAACCCAGGATGCCACACCACGCGAGCCAACCGTGCCACCGTCGTCAAATGCTGACCAAAAAGATGTGGGCGCAAATGACAGTTACCCGTCCCGCTGTCATGCAATTGCACCGTTCACACATGGGCTGACATAGCAGGATCTGGCCATGGAAATGGCCCGATGCAACCTGGGCACATTGTTGGAAATAGAGCTGCTGCCATTGGTCAAAAAGATCTCTAGCCAATGGAAGGGTAGCTGATGACCTGGTGCAGGGATCACCCACCATGATGGGCAGGAACCGTGACGTCGGGACTCGGCCCCTCCGTCCCTGCATCGCAGATGCTTAAAAGGACCCCTCTGCGACTGCCTTTTTGGATGGTGTTCCATTCGATACAGATCAATTCAGACCAATTCAACCCAAGACAACTCTCACATCGCTCCCGACTTCTTCTACATTCAGAATCAGTTTCTACTTGCTATCCTACCCTCTACTAACCTCACCTTCCCACTTAACAATCACAATGACTGTCACCAAGGCTTCCACCTGCTGCGGCAAGAGCGCCGAGTGCGTCTGTGGTATGTACTTTTCATCCCCTGATCCCCCGATCCCTCAACTTCAACATCATCTCGACATCTCTCTCGTCCTTGAACACAATATCATCTTCAAACCATCCATAACCGACAATGACACTACCAAAACTTTACAAGCTAACCCGTCTTGCTCCTCAGCCCAGCAAGCTACCTGCTCCTGCGGCAAGCAGTCTGCCCTCCACTGCACCTGCAGCAAGGCCGCCTCCGAGAATGCTGTCGCCGGACCTCGCTGCTCGTGCAGAGCCCGCCCCGTTGGAGAATGCACTTGCGACCGTGCCGCCACAGAGAACACTAAGCCATCCGGCGAGACCTGCTCCTGCGGATCTCGTCCCGCAGGTATGTTCATTGATCTTCTCTTCTCTCTTTCGCATGATGGCTGACACCCTTCTTAGATGCCTGCACATGTGATAAGGCAGCCACAACCACGTATGACCGATCTGAGCACGAGATCGACTTCACCACCCGCCAGTAACTTAACTTCCCCTGCAAACCTATTCGTAGCATTAGGATCGGCGTTCAAGGGTCTCTGGGATTAGTGTTGCAGCCCGACGGCGATGGGTTCGACAACTGAGGACAAGGCGTTAATGGTTTATGATGGCACGGCTGCTTTGGAGCGCACAATGGGTACTGGACGATAGGATTGGCCAACAGTCAACATGAATACCACACAGATTCTCGACGTTTCTTACTGGATATCGGATCTTTTACGCCAGGAGCTCGTCTACTGCTGCCTCCTACTGGCATTGCTCGTCTATGACCCATCTATGACCGTATCACTCTCCCGTTTGGTATGGCGCTTCTATCGACCAGTCGTTATTCCGGTATACGACTTTTTGTTCGGACGGGTTGAGAGATGGCTGCGAGAAGTTTGGGGCCGCTGCAGATGTTGGCAGAAAGAGCACCAGGATCTTTGGACAGAGCGACTGAAGTTCTGGATGTGGTTGGCGAATCCGAAACGCGTCTAGAAGATGGTCATCATGTTCGCGGCGTTCTTCATGGCCAACTACTTCGGCAAGGGCTTCTCGAAGGTACTGAGCTTCTTCGTGACTGAGCCCAGGGTTGTGGAGCCACTCAAGTCATTGGGGCCCGGAAAGGTTAAGGAATCTGGAAGAAAAGAGAGGCTTGAAACAATAGAGGAGGTCGACGAGGAGGAGGGGTCTGACGAGGTAGAGGAGCCTCCTGCGCCGGCTCCAATTCAGCCTCAGCAAGGCGGTGGCGGAAACAGGGGGAAGAAACCAAAGAACAAGAAAAACAGGAGAAAAGGGAAACGCTGAGAGAGTTACTCCGACCAGACCAAGGATTGGCGGTGTCGATATGAAGTCCAGACGAGACTGACATTCATGCGACAGCGAATTGTGGATACAAGACACCAGCGATAACAAGTATACCATCCAGTAGCTAGCGATGAGAATCAACGTGGCATTCATTGGTAACAACCTTTCGAGTCAGACATGAGGAGGTGACTTGGTTTCGTTTTCAAAGGCGAACCAAGATGCCATGCTTGGAGCGTAGTATTATTAGGGCCACTGTGTGCATCGCCATTGTTGCTTCCAGACTTCAAAATTTCCTGAAACTTTTCGGGAAATGCTGTGGATGATCAAGGTGAGCACCATCTTGGATTCTGTGGACAATGGAGAGGACAGTATCGCATCGTAGGGAGGCAATCCTGGGAAATCGCCCTGGCAAGCGCGCTTCGTCGACTTACACACTGTCCGTCAAGACGCGGCTCTGTCTGAGCGGCTATAAGCAATTGGCTGGCTGGCGGGACCAACAGAGCATTGTGACGAGCTCAAACACTATAAAACAACAATATGGACCTCGGAAGCAAAACATAGAAGGCCGATTCTTTTGTCCAGCCGGGCACAATTTCGCGCCAAATTGCAAAGAAATGAAAGAAAGCCGAGTCGTCGTGGCGTGGGGATTCTGGGGGCATCGGCAGACGACGCGAGGTTTCCCCGACTCACCGGAAGGGAAGGACCCACCCTTGGATTTTTCGAATGATTTTTTTTTTGTTCTTGCCGGGCTCTTCCATTGCGATTGCCTTTTCTGCCGGAGAACTGCAAGAAAAAGGGCAGGTGTGACCGGGCGGTCAGAAGCTCTATCATCGATCGCAGCTTCCTATTGGAACATAACTGCACCCGGCCCCGGGAGCTCGGGCCATAGCTGCGCAAAAAAACGGCCCAGAAGGTCAGGTACCCATGGAAGGTACCCACCCGGGATCGCACTAGGTAAAAGGCAGTTGCGCCAAAGAACGAACCTACTACGTACTGGGCCCTGGAGCCGCCAGCAGCGCACCGCAGCTAAGCCCGCGCTGAGAGCCACAAAGCGCCACCCCTGCTTGGTCAGAATTCCAGAGCCCAAGAAAATAAAGCTGCACCTTCCGGTCGCGTCACTTCCGCCCTACCCTCGAAACAATTTCTTTCTTCCCCCCATACCCAGAATAATCCTCCTCTTCTGACTCTCTTCTTTTCAAGTTCTTCATCTCGATTGCATCAATTCGCATCACAAAGAATCGATTCTTCAATTGTTCTCTGCGAAACCTTCGATTTGACCAAAATCCCCATCCCATTACACGCGTTTTATCGCCAAGCACACATCATATCATCACCTGACGATCATGCCTCCCAAGGCTGCCCCCAAGAAGGCTGCTGAGCCCAAAGCAGCACCGAAGAAGACTGCCCTCGCCAAGAAGGGCAACGAGATCACCAAGAAGCCTGCCGCGAAAACCGCTGGAAAGAAGGAAGCTACTACCAATGGCGCGACTGCCGCCTCCAAGAAGCGCAAGCTCGCCGAGGAGGAATCAGAAGTCGAAGCGTCCGAGGCCGAGGAGCCCGAGAAGACCGAGAAGCCTGCCCCTAAGAAAAACACCAAGAAGGCAGCAGAGCCTGCTGTGAAGAAGACCAAGACCACCGCTGCCGCCCCCAAGAAGAAGGCCGCGGCTACCGAGGAGACCGAAGAGGAGCCCAAGGTCGCGAAGCCCGCAAAGAAGGTTGCCGCGAAGAAGGCCGAGCCCAAGAAGACTGCTGCCGCAAAGAAGACTGATGCCAAGCCCGCCGCTGATACCAAGAAGCGCAAGTCAAGCGAGGAGGCGACAGAAGACGAGAAGCCCAAGGCAAAGAAGTCAAAGACTGACACTGCTGAGGTCGACAGCCAGGCTACGGAATCGGCCAAGGCGACAGAGTCTGCGGATGAGGAGCCCGAGGCTGTCAAGCCTGCGAAGGCTACCAAGAAGGCCGCTGTCGCTGCCCCCAAGCCTCCCCCAGCCCACCCCCACAAGATTGGCAAGAAGATCAACTCTGCGCCGACCCAGATCCTCGATGTGTATGTATTCGGCGAGGGATCCTCTGGCGAGCTCGGTCTCGGCAGCAAGAAGCTTGACGGCAAGAAGGTTGTCGATGTCAAGCGCCCGAGATTGAACCCTAAGCTTGATGCCAAGGACGTCGGTGTTGTCCAGGTTGCCTGCGGTGGCATGCACGTCGTTGCTCTGACCAAGGACAACAAGATCCTCACATGGGGCGTCAACGACCAGGGCGCTCTTGGTCGCGACACCAACTGGGATGGAGGACTCCGCGACGCTGACGCCGAAGAGGAGGAAGACGACGAGGACGACTCCGGCATCAACCCCCACGAGAGCACGCCCACCGCCGTTGACGCGACGAACTTTGCTCCCGATGTCAAGTTCACTCAGGTCGTTGCCAGTGACAGTGCCACATTCGCCTTGACTGAGGATGGCAGGGTTTACGGATGGGGCACATTCAGAGTAAGCTATCTAACCGCAGCATGAGGTGATAAGTAGCTAACATTCTCCAGTCGAGTGACGGTATCCTCGGTTTCACCGACAAGATCCAGATCCAGAAGACTCCCGCCTACCTTCCCACATTGAAGAACATCACGGCCCTTGCTGCCGGTTCCAACCACATTCTCGCCCTTGACGACAAGGGTGTCGTTGTCGCCTGGGGTTGCGGCCAGCAGAACCAGCTTGGGCGCCGTATCATCGAGCGCAACAAGCTTTCCTCCCTTATCCCCCAGAGCATGGGTCTTCCCAAGAACAAGGTCGACCGCATTGCTTGCGGATCCTACCACAGCTTTGCTCTTGGCAAGGATGGTGCCGTCTGGGCCTGGGGTCTCAACAACTTTGCCGAGACTGGTATTGAGATGGGTGCTGGCGAGGATGACGCTGTTGTTCTGCGTCCTACCATTGTCGAGTCGCTCAAGAACTACAAGATCAAGCAGATTGCTGGTGGCGAGCACCACTCTCTTGCTTGCACCGAGGACGGCAAGCTCTTGATCTGGGGACGTCTGGATGGCCACCAGGTCGGTATTCCTGTCGAGGAGCTGGATGCGGAAAGCGTCATTAAGGATGAGAGCAACAACCCCCGCATTCTCTCTAAGCCTACTGCTGTTGAGGGTAAGTTCACCTGTCCATTCCTTACCGAGTATCGCTAACGTAAGTCACTAGATATCGCAAAGTGTGTATACGTTGCCGCTGGTGTCGACAACAACTTTGCCATCGACGGAAAGGGCGAGGCTCACTCGTGGGGCTTCTCTGCCAACTACCAGACTGGTCAGGGCACGACTGAGGATATCGAGACCCCGACCACCATTGACAACACCGCTGTCCGCGGTAAGAAGCTCGTCTTCGCTGGCGCCGGTGGCCAGTACTCTATCCTGGGAGGTGTTGCCGACGTTCCCAAGGTCAACGGCTTCGCGCCCCAACCAGCCACCGGTAGTTTCAGACCTGTTTTCTAAGTCTCTTAGAGAAAAGGTTGAACCTTGACAGCGCGGCGGCGAGTTCCAAATAACAGCAAGCGGATACGACTGGCTTCTACAAGAACACGGTTGATGAACGAGCAAGCGCCGCATTCACCAGAAATAAGAGGTGGACTCCATACATGAGCCGAGGCGGCATACCAATTCCAGTCGCGATGCTTTTTCCTTTGGTTCATTCTCAGCATGAGCCATTTTCACTCGCGGTACGATACATTCGTGCAACAATCTGATTTTGACGAGTTTCCGGTTTTTTCTCCAATGTCCCCTGAGCGGACTAATAGATTTTTTCTGGACGAGAGCGGCAGTGAGGCTTCGACTCGGCATGAACGGATGGGCAGGTATAGAAACGGCCTCGAAGGGGAGTCAAACTTATGATACCAACGAGGATTTTCTGCTCGACAAGGCCCCTCCTATTGTGTGCCTAGCGGAGGATCGCGACCGCCGCGGAGGCTGTTTGGCTATGGAGACTGACGATAGTCTCCTGTAATACTATGCTTGGTCTCGAGAAGTTATCAAGGTCTGATCCTCCCCTTTTCTTTACACTTGATGTGTATATTGCGAGAGGATCTTCTAGCCCAGCATTGTGCATTTTTATCTTTTTAGCAGCATGGAAAACGGAAGGGATAGGAGGCATTGGACTATCAAAATTTATTTCTGGCTTCGTCTGAACATGATTAAAAGTATTGTACAATGACGGGAAGCATCGTCGGTCCTTTGGCTTTCGCCTCCTCTGGCAGCCGTGGGCATGCATCTGTCTGTTTCGTTGCCTTGTTCGTCTATCGTGGCTCCTTTTTGGGCTCCTGTTGGCTCTCGCACCTCTCCCGTGGCTCCCACAACTTTCAACTTCCATGGTATACACCAAAATGCGCCGTGCCCTTGTTGGTATGACTGGCCCTCTACAGTTCCGGCGTTTTCGAGATTCCTCGCGTGGCACCAGTTTGCCTTTTTGGTGATTCTAAGGTTTTCCTTCACGTTGTCACCCTACCTGCTCAACCCTTCAGCCCAGCCGCCGCCTTGGCCAGAGACCCGCCGCTGCCCCTAGAGCTGAAAATACCCATGATACCGAATCCGACGTAAAACAGCGCAAGCGGGTACGCCACGAGCCCGCGCATACCCCTCATCCGTCCAACAGCGCAAAACATGCCCGAGGCGGAGTACGTGCACCAGAGGATAGCCATGGTGGTGAAGACGATACCAAGGGGCGTGTCCATGGGCATAAAGACGCCGAACACGCTGGTGGCCACCAGAGGGAGGAGGCAGTATCCCAGCACAGAGGAGGAGCGGGTGAAGGTCAAGGTCGAGGAGAAGTGGCCCGCGGCGTTGCGCGACGGGTGGTCGTGGTGGGTGTCCGGGGCGCCGGGGTAGCCTCCACCGACGGAGGATACGGGCCCGCCGTATTGGGGTGCTTGGGGTGCTGTTGAGGGGTGGGCGTCGGTGGGCGTCATGAGGGAGAGGATTATGTGGAGGGAGGTGCTTCCTAGGAGGGCGAGGCCGTAGATGTAGCCGAAGTGGATTTTGCCGGAGAGGAGGAGGAAGGTGCCGTACTGAGAGAGGAGAGAGGTTAGCTTTGTATTTGTGGTAGGGAAGGGAGGTGAGGTTTTGGGTTTTGCAACGTACGGAGAGGACGAAGAGTAGGGGACCGAAGAGGTCTGCGTCGTCCATTAGGTGTTGGTCGATTCGGCGGAAGGGGTTCAGGACCGCCAGAGTCTGCAAATCATCGAAGGTCAGCCAAGATGCTCTCCCCATGTGCAGATCCATTCTTATAGAGGTTGGGGGAGCAAGTTCTCTCAATGCTTCACGCCCAATCGCGCATCGCACCCAATAAAACACACCTTTGCCTGAATATGCCCAAAGTTGACCCCAAGCTCCTCGAGCAAGGGCGGCTCGCCATCATAGCCTTCAGTCGAAAAGGCCGCCAGCCAACCCGTGCGCAGACCGCCCTGCTCGCCCATGCGACCCGATACACCGACGCCGCCGCCAGGAGGGGCGCCAAAGGCTGCCGCACCGCCGAAGCCGCCTGCCGCGGCGGGTTGGGCTCCGTAGCCGTAGGAGGCCTGTTGTGGGGTTGCGTGGCCCGAGACGGCGCCGGCTGGGGAGTAGGAGGAGGGGTAGAACTGGAGGTTTTGGGCACCTCCTCCTCCGCCGCCGCCGCCTCCTGCGCCGGGGCCGTAGGATTGTTGGGGTTGGTAGTAGTTTGACATTGTCTGCTGTGTATGTCGGATTTGAGAGGTTGAGGTTGAGGTTGAGGTATGTTTGGTATTGGTAAATTCGTTGGAGTGGCCTTTCGATTACTACCCCCTTGTCTGGAGTAGGCGCGCCTCGATTCCGTTTCGTTTCGTCGTCGGTTCGTGATAGGTGCCGTTGCAAATCTGGTTCCAATGGATTGTGTGTAGGATATAGGAGCTAGTCGTCGGTCGTGGGCTCGAGAGCCGTTTTGCGCCGGGGTTGCGAGGCGCGTTTGGGTGCGTGAGTGGACAGGTGGTACCTGGAGCTGGCGATATTGGAGACGTAGCTTCTTTCGAGGCTCACCACGTCAGTCAGGGCTGGTCGCTGGAGCTGTAGAGTGGGGCCGTGAAGAATCCTTCTTGCCTGAACCTTGAGGCATGGGAGTAATGCCTGTCAGGCACAAGTGTCTATCGATAACGATAAGATAGCTCTGCTTATCCTGTTATCGATAAGATAACATCTAATCATGTTTCCATCCCCCGGACCTTTCTTGACGACCCTGCACCGGCATTCCTTGTTCCCCAGTTCTCCAGTTCTTGTGGACGTAGTAGTGTATTATTCCACGAACACATTATGCATCAGCAGGATGAGATGAACTGCGGATAAAGCAACAGCTATGCATAAGTCACTAGATCATGTCATCGTCCCACTGAGATTGTCAACGTCACGCAATTCTCTCTTCTTTGCTGCAACTTGCAAGCATCAGCTCCAGCAAGTGTTTGCCTCCAGAGAGCGAACAACGGCAGCCAATTCCTCTTCCATCTAGCGTCAAACAAAGCGCAAATTTCTGCCCGCCAGATTAGGCAAGCAATTCTTCCAAGGATGTTCGTCCGGGGATGGACGCTTCTTCTGCCAGCCCACATAACCCAATCCCCAACCAAACAATACGCTTGTGGGCAGACTGCGGCAGTTTTCTGCTGCTCCTGACTCTCCTCACTAGAGCCCCTATCAACCCATGACATCGGTAACTGGCCACGAGGTGACTGGGCCGCCAAGCATCACGGCAGTGGACTTCCATCTCCACTCAAACCACGCAGAACCAGAAGTTCTGGACAACATCGCGAGGTCAGAGAGTGCATGCGCTCTCCAAGATGGACAAGTCTCCCTTGTTCTCACCTCATTCTAAGGTGCTCATGCCATCACTAAATAGACATTTGGTCCTCGGGCATGTTTCGTTCGAAAAGCCGACCATTTGGTGTCGTGACATTGCTCAACTGAGTCGTGTGCCTGCTCAATACGATTTAAAGCCCTAGTCAACGTTCCATCGAGTCCGTGTACGGCTGCTCTCCGAGATGGTGGACTGAGATCTTCCGGTCGAGGCTCTCTCCGGTGCCCGAGGAAGTGGTGCGAGCTGCTTTTCCGTTGGGGTCGCTGGTGTACTGTCCTCCCTCGTGGCTCATAAACCGCGTATTACCTTCTTCAACAACCTCGACCGCATCCCTAGTAAGCCCAGGGAACCCCTCGTTCATGCGGTCCTGGGAATCTCTCGATTGCCGGGATTTCTATCCCACGGAGATGTCGATGGATCCTACCTCGAAGCCAGGTCTCCATCAATGAGGCGGCCCTACGGTGGTGGAGTTTGTTTTCCACCAACGGGAGGACGGTCTGCTTTCTAGCCCAATTTAACAAGGGGGTCAATGGTGGTTGCGAATAGAATGCCACGGCCTGGATAGCAGCTGTCTGCAACGAAAGTACAGCGTTACCTTCATCAAGACCTAGACTGACAGCTCTCAGAGACGAGGGCTCCCTGTTGACGATGCGAAGTTTGTATTTAAGCTTGATGGCAGCCGGCTAATCGGCAAGAGCTGATCCCTCTCGATCAGTCTTCACTGCTGCAGTCATTCATTCCTTACCTTGCCATTGGTCTTTTTGGTCTTTTAACAGCAAACATGGGTCTCTACAGGTTCCTCATCGCCATCCTCCCGGTCGTCTTGGCCGCGGACCTCTACGTCGCGCCCGCCGGCTCAGATAGCGCTGCCGGGACTCTCGCTGCTCCTCTCAAGTCCATCCAAGTTGCCGTCGACAAGGCCGTTGCCGGCGACACCATCTACCTCCGTGCCGGCACATACTCGCCCACGACTAACATCAAGATCACCAAGAGTGGTACTTCCGCTAAGCCCTACACCCTGACGGCTTACAACGATGAGGCCGTCACCATCGACGGAGAGGCTTTGCCCGGCACCCCTGGCGCTCTGGATTCCTCCCTCGCCAACGCCGACCGCGGTGTTCTTCACATCGAGGGGGCCAACTACTGGAAGTTTTACAAGTTGACCATCATCAACGGCCCCTACGGTGTCTACCTCCGCGACGGATCCAACAACTACTTTGAGCGCATCGTCACCCACGACAACTACGAGACGGGCTTCCAGATGCAGGGCTCCCTGAGCAACAACCAGGTCATCTACCTCGACTCCTACCGCAATCGCGACCCCCGCAAGAACGGCGAGAGCGCCGACGGCTTCGCCTGCAAGGAGGGCTCCGGCACGGGTAACATTCTGAAGGGCGCTCGTCTTTGGGAGAACGTCGACGACGGTTTGGACCTTTGGTTAGTTATATCTTCCCACATTCCCCAAGCCCACCTAAACACCCGCTAACAAACACAACAACAGGGAGTTCAAGTCCCCCGTCACCATCATGGATACCATCTCATGGGGCAACGGCGTGAACCGCTGGGGCTTCACCGACTTCCAGGGCGACGGCAACGGCTTCAAGCTGGGCGGCGGCGACGCCGCCGACGTCGGCTCGGCGAACCACGTCATCACCAACAGCATCGCCTTCAACAACGTGGCCAAGGGCTTTACCGACAACAAGCAGCCCGGCAACTTCCAGTTCACACGCAACACAGCCTACAACAACGGCGCCGTCGGCTTCCAGACCATCACGACCAAGTCAACGCTCAAGAGCAATGTCGCCGCCGCCAACTCGGCGACCACGGCCAAGTCGGGACAGACGTCGCTCGTCAGCGGCACCACCAGCAGCGGCAACTCGTGGGACGGCAGCGCGACCTGGTCCGCTTCGAGCTTCAAGAGCGTCGATGTTAGCTTGGTTAAGGGTGCGCGCCAGGCCAACGGCAAGATTGTGGCGAGCAACTTCTTGATTCCTACCTCTGGTGAGGCCATTGGTGCCACCACCACCTGGTCCTAGATCTCGTTTTCACGTCTTGGAACATACTATCTTATCCCGTAAATAATTCATCTGTACATACTTAGACTGCCATAGAGCGGAGTACATAAACCAACCAGTACATATCCTCTTACCTATAAGACTCTTCTGCCTTATTCAGCGCTAGAGATTTTGCCTGAATGATTTGTCCCTTGGAAGCTTCGGAATGGTTGCTACTCAGTCACGGAGACTGATGTACCAAGATTCTGAACAGTCGGGTCGGCCTAGTAACCCCTCGAGGTTGTGCTGTGAATGTCTGCGCCAACTCCTATTCTTCATCGTGCTCTCTATGCAGTAAACAACATGAGCATCAGACACTCGAGGTGAAATCAAGGTTCCATGGGTATGCAGTGCCGTCGAGACGTTGAAAGAGAGCACAAGCGCAGCGGAACATTTCGACGATGGACTCAAACTCAAATTCAAGCCCCGTGCCCTGTTGACAAGGGGAATCCATTGCTCATTTCCCGCGAGCATCAGGGTGAATAACAAGCCACAGGAGAGGCGGCCTACTTGAATCAGTGTTGTGGCTGAGGAGAGCACATGTGGCGCAGTATGCACGGAAGGCCCGAGAAAAAGTTGTCGGCGCCCGGCCAAACCCGCTCCTCCGAAGCGCAGGAAGCTCGGAATTTCTCGTCGGCAATTTCCATGTCGTCGATGGATTTTTTTGGATAGGTTGCGAGCCATCCTTACGCCCAGCGCCCCCCCGTACCAGCCAAGCTGTACTGAACACGCGCGACATCGCATCTCGGGTTCCTGTATACCGTGCGATCAGTCATCGAGCATCGGTCCGCCTCTAACAACAACATCTCTACCGCCCTTCGCGCAGAGGCTACTAATACAGCAAACATGGTGAGTTCGCCTCAAGCTTTCCCCTCCTACCCTACTCTCTCGCGCGTGCGCCCTTCGAACCCGAATGCGCCGCCAGAGCTCATCAACCTCCTACCGATCCCGCGAAGCGAAACCCGACTAACCCTCGCAACCCTTAGGCATACCGCCTCATCACCCAAGTCGTCTTTGTCGGCACCCGCATCGTCGGTCGCTCCTTCGCCGCAGCCTACAAGCAAGCGCAGGCCTCCTCCGAGTACGCCCGCGCGCAAGCCAAGAACGGCAACGCACCCGCCGGCACAAAGGGTGCCGGCTCCGGCGGCTCGGGCATGACCCTTGACGAGGCGTGCAAGATCCTCAACGTCGAGGCACCCGGCAAGAACGGCGCCGACGCCAACCCGGGCGAGGTCATGGAGCGCTTCAAGAAGCTGTTCGACGTCAACGATCCCAAGAAGGGCGGCAGCTTCTACCTTCAGAGCAAGGTGCTCCGGGCGAGGGAGAGGTTGGAAAAGGAGATTGGGCCGTTGGTGGAGAAGGAGGAGGTCGAGGCCGAGGTGAAGGAAGGCTTCAAGCCTAAGATTTACAAGGACCGGTGAACTGCCACCGCGAGAACTGCGGCGGCGGCGGCAGGACGGTCGTCACGAGGACGCTGACGCAGTAACGGACGACGGAAGCTTCTCCTGCGACGAGCGATCTTAGGCCGGGCCAGACCGAACCGATGTACGAACGGACCCCGACGGAGGGATGGGAGGGGGTATGACCACTGAGCGTGCTCTGCCAAAGAGCTGCTCGAGGGTCAGAAAACTGTATTGGAACAAACTTCACTCGACTCCGCATGGCATGGCGTTTTTAGGAGGTGGAATCTCTTTTTTGATTATTTTGGCGCGCGCGCTCACGGCACCGCCAGCATTGGCACGGTTAGACGATAAAAGGGGGCTTTGCGTGAAGAAAATTTGTTAATACTACTGTACTATAAACATGATGGGAAGAGAAGGAGAAAGAGAGACGGGGGACTTCGGACCGATGGGAAGAGGTCTTTAGAGAATGCAAACACCATATTGCTACTCATGCATAGAGCCAATGAAATGCGTCTCACGCTTGATTGAGTTGTTGACTGGTGGCTCAACGTTGCTTGGATTCTGGCATTTTTTCACGACTTTGGGTGAACATGTTCCAGTGCCATGCTGACTGACTGTGTACATGAATTTTGACTTTTTCAATCCTTTTCAATATACATTATCTCATTATTTCGAGCAGCCAGCCGCCCCTCCGATACTTGGCCTACATCAAGTACTTCACAACAACGCAGGACATCCATCCCCACCCATCAACACAGAACTACATGCCTCAAAATTCTGCCCAAACACAAAAAGTGAACCGATCGCGATGATCAGTCCCAGGTAATTGCCCAGAGGCGGATTCGAACCGCCGTCAACACGGATCGCTGTATAGAAGAACCACAACGTATCATCCTAACCAACTAGACGATCTGGGCGAATTGAAGCTTGCATGTGTCTCCTTGGTGGGGGAGGAAGCTTGGTTGAAAGATCCGCTCGGAAACGGGTCTATGGACTCTCAAGTGAGGTGGGAGACGAGATGCGTGAGGGCTTACGCGCGGTGGAGCAGGTGGGTGTATTCTCCGAGGGCTGCATGGAAGTCTCGTGTAAGACTTGAGAGATGGGTAGAAGAAATATGGCTTTAGAAGTTGTTGCTCAGACTTCAATGGTTTGATTGAAATGCGTACTGTTGTTCTTGATGGAGCTTGACTGCGTTGGTAGGGTTGATTTTCGAAGAGCCCTCGAACGACAAGTCTATGATCTCGCGAATCTCAAGACACTGAGAGATGATAACTCCAGACGGAAAGGTATAGTACGAATTACATCTAATGAACAATACCATTTTTCTCATTCCACGCCATGAAGAGGGTCCTCAGCAGCCAGGTTTTCGTCAGGCATGTCAATTATGCCTGGTCGTTCATCTGCGAGACATATGACTGTTGACCATATTCAGAGCCTCAGATAGATCATCCGTTTTGACCCTTTCCATATACTGCGGCCCATTCTCATTTTGCATCTGGACCTCCTCGGTTCCAGAACCCCGAGCAGCCCTCCGTCGCTCGACAACCAGCCACCGCGACGCTGTCACAACAGCCCGGACAATATCCACAAAGTTGAGGGCATCCTTCAACGCTCTCCATTGGAAGCCCCGCGCAGAGACGCTGGTCTCGGCGTTAGGCCGAGTAGAGCCGTCAGCTCCATTCCAAACACCGCATGCGTCCTGCTCTCCTGCTCCTGCCCCTCCATACGCAGTCTCAGGCTGCTGAGGCCAGACTTCTCGGCTTCTTACAGGGATGATTCGCGTCGCAGAGTTCTGGTCTGTGCCCTGCCCATCTTCGTCGTTGGCATTATGTCCGGTGTTTTTCGGTGCCGCCGGGTCTTTGTAAATGGAGTAGGGGTAGGCATAAAGGTGGAGAATTGATACGGCTGCCATCTCGAAGCATAGGAGTGTGTTGGGAATACCGACTGCCCATGACGGGTGCGAGATGTACGCTGTTGGTTTCAAGGGGCCACCGTCGCCTGTGAGGAACTCGAAGATGCCCTGATGTAACTTCTGTGTTAGCACAAGTTCATGATAAATGACGGCCAGGAGAGGAGGCTGTTGGGAGCCACCTCTCTAAAGAGGAGAGGTTTGCACTCACGGTCTGAACGTAGAACAGAAACACCACTAGCTTGATGGCGAGGAATTTGAGCAGAGGTCGATGCTGGGCCATCTCCTTTGAGGTTTGGTGGTAGAATTGCAGCAGGCACATCATGGCTGTGACGAGGGACAAGATCTCAATGACCATGACCTACTCGTTGTCAGTGTCTCTGGTCTTCGTCCTCTACCATGTTCGACTCTCGAGAACCTCGTCTTCATTGGGATCTCACTCACCCAGATCTTGGCATGGCTAGGATCCTTGGATTCCTTGCAATACACGTCCGCGGCTTCCGAGATGCACTTTGTGAGAGCACCGAAGAACTTAACAGTACAGAACTGGAAGACTCCAAACCAAATAATCTAGCAAAAATTAGTTAGACGCAGGCTATGTAAAAGACACCATGTTTTTGAGCTGCATTCACTCACGTTGAACCATTTCAGGCCGTCCTCAGTTTGTCCTTTTTTGTTTCTCCCGACATGCTTGACAAAGAACCGCGTGGGATTGAGCCACTTTTTCGGCTCCACCAAGTTGAAGACCCGGCGTAGTGTATTCAGATCGGGATGCAGCAGCTGGCAGAGTAACAGGAAGAAGGACGCGATGACTAAGGACTCATAGAACTCGTAAACGCTTCCGATATACACCTGCTTCTTGTAAAAGATGATACTCAGGCTGCATGCGATGGAGTAAACTGGGACCATCATCAGGATCCGGATTATTCTGTGCAAGAATGTCTTTTTGTCAGAACCCATGAACGATCTATGATGGGAGAGTACTAGAGAACGAGATATGCGGAACTCACTGCTTCTGTTCTTTGGGTTTCGTGTAGTTGCTCGCGTGTCTGAAAATGAGGTATGCCGTAGCACAACAGGCGACTATGGTTGCTCCTGCTGATAGAGATATCAACAGGCCGTGGACTCGGATACCGCCACCGAGCTTCTGTTCGATAACTTGCAGTAGATTTGTCAGACGTGCCTTCGACCGATGTTGTCATATATCTTAACGTACTTGGAACATCCAGAGGATGCTCTTTGCATTTCGCCATTGAATCCTCAGGACGGTCCAATTCCGTAGAGTGTCACTCTCGAGTCAAACGGTCCAGGATCTCGGCTCGCGTCTTCTTTCGATCACAAGGGTAGTCACCTTCGGCTTCGTAGGTTTTCGCGCTCTTCCGTGCTCTCTATCCTCCCGATCCTTCTCTTATGGCTGTCCTTTTATCGTTTCTGGTTGCCTTCTCTTTGTGATGACTGTCAATGAGAAAGTATAACAAGACAGATTGTCTGAGATAAAACTAGATTTGAAAGAGCGAGAGACCAGTACAATATCCAGAGCAGATACTGAAAGAAAACAAATATCAAAGGCTACACGGAATTGACAAGGAGAATATACATTCTGCGCCTCTGGAGCCCAGGCTTTCTTATCAAGTGAGTAAAAGCTTAGGTAACTACATGAAAGGACCAATCTCACCCAAGCTTTCTGCGTTCTCTTAGCATCGTAGCCAATTATTACCTTACCTATCCTAACGAGACAAAACCTGACGGCTCTGCGGGCCTAAGATCATAGTGACCAATAGACTTTCGAATGTCCTGAACTAGGCAGATTGAATAGCTCTCTCCCCCATTTTACAGCCTTTGCCCAGCCGTACTATCCGCTGACTTACTCGTGTAATTGTAACTTTACACGCAGACGTTGGTTCGAAAATCTCTTGGAATATTAAGGTTTCGTTACAAAGCCCAGGCGCGAACGCAGTGACAAGGGTCAAACCCCCACTAGGCTGAGCCGTCATAGCCACACTTCACACGTCAACGGGAGATTCGGGAAGACCCGTTCGTATATCTAACGGCATAACCCAGTCTCGGCATGGAGTAATCCGTTTGGTCGACGTCCTTTCGCCCTTGATTATAGAGTACCTGATTCGTCCGCTTTTGCCCCATACGGTTGTAAACGCGACGGAACCCGAGGTACGAACACGAGATACGAGCTAGGCAGTTCGTCAGTTACAGACTCGCCTGCTCCAGAATTTGGGGGTTGACAGATCTGCCTTGCTAGGCCTTGGCGGCTTCGAGTGCCGGCTTCCCCTGAAAAGGCATTTACTCCAATCTTGCACTATGTGACATTAGTTACCGTACCCGTAGCTGAGACACGGACTTCGGTCTCTAACTACAGGCCCTGATTGAAGATTGTAACATCATTACCCGCGTAAAGTGGGAGCTATCATTGGTTCTGTCTACCGTAGTCTGCGCTTCCAGTAGCTGATCTTTATGTTCATCCTACCCCACGATCATGACACAGCCCCATAAATTATCTTGGTGGATAGTCTGTAGTTTCAAGCAAAGCATGAGGCGGGATTGAGAGACTTTAAAGACTCCGGAGCCGTACGGAGCTTGAGTCAGTGTTTGTCAATGCAAGTTACAGTGCCTGAACATCGTGAGCCTCGATGCTGACTGGTCAAAAGTTTCGGCTCCCACCGCTTAGCAAAGTGGTGAAACATCGGCTGCATTCTAACGAATGGACATATGCTACCCATATACTATGGCTGAAAAGCGGTAAGAAAGAAAGAAAGAAAAAAATGGGAACGCAAGGCGCACTTGACAAAGGTGATTGCCCGCATGTTCATCGGATCGGTTGACATCAGTTCGTCTGAATTCCGTCCCGATGTCATGACTGACGACAGTCTATCGTGCGGACGCAGTATTTCGCCTTTCGGCTTTGCAAGCGATTCCCGATATGTGGTTTACCATCAACGTTGTAGCGAATGAGAACGTTTTGATTTGTAGTCCTCTGCCTCATGTGAGATGGGGGAAAGCCATGCATAGGGTTGAAGCTCGCTAGGAGCTGTCCGTTGAGACCCATTTCAAGACCTGGTATGGAATTCAGAGTCGAGATAATTCCCGTCATCCTAAGTTGATCAGTTATTGGCTCCATGATGATGCTCCTGAGAGGCATGCTGAACAACTGAATGTTCTTTACATAAGGAGGCCATTCCATGAAGGTTGAAATGGACGACTCTTGACGAAGCAGCTCTACGTATATCTTACCACGCCCTGTCAACCATCACAACAGCAAACTGATCTCCAAACCGAGTCACAATGGCTTCATCTTCACCAATCGCGTCCGCTTTCTCCTGGCTAGGCAAAGAAAACAGTCCAAGCCCACCAATCCAGCCGTACGGCTACATCGCCACTGCCTTCTTGGTCGTCGTCTTTTCCATCTTCCTCAAAGTTTCCAAACACGACGATGTACCCCTCCTGCAGCCGCCGCCAAAGTGGTTTAGACCGACCTTCCTAGCACAGATTGAATTCTTCAAAACAGGGAAGGAACTGATTGCGAGAGGGAGAGCCACGTTGCGCGACAAACCATACAAGGTCCTTGCAGAGAGTGGGGAGATCATTGTTCTGCCCACTCGTTTCGCCAACGTCATCCGGAATGAGGAGGGACTGAGCTTCGGGGCTGTGATCATGCGGGTGAGTTCATAGGGCCGTGAAGACTACCCAGGGTGGTTCTTGAAGACGTTTTACTTGGGGAGCTCTCGGTATACTGACATTTTGTTCAATTTGTAGGACCTCCATGGCAAAATCCCGGGATTTCAGCCGTTCGGGTTTGTTGACGACGATAAGAAGATCCTGCAAGTAGTTGCTCGCAAGCAACTTACCAAGTCGCTCAGTAAACTCCACGAGGTTCTGACTCTGGAAAATACAAGTCGATAGCTGACGAAAATTCCTCTGGCAGATACCATCACCGAACCGCTCTCTCTCGAAACCGCGTTCGCAGCAAACCTCATCTTCGGCGAATCTCAAGGTAGATATCATGGCCATCTCCTAGATTCCTCGGCATGCCTTTCTTTGGAACCCAAACTAACAATCGCCACTTCAGAATGGCACCAACTGCCCCTAAAAGACACGATCCTCGACCTCGTAGCCCGCCTCTCCTCCCGCGTCTTCCTCGGCCCAGAACTCTGCCGTAACGAAGACTGGCTCCGCATCACAAAGGACTACACTGTCCTCTCCTTCACCGCAGCCGTCAAGCTCCGCGCCGTGCCCTTCCGTCTGCGCCCCCTGCTCCACTGGTTCTCCGCAGACTGCAGACGCACGCGTGAGTCCCTCGCCGAGGCCCAGAAGCTCATCGCACCAGTCATTGAAAAGCGGCGCGCGGAGAAACGGGCAGCCGCCGCCGGAGGCCAGGCCACTGAGACGCCGGTGTCTAACGATGCTATTGAGTGGGCTGAGGCTGAGGCGCAGGGAGGGGCGTACGATGCTGCCATTTTCCAGCTCACGCTCTCCTTCGTGGCTATTCACACTACGACGGACCTCCTTGCTCAGACGCTCATCTACTTGGCCAGGGAGCCGGAGCTGATCGACCCCCTGAGAGCCGAGATCGTGGAGGTCCTGAAAGCCGAGGGATGGAAGAAGAGCGCGCTGTATAACATGAAGCTCCTAGACAGCGCCATCAAGGAGACGCAAAGAATGAAGCCCGTCTCCATGCGTAAGTCCACCGCCCTTTCATTACATACGACAACCCAAAGCCTCCATCTACTAAATCACCTCTTCGACTGCAGTCCTCATGCGCCGCCTCGCCACCAAAGACGTACCCCTCCCAGACTCCAACATCACCATCCGCCGCGGCGACACCGTCTCCGTCGACACCTACAGCTCCATCGACCCGACCGTCCACGAACACCCCGAGACCTACGACATCCACCGCTTCCGCCGCATGCGCGAGCAGCCCGGCGGCGCCAACAAGGCGCAGCTCGTGACGACGAGCCCGGAGCACCTGGGCTTCGGTCACGGCTTGCACGCGTGCCCTGGCCGGTTCTTCGCCTCCAACGAGGTGAAGGTTGCGCTTTGTCACTTGCTGTTGAAGTATGACTGGAAGCTGGCGCCGGGGTCGCCTTCGGAGCCTGTGATTACGGGCGCGTCTATGAATGTGAACCCGAAAGCTGTGGTGATGGTTAGGAGGAGGGTGGAAGAGTTTGACATTGATAATCTTGGGTTTGGGGACCTGGAAGCTTGAGATTCATGAGCCTGGTGGTCTTGTTGCGGAGAACATCTTCATTGAAGCAGTTGATCGTTGCTTCTAAGCAGTTTTCTCTCGTTTACTGAAATAAAGGAAACATGCAAAAGGGCTTGGACTTGGCTCGAAAAAGAGGAGTCTTGACAGCTTGCTCTCCAGAGGGACTAGAAATCACATCCCCTTTTCATAGCCTCGTATCAAGAAGACTCAGAATAATGACAAACTCATGGAGTTTACAGGAAGAAGCAACATTTCATGGCTGGAACCTACAACGTAAATCATGACAGGAGAACTACTCACTTGCCAAGCCAAGCCGTTGCTCATGAACTGCGGAGGAGTGGGCGACAACAGCACCAAAACCAGCGATAGCAACATAAATAGCCTCGAGATCATTCACCAACGTGATTGCCAGCACTCTCCGACGTCATCCATCACGACCAGGTACAAGGATTCGACCATCCGAAGAGACCTTAACGCACCCCATGGAGTCGCGACAAGATTTTGCATAATATCGTGACAAAGAAGAGGGCGAGACGAAAGTGCCGAACACTAGCAGGGCCCCAAAAACTGCAACTAAGTCATCGACATCGCCATTGAGGGCCTCATGGTGGCGCCGTAGATCCCTTCTGCACCCCGCTGGCGGCCTTTATAAAGTGGCCTCGTGGAGCGTGAACACTCCGCAAAGCAAGAATGCGCCTCTCTTGAAGAGGCTGTTCGATCGGAGAGGCAAGATCTTGTGTTCCTAGTTGTGTTAAGCGACGATGGGATGGAACTTCATGTTGCATGGATACTTGATTTATGCACCAGCAGCAGACAATCAGTAGTCTCGCCCTCCCCGCTTCTCTCCAGTATTCGCGTCTGTATACTCTCAAAGAGGGCTTTAGCGAAAGAATCCGGCGTGTCTCAGTCTCAATTAACAGTGTTGTCGAAAGAGGGCCAGGGGAAAATGCAACTAGCAAGTCTGCATCAGGAGGAATTTAAATTCCATGACCCGAGGAGTCTAGCTTCAATGGCAGAGATTGTGTGGAGAGAAACATGTAGCATCTCCGCTGGCCGATAGCATTATATACTTACTTTTTCTTGATCAACACTTGCACCTAGCTACAGATTACGCCAGGAAACACAGTTGCTCAGTTCAAGGTGTTCCATGCGAGACGGGACTCATGTTACGCCTATTCACACGGGAAAGGGGCAAGGCAGCGATTAGATCGAGAAAATTCCGAGGACACTGAGAGAATGATCCTGCAAAGGGGATGATGCGGAGTACACGTCGAGAATGGGAGACGCAATGTACTTGCTAGATCTTCTGGAGCTAATACGTTGTTACTGAGAAAGACGCTGTATATGGGACAATACTGCAAACTAACAGAGGAGAGACACAGGACTAAGCAGCCGAAATACCACCAAAGGGTAGCCAGCGGCAGTACCGTCAGCTAGGCAAGCTCATGTTCCCAGACTTGCGCGCATAGCAACACCGTCAGTAGAGAATCTAGAGGTAGCATCCGACTAGCCAAGTAGATCCGTCCTCAGTATCTCTCTCCAGCATCTTCAGCATCTTTAGCTGAACATCATATGGAAGGCTTCTCCTTTGTATTTGATTTCGCAAGGTATCAACTCAAGATCTGTCACGTTGCAGGTAGGGTCGCCGGCTGACTTGATCTATCGCATCAAGAGGTCTCTTAGACTGAAGGACTGAGAAATCTACAAGCTTTGGCTAGCAATTGTTCGTCTATTGTGTCCAATACTGTGCAAAGTGACTGATAGTTGACAAGTCTTGCAGTTTATACGTCTACGGGATGCTCGAGACGGACTTACAAGCCTCAACGAGCAAGGTACGTTGGGGGGAAGGGTAGTTGTTCAAGGGAGGGAAGAGAACAAACGCCGGAGCGCTTGAGCCAGAGTGATACACACTACATCGTTGAGAGAGACACCGTACTAACAGGAATCGCCCGCTCATCATCATACATTGCCTGCTCGCTCACGTTCACATTGATGCTCCAACGACGCCGAGGTCCAACGGTGTCTCGAACGGCCCGAGAGTGCGCTCGTCGCAATAGAAATAGGCTTATGATTGTTTCGCCCACCCAGATGCTCCCTGCGAAGCCATTACCGGATTCAGCAAATCACTTGCGATGTTTGGGGAAAATGTGTGTGTATGGCTGACTAACTGACACTTGAGAGTCAACCGACGTTGAGCTACATCAGACCAACAAGAACGCCTCGTCCAGCAGTCGACAATCCACGCTTAGACTGTAAAGTCTGTGTGGTCAATGTGGGAGCCAAAGAGATGGTATGCCCATGGGAGGAAATCTTAGCATAACATATCGACTGTTTGGACGAGACGGAAATGGTCGCTTCCAGATCACGATATTAGACTTTTTGGCCGATTTACGACAACGTTTTGGGTGGAGGGGTCGACGACGTAGATCGTCCCCGCATGTTGCCTCTTTCGGATGACCGAGTCGGCTCCGACCGAGCTCCCATACGGATATCCGTCTCGTTCAGCGGTTGAGATCCGAGAATCAGCCGCAAGCTTACCATTTGTGCCTCGACGACAGGGATGACATGTCTGCGAGGTTTCTGGAAAATCAGTGTAGTGTAATGCAGGCGCCGGCCACTTTGAGAGAAGAATAGGTAGTGGAAAGACAAGAGTAAAGAGGCCCATTGGAGGAAACTCTATCTGGGTTCTTGGCTGTCAGCATCCGGCACAAACAAGTCTGTGGATGACTCTTTCGGCGTGCAGTTAGTCGTCAGGGGACAGGGCGGTCTGTGACGAGTTCAAGCGATCATTTCTCTCGCTGGGAGCCAGTCTGAAGTCGGGTAGAAACGCCACGCTGTCGATCGGATGCTGCCACTGGCGAGCGAATTGACATCGTTCGTTCGGGGGTGTGGGGGAGAGTAGCAAAGAAGACGAAGAGGATGAAGTGAGGATGAAGCAGCGCTGCATAAGCTTAGAGCCAGACGTACGTGCTGCATGCTGCACCGAGTGTTGGGTGGTTGAGTTGGCTTTCGCGTTCATGTTTCGTGTCGCGGCACTTGAGGCCGAGCCGATCAGGCTGATGTGGGCATGATTGCTAAAGGCGAGCGAGGTACGGAGTACGGTAGGCCATGTGCATGTGTGCGAGGCGTCACGCGAAGGTCGTCGACCAGGCTCTAGCTGACAGGAGACGGACGGACTTTTTATCAATGTGTAATTAGCGGGTCTTGGCTAGTCTTCACGACGTGAGGTGTCTGGGGTTGAGCTGTGCATTTCTCATCAGCCTTGGAAAGTCGGTGGCCAGGTGCCAGGCCAGGTCGCCAGGGTAGCGGTATGTTCTGTATCCGTAGTGCTGCTATCTCTCTTGAGTCTCTTCTGGTTTGCGAGATTGAGGAACATCATATACCTTGTCCGAGGCTTCGGCCGATTGCCGCCGAGACTCGAACGGCAGCTGCACCGTGCCACCGTCAGGTAGGACGGGGGAACGCCCACCAGGTGTGTGACTTACGGCGGGAGGGCGCGCGGAAGGCGTGGCGGCGAGACACTAATTTAGCAAAGGAAAGTCTCCGACAGGGTGAGGCGCGAGGGTGCATTTGTCGTGGAACAGTGACTTGCTGGGCTTGAATTACTCGCAACAATTCTTGCTGACACCTCAATGGCCTGTATCCGTTGTAGAAGACAATTCGACCTGTCATTAGTGTGTCCCTTAGGCCCTCGAGTTTTTGCTTTTTGGTTGCAGTTGCCATGATTTGCAGTCTGGAAGTGACTCATTGTGAAGACGGGCTTGGCGAAGCGGAAATGTCCAGGGTTGCACCGGTTGCTTGATCAGCCGGAGGATAAGACGAGTGGGAGACGTCCGTAGGAGAGTGATAGGAGGCCCGTTGGAGGAAACAGGTCGGAGGGGGTAACAGGGCCGTGAGATTGAAATCTCGTCAATGATCAGCGTCAACGTTGATGGAGAACCGGAGCTAATTCAACGTTCAAGAAGACCTCCGTTGCGGCGGACGAAGGCGGCGGTGGAATGCTGCTGGGAGCAGGGGAGCAGGGAGGCCGCGGGGCCCGGTCCACATTGAATTGACGACTTTTTGGTGTCTCCAGGATTCGAATTGCTGCTGTGCCAAAAACCTCAGCTGGGTTGCTGTCGGAGGGTAAGACTAATTGACTGTAAAGGCTTATGTAAGGGGTCAGCGACAATCCACAATGGAAGCAGATACTAGTCGTAATTGATCCGCACGCAATTTAGCATATGAGGTCCCTGCCAGGCTGTAAGACAGTGGGTGGGCGGGATATCCGTACGAATAATACGGGTCCTCGATCCTTTGTCGCAAAAGGACTTTTAGATGTGCGGGCCTGATGCGAGATGGAGATGAATAATAATGGTTCAGATATGCTTGTTTGACTGGCGGGAGGCTAGCGGAGAAGTCGCGGAAGACTGGCGGAAGCATGACGGGAAGTCCGTGGTGGAAAACCCGGTGAAATGACCGGACAGAATGCGTTTGGATAGAGGAGGTCTGATAAGATGGAGCGAGGATGGGAAGCCAATTGTAGAGTGCGATACTTGAATGCAAATAATGTTTGTTGCAGCTGGCAGTGATGGCGATGTGGTGGGATGGCCGTGGTTGGAGTTCGAGATCGAAACGAGAGGTGCATATTCGGAGAGAGAGACCCTTCAAACCTGGACTGCTCTTTCCCTCTTCTCTCTCTACCTAATTGGCTCGCCTTTGGAGGAAGGAAGCTGATTCAGCAGCACTAATCCAAAACAAGACACTGTAGCCCTTCTTGCCTTTTCTTTCCCCACATTTTGCCGGATGACTCGAAACCGATTGCCAGGCCCCACACTCCTGACAAGCGCGGATTTCAGATGTTTTGACTGGCCAATGTGGCTGTCCTTGGCCAGGTGGGCAGTGACCAACCAGACTGTGAGAATTCAATGTGGAAGGAACGTGAAAAAAAAAAAGAGAAGAAAGAAGGACCAAAAAGTCCAAGGAAAGAACACCGGGAGCAGGCAAAGCGGGGCAGGACCCCATCCCTTGTCCTGGTATTGCCGCCTTTTTACGCCGGCCGCAGACAACGCAACGTGCAGCAGCACAAACTCGGGCAGGCGCTGCTGGCTGCGCTGCTGCTATCTCTCAAGTGGGGCCGCCTTCCCTCGATGTGGTGTCTCCGTTTTCTGCTGTTGTGCGTGTTCTGTGTTCGGCATTGCCATCGCAACCTGCAACATTTCTTGTTGTTTGCTTCCCCTTGTTTCTCTCCACTGTCTGTTGGCCTGCCGCGTGCTTAGCTGCGTATTTCGCTCTCGGAGTTTTGTAGCGCCAACTTGTGCGACGTGTCTGACCTCTATCATCGACGACCATCGCGCTGGATACCTGCGTTTCAACACTGCTGGTATCCACTTTGATCCTTTTTTTTTTTTTTTTTTTTTTTTTTTTTTTTTTTTTTTTTCTTCTCTTTCCTTTTTTTTTTTTTTTTTTTCTCTTTCTTTCCTCTCTCTTCTCCTCCCTCTCTTTTTTCTTTTTTTTTTTTTTTTTTTTTTTTTTTTTTTTTTTTTTTTTTTTTTTTTTTTTTTTTTTTTTTTTTTGCCTCTTCCTACTCCGTACGGAGTCTCTCATTCTTCTTTTTTCTGACTGCATCAAGGGTCAGCACACATGCGTCGGGGCACATGGAGATCTGCTTGGACACCTCCATGACGGGCAGGTGCTAGATGATGTTCAATTTGCATCTGCTTTTCAGATGGAAATGTTTGCAAGTCCACGTCAATGTGTCCAAAATCTCACAACGAATGGGATGCCGCTAACGTCTGTCTCGCTCAGTTCTGCCATTGTTGGTAACCAGCCCTCCCACCTTATACTAGCACGACTAGTCTGACCAAAGAGGGTGTTCGAGTCCCTCGCCGGGTAGATAGATCGTAGAGTTGCATTACACATTCGCGCACACACATACCAACGAAAAAAGTCACACACACACACTATACACCTCGAAAGCGTCCTTCTTCCCGATGACGCGAGCCTCTACACACGGACACTCATCATCCCATCTCATCCCACCGCTGACCGCCTCTTCTTCGTTCAAGATCGGGGACATCTGTCTGTGTACCAACGACCAAGATGCCTCGAGGCAAAACCCCGCGGCGGTTGAAAAAAGCTTACTATAGTAGAGACCGGTGCAAGCTATTGCCGTCTCTGACTCCTCCCCGATCTGCCCTCCCACGGGCCACAAGTTACAACGGTTCAAGGAACCAAGGAACCCAACGTTTGGTCTGTGACCTGGGAGGTATCATGGTGGCTCAAGATGGCTCATCATGTACTATCCGTCGACCGTCAGGACTAAGGAATACTATGCCAAGGGAACAGGATGATCCACACAGCCGTACCCCCACCACCTCATGGATGACGGCCGTCTTGCACCCTGGCACGCCTGTGTGTCTGGGTCTCCCCGACAATTTAACAGCTGCGGGTCCTCCCATCGCGCCTCCACCCTGCTGCATCGTCCGTACCTACGCAGCGCTGTTAGTCGCATCTGCACGCCTTTTTCCTGGAGCCAAGCCAAGCACGCACTTTCCAACGAGTCCCAGTCTTCCAGACTCTCACTCGTGGCGCTAATAAGGTCCTTTTAGCTGGGTACGGGAGATACGTGGATACGGTATACGGTACCTACATATCCCACTAGATGACGCCCACAACACCACCAATTCCCATGTACTCGCCCAGGAAATGCTCTCTGTCTTTCTTAACAGACTAACAGCAGCCTGCCGGGAAGTATGTACCCATCACTCTGAAGTCAAGGTAGTATCTATCACCCCAGTCAGGGTGCCTCGCCTTCGCCCTGCGTGCAACAATACCTCCTGAATGCCCAACATCGTGCTGTACCTCCACCTGTGACCTCGCATTACCTTGTTCCGTACCTACTGCAAGTTGTTAGCTACCGGCCGGGCTTAAGACGTCCTAGATCCGGGAACCGACTCCGGCGCAAATTGTCACTCATCTTGACGCATCGTTGATTGGTAATGTTTTCTGTTTGGCTCCCGAGGTCGATCCGATAGACTGCCTGGGCGGCCCCAAGACCCTCTTTATTTTTTTTCTTCCCTCCCAGACCATACGGATGGATACCCAGTAACCCAGTCCTTAGGAGGTAGTTGCTTGCTGGCCCTGGTTTTCTTTCTCTTAGGTTGTTGACGGAAGCTTCTTTTATTTTTCCTCAACTCCCATTTCTCATCCATCAACTCGCTCTCGGGTCGACGGCCACTGGGATCTGTGTATTCCTCCTTTCCTCCGCCGAATGACCGCCTCTTGGTCCGAAGCGCATCTCGACAGTCAGAAACTCTGACACATACACGCTCTCTCTCTGTCACGCAGTCTCAACCCACCGGCTCTTAGCTTCCACCCTTCAGTCCCTTGATCTCTCTCTCTATTTCATCCCCTTTAACACGGCACATTGCCGCCTGACTCTTTCGCCTATTCTCCCTCTTTCTCACCTACCATCCCCACGGCATATCACCCCGTACCTCCACTTCCAACGCCTTTTCTCTCCCCGGCACGGGCCAGCTACCGCCACTTTCCGGTCGCCTGGGATCATCGTCACCACCTCTTAATACCAGCTCGACCACTCACTCACCATTAGGTTTCGTGAGACTGAGCATTAATTCAAATCAACGCGCCGTACACAAAAGATTTTGCACCGCAGTGGACAACAACACTTCGCGCATCACACATCAGCCCGTCGGTCCAATGGCGGACCAGGACTTTGAAAAGACGGAACAGGCCGTCGCAGGAGGTAGCCCCGCCGTCAACGAGAAGAACAATACGGCCGACTCAAGTACGGCCCCGCGATCCTCGACCTCCACCGCCGCCGATTCTGAACAGCAACGCGAGGAAGCTCGCCGCAACAACCCCGATGGTTTCACCGCGATCCACGCCGGTATCTCGGTTCACCAGGCCGAGGCCGAGTTTGCGGAACTCCAGCGCGAGCTGTCTGGTCACTCACGCGCGAGCAGAGTGAACAGTCGCAACAGCCGTAGAAAGTCTGAAGATGTCGAGAAGGCTGTCGCCAACGTCAACTCGGCCACACCTTCCTCCGAGACGGATGGTGAGCAATTTGACTTGGAAGCCGTCTTGCGCGGGGGCGTCGAGGCCGAGCGCGAGGCCGGCATCAGACCGAAGCACATCGGCGCCTACTGGGACGGGCTCACGGTCAAGGGCATGGGAGGCACCACCAATTACGTCCAGACTTTCCCCGATGCTTTTGTCAGCTTTGTCGACTACGTGACTCCCGTCATGAACCTCCTGGGCTTGAACAAGAAGGGTGTTGAGGCTACTCTGCTGGACAACTTCAAAGGTGTCTGCAAGCCGGGTGAGATGGTCTTGGTCTTGGGCAAGCCTGGATCGGGCTGCACCACGTTCCTCAAGACCATTGCCAACTGGCGCGCCGGCTACACCAGTGTTACTGGCGATGTGCTGTACGGGAAGTTTACAGCCGACGAGTTCAAGCAGTACCGAGGTGAGGCCGTCTACAACCAGGAGGACGATATCCACCACTCCACCCTCACCGTCGAGCAGACGCTGGGTTTCGCCCTCGACACCAAGGTTCCCGCCAAGCGCCCCGCTGGCATGTCCAAGAACGAGTTCAAGGAGCAGGTCATCTCCACCCTCCTGAAGATGTTCAACATCGAGCACACCCGCCACACTGTCGTCGGTGACGCTTTCGTGCGCGGTGTCTCTGGAGGAGAGAGAAAGCGTGTGTCGATCGCAGAAATGATGATCACCAACGCTTGCGTTCTCTCATGGGATAACAGCACCCGTGGTCTAGATGCCAGTACGGCGCTCGATTTTGTCAAGTCCCTCCGTGTCCAGACGAACTTGTACCAGACCACCACGTTTGTATCTCTGTACCAGGCCTCCGAGAACATCTATAACCTCTTCGACAAGGTCATGGTTATTGACGCCGGAAAGCAAGTCTACCTCGGCCCCGCCACCGAGGCCCGCGCCTACTTCGAAGGTCTCGGTTTCGCCCCTCGCCCCAGACAGACCACCCCCGACTACGTTACCGGATGCACCGACGACTTTGAGCGCGAGTACGCCCCCGGCCGTTCAGCCGAGAACGCGCCCCACAGCCCCGAGACCCTCGCTGAGGCTTTCAAGACTTCCAAGTTCCAGAAGCAGATCGACAGCGAGATGGAGGAGTACAAGGCGAGACTGGCCCAGGAGACGGAGAAGCACACCGACTTCCAGGTCGCCGTCAAGGAGGCCAAGCGCGGCTCTTCCAAGCGCTCCGTCTACGCTGTCGGTTTCCACCTGCAAGTCTACGCGCTCATGAAGCGCCAGTTCGTCCTGAAGCTCCAGGACCGTTTGTCTCTGTTCCTCTCCTGGTTCCGCTCCATCGTCATCGCCATCGTCCTCGGTACTCTCTTCTTCCGCCTCGGTTCGACTTCCGCCAGCGCCTTCAGCAAGGGTGGTCTCATGTTCATCTCGCTCCTCTTCAACGCCTTTGAAGCCTTCTCCGAGCTGGCGGGTATCATGACTGGACGTGCAATTGTGAATAAGCACAAGGCGTACGCTTTCCACCGTCCGTCGGCATTGTGGATCGCGCAAATCATTGTCGATCAAGCCTTTGCAGCAAGTCGAATCATGGTCTTTTCCATCATCGTCTACTTCATGTCTGGGCTTGTCCGCGAAGCTGGGGCATTCTTCACCTTCTACCTCATGATTCTCTCTGGAAACATCGCCATGACGCTCTTCTTCCGATGCATCGGCTCCATCAGCCCCGATTTCGATTACGCCATCAAGTTCGCCGTTGTCATCATTACCTTCTTCGTCACCACCTCTGGTTACCTCATTCAGTATCAGTCTGAGAAGGTTTGGATTCGCTGGATCTACTGGGTCAACGCTCTTGGTCTTGCTTTCAGTGCCATGATGGAGAATGAGTTCAGCCGTCTGAAACTCACCTGTTCAAGCGAGTGACTCATCCCCTCGGGCCCCGGCTATGGCGACATCAACCATCAGGTTTGCACGCTTGCTGGCTCCACCGCAGGAACCACGCTCGTCGATGGCTCAGCGTACATTGCTGCTGGATACAACTACATCAAGGGCGATCTGTGGCGCAACTGGGGTATCATCCTGGCTCTCATCGTCTTCTTCCTCCTCATGAACGTCACCCTCGGTGAACTCATCAACTTTGGGAACGATGGCAGCTCGGCCAAGGTCTACCAAAAGCCCAACGCGGAGCGTAAGAAGCTCAACGAGGCATTGATGGAGAAGAAGGCAGCCAAGCGCCGCGGCGACAAGCAGGAAGGCTCTGACTTAAGCATCAACTCGGAAGCCGTCTTGACCTGGGAGGACCTCAACTACGATGTTCCTGTCGCCGGTGGAACCCGTCGCCTGCTCAACAATGTCTACGGATACGTCAAGCCCGGCCAACTCACGGCTTTGATGGGTGCTTCCGGTGCCGGCAAGACCACTCTCCTCGATGTACTCGCGTCTCGTAAGAACATTGGTGTCATCCACGGTGACGTCCTCGTCGACGGCATCAAGCCCGGAAAGCAGTTTCAACGCAGTACCTCGTACGCCGAGCAGCTCGATCTCCACGACCCGACCCAGACCGTCCGCGAGGCCCTCCGCTTCTCCGCCCTTCTTCGCCAGCCTTACGAGACCCCCATTCCCGAGCGCTACGAATACGTCGAGGAGATTATTGCCCTGTTGGAAATGGAGCATATTGCCGACTGCATCATTGGCTCCCCCGAGTTCGGTCTGACCGTCGAGCAGCGCAAGCGTGTTACGATCGGTGTCGAACTGGCCGCCAAGCCTGAGCTCCTTCTTTTCCTTGACGAACCCACCTCCGGTCTCGATAGTCAGAGCGCCTTCAACATTGTCCGTTTCCTCAAGAAGCTGGCCGCCGCCGGACAGGCCATTCTCTGCACCATTCATCAGCCCAACGCCGCCCTGTTCGAGAACTTTGACCGTCTTCTGCTCCTCCAGAGAGGTGGCCGCACCGTGTACTTTGGTGATATCGGCCAGGACGCTGTCGTTCTGCGAGACTACCTCAAGCGCCACGGCGCCATCGCCAAGCCCACCGACAACGTCGCTGAGTACATGCTCGAGGCCATCGGAGCCGGATCCGCGCCCCGTGTCGGAAACAAGGACTGGGCCGACATCTGGGACGACAGCGCCGAGCTCGCCAACGTCAAGGACACTATCGGCCAGCTCAAGGAGCAGCGCATGGCCGCCGGCCGGACCGTCAACCACGACCTGGAGAAGGAGTACGCCAGCCCGCAGTTGCACCAGCTCAAGGTCGTCGTGAACCGCATGAACATCAGCTTCTGGCGCAGCCCCAACTACCTCTTCACCCGCCTCTTCAACCACGTCGTCGTCGCCCTCATCACCGGTCTCACCTACCTTCAACTCGACGGCAGCCGCAGCTCGCTCCAGTACAAGGTCTTCGTCATGTTCCAGGTCACTGTTCTGCCGGCCCTCATCATCAGCCAGGTCGAGGTCATGTTCCACATCAAGCGCGCCCTCTTCTTCCGCGAGAGCTCCTCAAAGATGTACAACCCCCTCACATTCGCCGCCGCAATCACCATTGCCGAGCTTCCCTACTCCATCATGTGCTCCGTCGGCTTCTTCCTTCCGCTCTACTACATGCCAGGATTCCAGTTCGACTCCTCCCGCGCGGGCTACCAGTTCTTCATGATCCTCATTACCGAGCTCTTCTCCGTCTCCCTCGGCCAGGCCTTGGCGTCCCTGACGCCCAGCCCCTTCATCTCCTCGCAGTTCGATCCCTTCATCATGATCACCTTTGCCCTCTTCTGCGGTGTCACCATCCCCGCCCCGCAGATGCCTGGCTTCTGGCGCGCCTGGCTCTACCAGCTCGACCCCTTTACGCGTCTCATTGGCGGTATGGTCGTCACCGCGCTACACGACCTCAAGGTTGCCTGCTCCTCGGTCGAGTTCAACCCCTTCACCGCGCCGCCGGGTCAGACGTGCGGCGAGTACATGCAGCCCTTCTTCGACAATGGTGGCCCGGGATACCTGGCCAACAACGATACGTCGAGCTGCGAGTACTGCGCGTACAAGGTCGGCGACGAGTTCTACACGCCTCTGGGGCTCAACTTTGATAACCGCTGGAGGGACCTCGGTATCTTTTTGGCCTTTGTTGGCAGCAACTTGATTATCCTTTTCATGGCGGTAAGCATCCCCCACTTCAGTCCCCTAATGGATGATTCAAGCAGTTACTAACGTCTTCAACAGAGCAAGTTCCTCAACTTCAACCGCAGATAATCATCCCCACCCCCAAGCCCGCTTCGCAACGCTTTTCGCATCCTGCTTTCCGCTTTCCTACTGTCAGTTGATTTAACAGCATCAGCATCATCATCACCCGATAGGTTCCCAACTCGGCCGCGTCTTTTCAACAGGCCAAGAACCATGTTTTGTGAAAAATGGAGTCTTTTGGTTTTGGGGATATCGACACCAAAATTTTCGGGAGGGTTTTGCGAATTCATATGAGAAGATAGAGGAAGCCTTCATTGCGCACAGTACACACATCACACATTGAGCCATGAGATAGCATGGCTTTTTGTCGAGAGCTGCGAGATGTACACATGCACATCACGCCCTAGCATAGAGCTTTTTACGTAATTTAATAGACACGGCCAAGAGACTGTATGTATTAATTGAGAACGAGAGCCTTTGTGAGAATTGATGTGTTGAAGGTTGAAGATTGAAGAAGACTTTTTTCTGAGATTTGAAGTGTGAAGACTGCTTGTTTTTGATGAAGCCACTCATTGCGATTATGAGGAAATCGCAATTATACCCCAAAAACCATTTCGATCCTCTGGGGTTGATGGGTAAAGAGGAAGGAGACGAAAACATCTACAACCTCCGCCGGAATTCCTCTTAGCTCGACAGTATACTGAGGTAATCTCCTGACCGAACCGCTCATGGTTCGAGAAGCTATTCCCTTACCCCAACCCGAGAATCTGATAGCCCACACACTGATGTACCTCGATTCGTTCCTCGAAACTTGACACCCCCTCCCCGCACTCCCGTCGGGAACCCCGCCGCCGGCACCACAGAGATAGACCCCACTATCGGTCGACAGTCCTCCGCCAGCACCCCACCGCCGCACGGCGTCCTGTCACCCCCTCCTCCGGCGAACGACTTCATTGAAAACCCCGTCCGTACCGAACTTACTCTAGACTTCGGCATTTACAACCGTCCTACAATTCCTCACCATAGAATCCTTTTCAAATCAATTTCCGCAGCTCGTTCACTACCTTCAATCGCCTCATTCAAACATCCACACGAGACTTACACTCAACCCGTTCCACCATCTCAAAATGGCAGACCAAACCCCCCGCGCAGACCTCACAAAACGCCAAATTCCCTTCATGACCCTCGCATCAGGCGACACCGCCACCCTCCCAGGCGGACCCGCCCGCACCGCCTCCGCGTCCGACACACCGGAATCCCGCTTCGCCCTCCCGGGCACAGCAGTCCTGACAGGCGGCACCGGCGCCATCGCCCACGCCGTCGCGCGCGCGATGCTCCAGCACGGGTTGACGGGCCTCGCGCTCCTCGATCTAGAGGTCTCCTCCCCCGCCGCGGAGACGCAGATCGCGTCTCTGAGGGCCGAGTTCCCGGCGACCAAGATCCTCGCCAGGAGCGTGGATGTCACGGATGAGGGGGCCGTCAAGGAAGCCATGGAGGTCGCGGCGAGCGAGCTGGACGGGATCGATTACTTGGTTTGTTTCGCGGGGGTGGTGGGCTGCCACCACGCGCTCGAGATGTCGGCCTCGCAGTTCCGGAGGATACTGGACGTCAACACCACGGGCGCCTTCATCTGCGCGCAGGCCGCCGCGCGCATCTTCGTGGAGCAGGACCGCGGCGGGCGGATCGTGTTCACGGCGAGTATCTCCGCGCACAGGGTGAATTTCCCGCAGCCGCAGGCCGGGTATAATACGAGCAAGGGCGCGCTGCTGCAGTTGAAGAGCAGTCTGGCGGCGGAGTGGGCGCGGTACGGGATCACGGTGAATAGTGTGAGCCCGGGGTACATGGACACGGTGTTGAACGAGGGGGAGGGGTTGAGGGAGGCGAGGGAGGTGTGGGCGGGGAGGAACCCGACGGGGAGGATGGGGTTGCCGGAGGAGTTGGGGGGCGTTGTGGTGATGTTGTGTAGTCGGGCGGGGAGTTATTTTAATGGGAGTGATTTGGTTGTTGATGGGGGCGGTGTTGTGTTTTAGATGGGGGTATGGGGATGACAGATTTTGTGTAGAGGGCTGGGGGGTGTGGGAAGAGGGAAGGGTTAGATAGGTTAGAGGAAGATCTGCTAGAGTGCTAGACGCATTGAATCATGTTATTGAAAGGTTAGCATCCGGCTGCTTGAAGAGATGGGCTAAAGAGTCTCGAGGGTTGCTTCTGAGGAGGGATCGTCACGGAATCATGAGCCTCGTTGAGTGCTTGAAACGTTCGACAACCCGATAGGAGCTCGATGTCAATCCTCTTCCTCACTTTGAGAGCCATGCGCCCTGTACCCCTTCACTTTCATCTATTGGGCGAGATTCACTCGCTTGTCGTAAATCGGCGGTGGTGCCGTCATATGTCATCCCTTTTTCTCATCGGTGACTTCTCTTTGGTAAGTGTATTGAGGCCGAGATAGGGTAGCCTGGGGCGTCGTTAGGAGTCGTTGAATTGCCGGGCTAGACGCAGGAGAAACGCATCCAGACGAACACGTCCCAAGCACGTATCGAGTATGGACTGACAGGAGTGGCTATGGCTCCTGTTCGGAAAAAACATTCGGCATCAAAGCTCGTTTTAGACAACGAAGCTTTGTTGAAGCTTCTTGGTTTACATGGTCCAGAGTATATACGGCGATGAAGGCGCATCCTGGATCAGATGCAGAACAGGGAAAGGTAGCTGTGATTTGGGAGACATGGAGAGATCTATAATCAGAGGTCACACTTAACCTGATTTTGTTGACAAGGACTCCAAGCTTTCCGGGGGTCGGGAGCTGATGTTCTTCAACAGTTGGGACACTAACATGACGCTTGCCATGGTCCAGTGAGATATCATGGGCAGAAAGGCTACTTATAGTACTAGAAATCACAAGACGAACGGTCTCGCGCAGTCTAGGCCCTGCCTCCTATCCTCAGGATCCTCGGGTATCTACCAGCGTAGTTGGGTATTCCACTTAAGGGTGCTGAGTGACGCCACCTACCGTGGAGCAATGTTCTCTTGGGACACTATGGGTGCGGCAAGCATAATTGAGTGTGTCTTTGGTCCTCCTGAGTTGACGACTGCCTGAGGTAGGTGAAGCAAGATCAAATTGGCTGGCGTGAGGCTTCTGCCCTTCTTTAAGCCGTTCGGGCTGTGTAGGACGTATTGCTTAAAGACATGGTATAACTTGAAATGATTTACTCATATGGATTTTGACCAAGATGACAGACATCTTCCACATACTGTGATAATCAACGAAGCCAGTATAATGCATTGGCATTGAGGTTGAGCAGCTAACCTGTCAAAGACGACGACTGACAGTTCACGCTCACCTTGACTGTGTGGACATCCTTGCCTTGAACACCAAAGATCGCCTGGTAGGGCTTTTTCATCCAGGTCTGCCTGGTATTGTTGGGGGTGAACCTTTGAACCAGAACTTAAGAAAGTCCATGGCTTTCAGCTATCTTATTACTATCCGAGTGAATTTGCTCTTGGCCTGAATTCTAGCCTGCAGGACCTGACAAAGACGAAAACAGAAATTTGGATGCAATCGGCGATAAGAAGATAAGACGTCACCACCCTCCCCACCACCCCCCTTCCTGCGACCGCCGTCACGTGCACGCTAGCGTTATCGATAGTCACAGGGCAGGAATTCCTGACCTTGACGTCGACCGCCCGAATTTTCTCAATTGCTTAAGCTTCTCAACGCGTCAACACCAGGATCCACTGCACAACACGCGCGCCCACGATGAGCTCATACAGACCATACCCGCCTCAGGGCAATGCCAGGGACGACCGCAATCGCGGTCGTTACGATTCCCGTTCTTCACATCATCAGCCGCCGCCACCTGGAGCAGGCGACAATTGGCGCAACCCGTGGCCCGAAGACCGTGAGTACAGCCACCTCTCAAGATCGCAATTTCCACCGCGGCATTTCGACCATTTTGGTGCTAACAAATGATGTAATGATATAGGCCGAAGATCAGGAGGCTACGATGGCTACAGACCCGATAACCGACCGCCTCAGGGCGACTTCACCTTCCGGATGGATAAGCCCTCTGGCGTTGGCAGCACCTCCAGAGGAGACTCGTACCGCCCCGGCGCATATCAGGGCAACGACAGAAGAAGGGCCCCACGCGCTCGGGGAGGATTCTTTCGTGGTCGCGGTAGGGGCGGGTACCAGAAGATCATCCCGGCCGAGCGCGAGCTCTTGCGCACCCGCCGCGATGGAGTCGACGAGAACCTAGTCAACGAGGAGGACGCCGGTGTAGTATACCGCGACATCAATGACCTTTCAGACGATGAAGAGGCCGATATGGAGATCTCGGACAACTCCGACGATGACGACGAGGAATCTGGTGAGCCTTCTAGCAAGCGCGCCCGCCGCGCTGGCAACGACGAATCGGGCAACAGCGTCCCGAAGTGGTCGAACCCAGACCCGTACACCGCCCTGCCCCCGCCTGATGCAGCGGAACGCAAGAAGAAGGACATGGTCAAGATGATTCGGAAGGCACGAGTCGACGAGACAGCCGCAGACAAGCTCAAGGCCAGCACAGAAGCCGAGGAGTTCATTTCCTTCGACTTTGACGAGCCCAACGACGAGGAAGAGATCATTCTTCCTCCTTCTGAGCCACCCTCGCCTCCCCCTCCCCCTCCTCCTGGCCCTGCGCCTCCTCTGCAGTCCTCATCTATCGCCTCGAGAATCGCACCCAGCGGTCCTCGTTCCGACCGTCCACTTGCTATCAACGGATCAGCAGCGTCGACAGCGCCATCCACGCCTGGCAAGCCTTCAACTCTGCCGCCTAGGCCCGTTGCATCCAACGACGCTCTCGGCTCCCGGAAGCGCACTGTCGACGATCACATCAAGCCTCCTACCTACGCTCCGCTCAAGAAAGTCAACAAAATGCCTGTGGGTGGTGCCATCTTGTCTGAGTGGAAGGTGACCAAAGGCGAGGATCCCACGCCCTGGATCGACGCCGACCATTCCAAGACCTCGGACATCAGTGTTTGGTGAGTTGTGGCAGCGTTTAATCGGACGTAGTGTCTAACCGGGATAGGCTCCACAAGGAGATTGTCGACTTCTACGAGGTCGTACGCCCTCGCGACTTTGAGCACGAAATGCGCACACGGCTTGTGGAACGAATTCGCTCAGCGCTCAAAACTAATCGCTTCTATAAGGAATGCGATGTTCGCCCTTTTGGCTCATACATGTCTGGCCTCTACTTACCCACAGCTGATATGGACTTGGTCATCTGTGAAAGAAGTTGGCTCAATGGTGCACATTCCAACTTTTTTGGAATCAAGGCTCTGCGGAGCTTTGGCAAGTTCCTTTCGTCCAAGCGTCTGACCCATTATAACAGCATGGAGTTCATCGCAGGCGCCAAAGTCCCGCTCGTCAAGTACATTGACACCGAGACTGGCCTTCGGGTGGACATCTCCTTCGATCGCCTTGACGGTCCCCAGGCCGTCAAGACATTTATTGAGTGGAAGAAGCAGTATCCAGCCATGCCAATTATCGTCACAATGGTCAAGCACTTTTTGGCGATGCGCGGTTTGAACGAGCCTGTCAACGGCGGTATCGGTAGCTTCACTGTAACCTGCATGGTCGTCAGCATGCTGCAGCTCATGCCCTCTGTGCAAAGTCGCAACCTTACCCCTGATCACCACCTTGGACAGATGCTCATGGAGTTCTTTGATCTCTACGGAAACAGGTTTGACTATGTCAACACGGCAATCCGGCTGAATCCTCCAGGTTATGTTCACAAAGTAAGTTCATATTGGTGACCTTGTTGAGTACGTTCACTAATGCTCTCACCGCAGCACCGAGTTCAAGACGTCGTCTACAAGAACTTTGATCGCATTTCCGTCATTGATCCCAATAACCCGGCAAATGATATCTCTGGTGGCTCAAGCAACGCTGGGCGAATTCTAGAAGAGTTCAGCATTGCACATCAGATGCTGAAGAAGAGAATGGTGCAGCTTGCCCAAGCCGGTCCACGCGCCGATGGACCTGCCAGCATACTCGAGACTATCTACGCTGGTAACTACTCTTCATTCCGTCACCAACGCGCGCACCTGCGCCAGCTGTACGACTCAAGATGAGATCCCAGCTCTTGTTGCGAGTCGCAATTCGAAAAGCATCGTTCCAACTGTTGATACAGGAAGGATGGGGGTTTCATGATATGTCGGAAGGGAAGCGAATCATCAGGCTACAGGAATCTTTTGCGCTGCATTGTTTAGACGAGCGGGGACCAAGCACCCCAGTTTGGAGACGGAGTCAAGGAGAGGCGGCTGTTTCTTTCTCACGATACCCACCCCCATATCCTGGTTGGCTTGACTTCTTGGGTCAAGTCTATTTTTTTTCTCTTGAAGTGTTCCCCTCTCTCCATCTTCTTTATTTTCTCTATTGTTTCGTCTCTCTTCGAAGCAAAGTTGTATGATAACGGCAGCTGGTTGGCTGCGACGAGGGGGTGTCGACGAGGATTGACTGTCACAGGACCGGTCCTTTTCTGCGCAAACACGTCCTGGTGGCGTGTTCTTACCCCTTTCCCTGCTGGCCAGCTACCCAACGAAGCATTTGGGCCCAGCCCTAGTGGGCTCAACAATGAACAAGGACTTTTTCTACTACTTCTACTTGGCAGCGCTACCGTTCCTCCCGGGAAGCGGGAAGCGGGAAGCCTCTGCTCACTTGGCACTACTACGCTGGGCCTGCGTGGCCCGGCGACTTGCTGACGATTTCACAGATGGCAGGACCTCCTGGCAAGCTTCCTCGCGGGGGCTTGCACAGGTGGGGGTGTGAGCGATGAGGCAGATCTTCTTACGAGAATCTGGCACGAGGACTCGCAAGCAGACAAACAACAAACAAACTCTGGCCGACGCTCTTTGGAGTTTGTCGGCCTCTTTTCTCACTGCATTTTCTGTGCCTTTGCGCATGGGTGTGGAGAGGAAGAAGTCATACCAAGAGCACATGGGTCCGGTGCAGCCTCTGCTGCCAGTGGCATGCCCGAGGGTTTAGCCCAACGAAGGGGGGGAGGTCCTGGACAGACTCCTCCGCCGACGAAACGGCTTACATAGCCAGAGAGTCGTTAACCTTGCAGCCTTGTAATTGAAGTCCATGCCTTCTATAGTTTACAGGCATTTACTCATTGAAGCACCCATACTTGAACACGCCCTTGTTTGCGTTTGGCGTCTCACCAGTATTAGGATCACTTCATTGATATCACCGCATGCTGCCTAGTTCAACATTATGACCTTGCTGTTTCCGGAGGGCAAGTTTTCGCGGGTAGTGGAACAACTTGTAAGAATATGGAAGAGGACTACCACGGTAACGAACGCCAAGGGGTCAAATGAGCATGCAAAGGAGAGGTATATCACTTGTAGCGAAGGAGCCTTGATAGATGACGCTGTAGGGTCTCTTGTTCCATCGAAATCTTGTTAGCGATGCAGCTTCCGAACCCATAGGCAGTGGGCTTGGACAAGGTGCTGCCGCTTCTGCAGCCCGGGTTGGGAACCGAGGGTGCGTTCCCAGATGAAAGAACGGATGGCTGGAAAGCCCATGCGACTCTGGGGCCAGGGTCAAGCTACCCGATGCTTGGGATTTCCGACCTTCTGGCAAAGCCAAGCAAGGTGTGCACCATCTACGTTTGATCGGAGCTTTTCGGTCCGTATGTAGTTCGTCCGGGATTCGAATACAATCACAGGATACGGGCTGATGTCCAGCTCGTCGGCCACAAATTGCCGACCAAAGCAGCAAAAGGAGATCAGTCAGTTAGGTCAATATGAAACCCCGCATCGGGGTAACGTTGCAGTCTCGTTTTGCTGTCGAGGAGTTGCAGGGGACCATTGGAGGATTTGCTCGTTCGGTATCTTGTCTGGAAGGCGTACAGAGTTAGATGCAGCAGTTGGGCGTGCCGATCTCCGTAGAAGGAGCAGCAAATGACCGGTAGGACGGTGGTAGACGGGGCCCTTCTTCGGGGAGTCTGCGGTGTAATACCTAGATGCGCTAGGCGAATCATCAATTCGGAGCCCCCAAATGGGAAGGGATTATGAAATGCCGTAACCTCTTGGTACCTAATGTCGAGGACGTGTTGCCGCCGGAACAAGAAGAAAAACTTTTCCGTAGCTTTGAACGTGCCAAGATACAAGGGCAGGAAAATGTGAAATTTCCGAAATATCAGGTGCAAGGCCGAGGGGTGATGAACGTGCGATTGATGAGAAGCGATCCATTCAAGGCACACGCATCGCAGCAGCGGGCAAGGGCCCCAGTGTCTTTTCTGGGCCTCGCGGAGTGGTGGCCGGGCCAAGTAGGCGCTAAGCAGTGGCCAAGATGTTAAATTGGTGGAGATGCCTTAGGTAAGGTCGCCAAAGAGACAACGTTGGTAGATGGACCTCTGGTAAGACTGCGAGAAAGCGAGGTTGGATGATTTTGTCTTGTCATATTTCAACTGACAGACGCTCGAATTTACCGTGGCATGGAACGAGGCTTCAAGATTGCGTGTGCCTTGGTCAGTCTCTGCACCATCATCGGGGCCGGCGATGAATAGACACGGGTTCTGGGAGAGGGAGGAATCGACTATGGCGAATGTACTGTAATTACTGGTCGTCTTGGCGGAGAACGTTGACCGGTTGGCACATTGGGTTGCCCGTGTCGGAGAAGTGGTCCGAGAATTGGCCCGCAAAACAAGGACGGGACCAAGCTTGAAAGCCCGCAGCTCGGGAGCCATTCCCCCGCAAGCAGACGGCTTGCTAATAAGCTTGAATTCGAAAATGAGAGGAGCCAAAATTGCTTGAGCACACCGAAGCCTTGTCAGGTCGGCAAAGGAGTGGTTTGGAGGCCGTCGCATGGCGAGGTCCGCATGTGTGCTGGAAGGGCACGTCGCTGTATCATCGGCGGGACTTTAGAGGCTAGAGTGCTTGTTGAAACTATGATGATTGCGGATGGTCGGACGAGGAAACCGCGAGATACTTGCTGGGGACAGAGGGCCGAAAGAGAAGGATTCGAATCGATCGTGGCGAGACAGAGGCGTGGCGTTCGGACGAGGTAACCTGTGCAGTAGTCGAGGCACAAGACCAGAAATGGCGGAAGCAACGAGACGGCATTGCTCACTGGAGATGCTGGCAATGTCATCTGGTTGGAGGTGCTGGTAACGGGCTGTTGGACGGACATCTGGCCCGGTCTGAGACGGGAGTCGGATTGGAGCACTGGAGTCTGTAGGTAAGATGATGCGGGTGGCTTGACGAAGGGGACAAATAAGGTGGTGTCGAAGTCACCCTACCGGCATAAGTTCATGTTGTTGGAAAGAACTGGCCGTTCGTGCCTTCTCTCAACCAATTGCATTGCAAGTTTCTCAACCTTTAGGAGGAAGGATCAATGGGGTGAGGAGGTTGTGGTGCTACCCGTAGCTGCCTCGAGGGAAGTGTGAGGTGAGGCCGGGGAAGAAGGAGCCAGGATGGATCCTTCCCATGTTGGGGGTGTGGGGCGAGGGAAGGAACTGGGGTCGACGGGGGAAAGAGCTGTCTGGTAATTGGAGAGAGCTCTCCTGCTGTGCCTGCCTCGACTTCGCTTTCGTGTCGCATTGTCCCGTGATGATCAAAAACTGCAAAAACTTTTCCGACAGCCAAGGCTCTGAACTTTCGGTGAGTTTGCTATTTGTAACGTAGAGTGGTAGAAACCAAATGAGCTTGGTGCCTTGGGTATGGATACCTCATCTCCTCTGCAGCTGGAACAATAGAAAGCTTCCCATCTGGGCTTTTACGAGTTTTCCGCCGGTTCTCCGTCTGTTCTCCATACTTAGGTTCACTTAGCAGGATACTTCCCTTCCCGGCTCTTTTTCATGTGTCCCTTGGGAAAGGTCCAGCAGCGTACGGATAGTTGAAAACACCTAGACGTCAGATTTTGTGGCCCGAATTCGGACTCTTTGTCTACCGTCCGGCATCTAGGTACTTGCCAGATGCATACTTGCGGGTAAGGTAGGCAACTTTCGTCAGATGGCCGAGGCGACTCTGTATCGCCAAGCTTGCCCCAAGCCTGTCTTCGTCGGAGCAGCAGCCGAAAAGGCACCAAGACCTCAACCACCCTGGCGCTGAGTGATGACATCTGAATTAAATCGCCTTGGCATGCTGCAAATCCGCCTACCTTAGCTACCAGGGATAGCGCCCAACTTTTGTCCAGCCTTTTCCTACATGTTCGGTATCAAGTTAAGGATACCTTACCAGGTGTCCACTGTAGGTATTTACCTCCGGTAGGTAAGGCAGTGGTTTCGCCCTTGCCGTGATATGACTGGCCAGCATTAGAGTTGCGTGTTTGGCCTTTATTTCCATCGTGATCAATCATCCAAGTCGGGTGCGGGGGAGATGGGCCGCTTAGATTGGTCCGTCAATTGGGAGGAGGAACGTCGGGAGGTGGTCCACCGTTCTTGACCCGCCCGGGGCAGACAGCGGGCAGGGGTCCGGACGGAAAAGACCCACGGGCGATGAGGGAGGGAAAGGGCGAATGAACCATGTGTTTCTCCTTCCCATCCGTTTGACACTGGACTAGGTACCTGCGGTACGTATTAAGATTGATGAACTGCTTCAGGTACCTTACCGTACGGATATCTCCTGCCTTGCGTACCTCACTTAAGGTATCATTGACCAAGTTTAGCCTGCTTCCATGTGTCGGTCCATTTTTGTGCAGTTCTCGGTTGCTATGAATTCATGACTAAAAAACTGACAGTATGGCACCAGTGTCAGGAAACCCGACAACAGCCCAGATGTGACATGTCCATCCATGTCCACGGCCCACATCACCAAGGTTCTCAGTTATGATAGTCGACTGCGTAAGAGAGAGCTCAGGCAATAGAGACGAGTAGCCAGGCAAGGCAGACCAGCAGACAGACAGATGAACAGCTCGACTGTACACCAAGTTCCTGGTCTGCACAACTCTGCAGCAATATACCTGGCTGTAGCAATATGGTACTTGGAACTTGGACACACCAGTGACACCACCGACACGAGCACAGCATGAGACGTGCAACGCAACGACACCTCTACCGCCCGTGTGGCATTCGGGATCTCGCCCAGCTTTCTCGTCTGAGTCTCCCACGCTGCTCGTCTGGTAACATCGCCAATCATCCAATCTTGCCAGCCACTCACAGCTGCCGATTCCTCCCATCCTGAGTTAACTCTCCTCTTCTCCGCATTTCGTCTCCCACACACCACACATCTGCTCACGCACTCCGGATGATCAATGGTACCCTGGGAGCTCCTGATTCTCCATACTTGTACTCCAAAGTGCCTCATTTGGTCACCTCTTTTTGAGCTCTCCAACTAAGGTACGGAGTACTTTATGCAGGCATGCGATTCCTACCCAATCTCTCCTCGGCCTCACCATCTCAACCAACGACCTGGCAACGGCCCAGACATCTGTGCCTTCGCCATGCTCGCCCACTCGTCCTACCTGTCACACAATGGCCCTATCGCTCTTCGAGGAATTGATCGTCTGTTTCCTTCAATACTCCTCCGCGCCTGCTTCTACCCATGACCCCATCGTATACCACGGGATTGGCAGTCCTCCACATCAACCTTGTCAACCCCATGTGCCAACGTTTGCATTCGGTCCGTCCTGTCTCCCCAGACAGGGTCCCCCTATGATCAACTCAACTGGTAGCCCAATGTCATTCGACACAGCAACTCGGTACGACGGTGACCCGTGTCGTTACCCATCCTACGATTCGGATACCATACACACGAGGCGACCGCGGCCGCCCCCGAACCGCGTCCAGATGTACCGCAGGCAAACAACCACCGAGCCTCCCCGTTTACTTTAAGTTTCGGTCGCGCCCACCTGCAAGCCAATTCACGAGCCATGAGAGACCTACTCCGCTGACGCATACATACGACATTCCAACTTCACCTCGTCCCACCTAGACGGACGACTCACCTCATTGTAACTGAACACAACTACAGAAATAGTCGCCTTCGTGCGAACACCGCCATCATGTATCAGGCGCAAAACATCTACTTCATTTGCGGTTTCGCCGCCATTGGTACGTGATGCTGCCTTGAGTTCTCGCCTGGCCTTACACCTTGAGGATCATACTGACGAAAGCTCAGGCGGTGGCCTATTCGGCTTTGATATCAGTTCCATGAGTGGTGTTCTAGGGACTGGAGCCTACAAGAGATACTTTGGAAATCCTACATCGTACCGCCAGGGTGGTATTACGGCTTCCATGCCTGCCGGCTCCCTCGTCGGATCTCTCGTCTCCTCATTCATTGCCGACAAGTACTCTCGCAAGGTCGCACTCCAATTCTCCTGTATTTTGTGGACCATCGGTGCCATCCTTCAATGCGCTTCCGTCAACGTCGGCATGCTTTGTGTCGGCCGTGTCATCGCGGGCATGTGTGTCGGTATCGCATCCTCCATTGTGCCCGTCTACCAGTCCGAAATCGCCCCCAAGGAGATCCGTGGTCGCGTTGTTTCGCTCCAGCAGTGGGCAATTACCTGGGGTATCTTGATTCAATACTTCATCCAGTACGGCGCCGCCGAGGGCATTGGAAAAGGCTCCACTGATCCCGATCAGCCGACCGCCGCTTTCCGCATTCCTTGGGGCGTCCAGATTGTCCCTGCCGCTGTCCTCTTTGTTGGATTGTTCTTCTTTCCTTACAGTCCTCGTTGGCTTGCTAGCAAGGACCGTTGGGATGAAGCCATTAAGGTCCTCGCTCATCTTCACGGCAGCGGCGACGTCAACCACCCCAAAGTCCTGGCACAGTACCAAGAAATCGAGGAGGCCCTTCGATTCGAGCGAGAAGAGAACATTTCTAGCTTCAAAGGTCTCGTCGCTCCCCGCATGTACAAGCGTGTGTTGCTCGGCATGAGTATCCAGATGTGGTCCCAGTTGTGCGGAATGAACATCATGATGTGTAAGCAACGACCTTCCAATTGCAAGTGTGAACGACAAGTTGCTGATTTGATCCAGACTACATTGTCTACATCATGCAGGGTGCCGGCATAGGCAACCCGCTACTTACTGCATCTATTCAGTATATCATCAACGTCGTCATGACTCTTCCTGCCATCGTCTTTATCGACAAGCTCGGCCGTCGTCCCTTGCTCGTCGGCGGCTCTTTTATGATGATGACCTGGCTGTTCATTTCTGGCGCACTTCAACAGTACTATGGACAGCCCAACACCAATGAGACACGCAACCCCGACAACGAGTCTGTTACCTGGCTCGTCCTCAACCAGAGGCCAGTCTCCTCTGCTATCGTCTCCTGCTCGTACCTCTTTGTCGCAACCTTTGCCACCACATGGGGTCCTGTGTCATGGACTTACCCTGCTGAGATCTTCCCGAGTAAGATTCGCGCCAAGGCCGTCTCTTTGTCCACTTCGACCAACTGGTTCTGGAACATGATTCTTGCTTTTGCCGTTCCCCCTCTGTGTAAGTCGAACCGCATGGCACCCCCCTTATAAGTAAGGACTAACAGACATTCAACAGTATGGAACATCAACTACAAGATGTATTATATCTTTGCGACATTCAATGCCCTGGCATTCCTTCACACCGCATTTTTCGCGCCCGAAACCAAGGGCTTCACACTTGAGGAGATGGACGATGTTTTCAACTCTGGTCTTCCAGCCTGGAAGACCCATCAGAAGAAATCTCGTCTTGATGACATCGAGCGAGAGATCGCCGCCGGTAATCTTAAGGTCTCTCGCCACGGCGCGGTTGCAGATGAGGATAACCATGAGGTCGTCGCCGAAACTGAGAAGAAGGGCACCGCTGTCTGAGCACTGCGGCAGAGTCCTGATACTCGAAACTAAACGATAATACCCAGCAGGAGTTGTTGTGGGAGAAGATTGCCATGGAAAAAAGCGAATCTGAAGCGAATGAAGCGGGGCGAATGCGCAAGATGGCAGATTAACTGATGAAGATGATACAACGACTGTTCATTTTGTCCAAAGACATTGACGATGGTGCGATAGATGTGAAAGCATGACGTAATTAAATGACTTGACCACACAAGAGGTAGAACGAGCTCTTCCGCTGCTCAATCCACAACTACGCCCCGAGGTCCTTAGATGCGCTGCGAACTTGTACAGAAAGCTATCTTGGCAAACGATCTTTTGGAAGATATTCCTAGATTCGTTGACATACCCGGAAAATTACAACGCCCTTTTTGACCGACTCGTTCTGTTGCCAGGCTTAGGTGGATAAAGGATATATAATTCAGTTTACTTTTCCATTCGTAACACGAAGAGTCCCACGAATACTGAAATTGTCAGTCAACCTGATTGACGTCTGTACGAAGAGATAGGGGTTAGGTGACTTTGGTGTATATGAGATGATTTCAATGCCAGTTTCTAAAATTCAGTTCTGTTATAGTTCAGGATGTGGTCAGTACCAACCAGGCGGGGGAGTCTGACGTTTGATGTGTATTCTGTTGGGAATCATCGAGGAATAGGGGGACGAAATACTTGAAGGCAGCGAGTGATGGTGTTATGGAAACTCGGAATTTGAATTCTGAGATTGACCCGCTTGTCGAATCAATGTGCTACCCATCCTGGCAACTCCAGCCGGCTCGCTGTCTATGAGGTCGTTGGCTGTAAGCCGAGAAAAGGAATGACCGGCATGATTTGTCCTGGCAGTGACTAGTCTTCAGTTGACCCTTTCAATATATCTGTCGAACATCTTGATTGCGAAGAAGCCAAGTGCTACATTGTCATATGCAGCTTCAGACGAGCCAAGCGATGTGTCATTTGAAACATCAAGTTCGATATCAATAGTCTGCAATGCCTGATCACGAATATCTAGCTTCAGAGATCGACCACGGGAGTGGTCATTGCATTCTCCGGATACACCAACGGCCCCATCGACATCGTCCCTGGCGCAGAAAGCACCAGATTCCCCTTTCCATCCTTCACGTTCTCCACCTCCTTGCCCGGATCCAACGCGCTCGCCGTCTTATACAACCGCGCATCCAGCTTCCTCGTGCTCGGATCAAACTGCAGCGTCCACTCTTCCGCCTTCCGCCGACTCCCCCTCGCCAACTCATCCATTAACGCGCCCAGGTCCCGGTAGGGAACCATCTCCGTAAACCACGACGTCCACATCAACAGACCCCACTCCAACCCACGAAACCCGTCAATGCTGCCGTAGACTTCTCCCACCTCCCTACGAAGCAACCGTCGATCCTGGGCCGAGGCGTGGTCGTAGACCTCGAAGAAGGCGCCCTTGGCCTCGGATACGTATTTCGGCTCCACGAGCCAGAGGTCCCCTTCGTGCCCGCTCTCGCTGATGCAGATTACCCGCCGGAGGAGGGGCCACGCGATATAGCTGCCGTCAGCGAGTCCCCGGGACGGCAGCAGCTCCAGCTGCATGCTGGCCGGAAGCTCGTCGTCTTGGACGGTGACTTTGGATAGCGGGGCTAGGATGCGGAGGTGCTGCGATGTATTCCACCACACCGGCCCCATCCCGTCTGTGACGCGGAAAAATGCCTTGTACTGATCCGGTAACGGGGCACTCAGCTCAAGCCTTCTCTCCAGATCCTGGATTTCCTGGTGAGAGGGGACTGGGTAGCGAAACAACGTCTCAGGACGAAAGATCTTGTCCTTATCAAGCTCCATCGGCCCCATAACCGTCCTCTCGACGAGCATATCATCCCGCCCGCGCAGTTCGTCGGGGGCATACGGCGCACATGATCTAGTGTTTTCGTCGATTGCGCGCGCGAGCTCGGCAATGGTGTACCCCTCATACGGCCGCACCGGGCTGCGCTCCAGTCGCTGTCGGAGCATCTCGCACCCGGCGTCTGCGACTTCGCGGACATGGGTGAGGTCGATCTCTAGGTGCTTGACGAGGGCGTTCTTGGAGGGATCCGTGAACCAGTCGTAACGCCATAGTTCGCGCATACTGCCTAGCATAGACATCTGGTCCTGTGCGGAATGGAGGGTCGCTATCGTTCTTCCCCATAGCTCGATGACGCTTTCTTCTTCTTCGCTTGCATGGGTGCTGCTTCCACAGCTGTCATTACCCCTTTCTTCATCCTCTTCGGCCTCGTCTGCAAGGAACTCGTCGACGAGGACCTCTTCCTCGGGTCGATACACATTCCCTTCCACCCTGCTACCACCACCATCATTGCTCGCCTCCCCACCATCCACCGCCTCACGAAACAACCTCACAGAGAGATCAAGCGCCAACACCCGCCCCGTAGCCTTGACAACCTGATTCATCTGCCACGGCGCCAGCATGCGCTCCCAGAGACCCCAGAACCCGGCCAGGCGCATCGGGATCGGGCCGTGCGGGTTCGCCCTGTTGTCCTGCCCCAGCGCCAGCTCGCGGGCGAGTTCGTAGGTTCCTTCGTCTTCGCGCCAGGGCGGGGCGAAGCGGTTGCAGACTAGAGTGCGAGCGTAGCGCTCCAGGGCGTCGAGCGCCGTATCACAGCCGTTGTCTGAAGATGAATGATACTGCTGTCCATCGTTCGAGGATGAAGAAGAAGAAGAAGAAGAAGAAAAGAGCTTCGGGACGGGCGTAGCCCACCGCGGCCACCGCCCGACATGTTCCCACGCAAACGCAAAGACGATGCGCGTAAATGGGTCTGCGCGCGGAGGGTTCACGGGGACCTCGTACGTGCCGGATCCATCGCCGTTGTCGTCGCATCCCTTGCCGAGGCTCCGGCACCGGGAAAAGTCCTCCGAAAACACCTCGGGCCCGAATTCCCGGAGGTCAAACGGCGGGATGCCGTGCGCGTGGAGGATCGTCAGCAGACCGGTGCCGTGGTCCACTTGGCCGAGGACGGCGAGACACACGGCTGTTTCCCGGACGTGTTGGACGACTTTGCTCAGGGATGGTTCTTGTGCGATGGAGGTTGGGTCTGTTAGGTGGCGGAGGAAGAAGGCCATTGTTTTGTTGGTGCGGCCCGGGCCTCTCCCCCTCCCTGCCGCTTGGAATGATGGTTTTGTACGAGGGTACGTGGTTTATTGCTCTTGGCGGTGGTTTAGGAGCTTGTTAATACATGACATCAGAGGAACTGATAGGTATGATGACGGGTTAATTTAGAAACAAGGTCGAGGCGGAGAAGTTGGCTTCGGGAGTGGTAAATTGGTGGCGGGGTTAGTGCTGATGGGGGATGCATGTCAGACGTGAGAGCCCTGTCATTCTCAACCTTTCTGTAGATGCATGGCTTGAGCCGGCGATGGTGATGATCATGGTGGCTGATGCTTCACCCTGAAGACAGAATCTTGAAATGTATTTTAGAATCCAGAGACGCATAAAATCGTAGTAGAGGTTAAGAGGCATAGATGCTACTCTCGTCAATTGCTCTACGTTAGAAGGATCTGGGGTGGATGTCGCTCTGTGCACATACGTAGACAAAAGTAAGTTGAGTACCCTCCTCCCACCTGAGCCGAGACGGCGTTGTTGTTGCTGCCACTACATTAGATCCCATCTTGGTTCTAAGTAAAGAACTCAAGACGGAGAGCTCTCGATCAAATACAGCAAGGTGCTGAACAATAGTGTAAAAAGAAAGTTACCTTATGTAGATGAAAGAACTCTCCAAGATGGTATTTTCCTTCCCGGCAGCTTCGAGCACGTCAAAGCGATTGAGGTCCAGGTGGCGAACGCTAGTAAATATGCTTAATCCACTCTAGGCAGACGAGCTTAAACACCAAAATCACCCGCGAGCTGACAGTCTCTTGAGAAGTTGGCGTAGCTGGGAAATGAGCAGACATTAAAAGGGATTAGTACGTCGTTTCAAGCCTCCAATGCCAAGCGTATTGTCATCTATCGTAAGGCTGATTTTGGGAGAGGATCAACATTGAGCGAGGCAAAGTCGCAACCAACATGCGCGGAGTCTTTCCGCAGTCCTGCCGGGAACCCTTTACCTCTGCGAGAGCTCCAGTGGCGGATGCTGTGGCTTTCAGCTCTCTAGTTGTCCTCGAGGCCCGGGGGTATTGTAAGCCGGCAGAGCTCTTGGTGCTGACGGCACGGGAGTCCAAAAATTTACGCGATTCTCGACATGCCGCGATTGGTAGCATCGTGGCAGTGGCGCGCGGTTCCGGCAAGGGATGGAATCCTACGTGAGCGGTTGGCCCCCAGCTCTGTAATTCGGCTGCCTAGCACTAGCTCTGGTGACTGCCAAGCTGCTTCTTAAGAAAGCTGTGCAGATCTGTTTTGCTTGAGAAAGCTATTTCATGGGTCTGGAGTTGTTTCCCTTTCTGTTTCTCATGAGCCTCATCGACATCACCTCATAGCGATACTCTTCTCCCCATCGGACTCTGATAATTAGACGATTGAATGCAGTCACCCGAGCAAAAGGCGTTGCTCGATATCAACCACATCCGACGGTCCGGTGGAAGTTGCCGAGACGAAGAACACGAGATGGACCATGCCTACGGGCAGCAGACGGGAGGTTATAACGTCGGCCCAACAGGATCTGATGCGAGTACGGCACAGAATACGAAAACGCATTACAGCCAGTCACAAGTCATTGACGACTCGTACGTTGAAAATGGTCTTCATCCGGTGCCGGAGCCAGACAAGATCGTAGGCGCGCCGTATTATCACCAGTACAACCAAGTACCCGGCAACGGCATGTCTAGCCATCCTCAAGAACAAGCGGTATCAAAGAGGAGGATCTGTGGCATGAGCTTGGCGATGTTCATGCTCTGGTGTGTACTGGGATTCCTTCTTGCGCTGCTGGCAATCGTCGCGGGGGTATTTGGGAGCATGCTCGCAAGACAGAGCTCAGAAATCTTAGATCTCAAGGACGTGGCAGCAACAAAGTAAGTATTCCCCTCAAAACACCTCGATCAACACTGGCTGGGGCTTTGATACTAAACACCCGTCACAGAACAACCGACCCGGACACCAACGGCACCTCAACAACAGCGGCACCCGCAACGACGACGACATGGGTGCAGGTAGTGGACTGGGAATACATTGGCTGCTATGAGGACACCTCGAACCGCGTGTTCCCGGACAAGTTCACGCAGATTGACGACCAGACGAACCGGCTCTGCGCGGGGGTGTGTTCTGGTTACGAGTACTTTGGCACCGAGTTTGGGGACCAGTGTTACTGTTCGCGGACGCCGCCGACGACAGCTGCGCCGGCGTGGAATTGCGATATGCACTGCACTGGCGCGCAGACGTCGGAGATTTGTGGGGGGTTCTTCTTTTTGAGTGCTTGGAAGAAGAAGGTCTGAGGTTCAGGGTTGGGTATGAGGTCTTTGGAGGGTGTCATTGGGTGTGACGACGTGAATAGTGGTCCGCTTCAGTTTTCCTGGAATGATTATGCGAATTGGAGTTTCTTGGGATTGGCTGATTGAGATACCCGGTGTTAACAGAATTGAAAGAGTCTTTGGTTTGATTTATCAATCAAACCTTGTGTCGGCCTTCAGGAGGTTGCTCGAAGGTGAACTAGATGTAGGGCGGTCGATGCGTGGTTGTAATGTAGAAGACTCAGACCGTGATACTCTCTCTCACAGGCAGGCTATATATAGCCCGATCTGGCGTCACTCATCAACATCCAGCAATGGATTCAAACAACCATGGCCGGTTGGCCCAATGGCAAGGCGTCTGACTACGATCAAACATGTTATCAGGAGATTCTGGGTTCGACCCCCAGGCTGGTCATAATCTTTTGAAAATTCTGCATCCTGAATGCCGGGTTAGAAATTTTTGCGCGGGTTGCGGGTCCGGCGCCCCCGCCGAGTCAGGGCTTGCTAGTCCGGGCCGGAAGTGACCTTCAGCGCTCAGGCGCCGCCAAACAGTGTTAAATGGTAGACACAAGAACACGATTACTGCAACGAAAACTCGTCCTAAGCACAAGCTACGGGAGTGAATTTTTATATCTTGATGTTTTGAATGCATGAAAGCTGCCTTGTTGCGCGGCAAACCACACAATCTTCTGCCGGCCGCCGTGACTAACAATTTTTTGGCGCTCCGGCGTGGTGCCCCACTTCGCCGAAAAAAGTCTCAACTCCGACCAGATACGTACCTCTCGAAGTCTCCCATCGGATCTCGACGGGACATTTCCACTCCTCTTCTCATACACCCGCTCGGTGGGCATCGTCATGGCCTCCACCCCTGCACCGCCAGCGCCGGCATCAGTCCCAGAGCTTCTGACGCTGATAATAACCACGTCGCCAACCCCGTCCGCGCCTTCGACAGAACTCTTGGATGCGGTCTTCAAATCTATCCGCCTTCACTGCAGTGACTTGCTATCGTCCCGCATCATTGTAGTACTGGACACGTATGAGCGCATCGGAGACGTTCCAAGGTTGAAGAAGGGCCAGGTGACGGAAAAGGGCGCGGAGGAGTATACAGAGTACAAAGACAACGTCAAGAAGCTCGTGCTGAGGGAATACGACCAACATGAGAGGCCTGACGAGTTGAGTCAAGAGCAAGGGGAAGCAGAATATGGCTACAACGGACGAGCGGCGACCGTGACGACAAATTCAGCCACATTCACCGTAAGCAAGACGAAAGACTTTCGCGTATCTTTCGTAGAGCCGTCAGAGAGACTTGGTTTCGGTCTAGCGGTGCGGACGGCCTTGAGAATAACGACAACACCGTACGTCTGGGTCCATCAGCACGACTGGACACTCGTATACGACATCCCCGTGGGCCCAATACTGGATGTCATGAGGACGCAGGACGCAGATGAGGAGAGCCCGGTGAAATATGTTTGTCTTGCTTCGGTTCGGATGCTGAAGTATGCCGAGACTGCTCATGCGCAAGAGTTCCCTCATCTTAGAACGTTGACGAACAAGCTGAAGAGGAATTTTACGCCAGAGTCATACCCGGGGGTGGAGGTGCCGTTGACGCCAATGTTCTTTTGGCATGATAAGCCCCACATCGCAGCCACGGAGCACTATTTGACGCGTGTCTTTCCGACGCGGCTGGCGATACCTAGAGGGGCGTTTATCGAGGATACGATTGGACATCGGGCGCGGACGCAGATGAAGGAGCAGGGCATGTGGTTGCGGTGGGCTTGTTGGCTGTTTTATCCTGATGAAGGAAGACAGTTGTGTCTCCGGCACTTGGATGGGAGGAAATGGAGAGGCGCAGAAGGAGAAGTCACGATGAAAGAAATTTGGAAGCAGGCCAACAAAGAGATGAGGACAACAGATGATTCATGAATCACAGCTTCAAAGTATACAACCTTAACCTCAGGTTTACCAACACATCTTACTCTGGGATAAGGTCGGTTGCAGTGTAGTATTGACCTTTACCTTCGTAATGCCATTCCTTCACCCAACTATCACCTCCGGAGGGGCACTCGACTCCTGAGCCAGCGCCGTTACAGGTAGCATAGACGCCGACCAACGATCCGGTGAAAGGGCCACTCTGGCCACTGACTAATCTTGCCGAGAATGTACCCATGACGACCTGCTGATCGGACTGAGAAGCCTGGGATGCGGCCATCGTGTAGTGAGTGCTGTTGACTGTGGCAATCTGGAAACGAATCGAATCGTCTCCCCACGCTTCAGGTATCTTGACAATATTCTCCGCAGGGGCATCATCTCCCGTTGCCCTGAAGCGTAGCATACGATCGCTTCCACCGGAGCCGTCGGCCTTGGGGAGGGTTACTACCCCGACATCAGCGTGGTTGTATTGGGTCAGGAACAAAGTAACGCCAGTTTCTTGGTCAACATCAGAAGCCGGTGCATCAATGACTGCTTCAAAGGTAAATAGAGAATCCGTCTGAGGTCGTCCGATGAAAGATAGCCCCGAACGGCCATCCAGATCCGCATTATCGCCCGTGAGGTTCGCGCGACTAGGCACGATACGGAGGCCCCTCGAGCTATCAATCGAAAAGGCGCCTTCAGCTGGAACCCTCCAGTGAATGAGATTCCGAGGAATACTGCTCAGTGTCGTAAAGTCGTACGCGTCGGGGTCCGAGTTGAACGGACCGTCTCCCGGAAGGTCTCTAGATGCTGGTGGCATTTGCCAACCCGACATCTTGCCTCTGACGGGTTCCAGTATCGGCCACTCACCTTCTCGCCAGGTGACTGGGTACAGGACTGTTTCGCGGCCCATGGGATAGATTCTCCATTCTGGGCCAGATCGAGTAGCTAGCGCGATACCCCACCAGTTTTTCTCAGAGTCTTGGAAAAGATCTGCATGGCCGATTGTCTATTATCCCAAAGTTAGAGATGGACAGCGGCTGCTGTATATGAAACATGGCTTGCTTACCTGAAAATATTCATCGGTATCCTTGTTGGTCAAGACCGGGTTGTACGGGCATGGCTCATACGGGCCCGTCAGACTGGAAGATCGAGCCATGACCTGGTAATGCCCAGTCTCAGTCCCACCCTCGGCGGCAGAGATGTAGTACCAGCCATCTTTGCGGTAAATGTGAGGACCTTCGGGCCACACGCCACCGGTGCCGGCCCATAGAAATGTGTTATTGACAACCGTCCCCGTCTCGAGATCGACGTCGAGGAGGACGTGCCCGCCTCCCGGGATATACATTTTTCCGTCGTCGTCCCAGAAAAGATCTAAATCTCCGTTGGGGGTCAGAAATGTGTAAGGGTCGCTCCAGCTAGCTGCGTCGAATGGATCGCTCGTTTTGAAGACTGTCCCCAACATTCCGTCGGGCAGGCCGAGGTACTCGCACACCACCCAGAACTCGCCATCATGATGCCGAATAGTTGCGGCGTAGAAGCCTTCTTGTTGTCCTTTGAGTTGACGTTAGTTAAGATTCAAGAAGCTCGATGGCTCATCTAATGAAGTCATCTGACATGCCTTTGGTTTGTTGAGTAACGTTGGGCATTTGACTTTGTCGATTCCAAACATGACTTATCAACTTCCAGTTGAGCAGGTCTTTGGAGGCATATATTGGTAGACCAGGGAAAGTGATGAAACTTGAGGTGACGCAGTAGAATGTGCTATCAACGTGGACACATGATGGATCGGAGTGCCAGCCGGGTAGGATTGGGTTGTAGAATGTTGAGTTATCAGCTGCTACTAGAGCTGCCCAAAAACTGAGAGAAAGTTCTAGGACCAAACGGCCCAAGTGAGGAATCATTTGGAAAGAGTTGAAAGGTTACAAGATACTCGAGACGATGAAGAGGCGTATGGATAGCCCAGACAAAGTGGGCGTGGTCTAGAGTCAAACTATATACCCCATGAGAATTACTGTAGGTTTGAAAAAGACAAGGTCATGTCACATGTTGCCCAGCATTTCAGCAAGTGGCTTCACCATTCTGCCTTGCCGAACTTCACTCCCACTATTGAGATACATAACGCAGTAACACAAACTTCGGCTAAATAATCTGCCTGTCAGATAGCATCATGATGCAAGGAACGATCGATTTACTTCTGTGTGGGGAAGTTCTTCCCCGCAATCAGTCTCTACATCGAGTCCTAAAAGCATGCAGCCCCTGATACCACTGAAAGTCGTCGCAGGAACGCGCAGAGCAAGACAGGGCAGGTCTGGTGACAATGATCAAGGATCGTGGAGCAAGGCTTTCATGATTGAATGATCGACCAATTGCAATAGATCGTTTAAGTAGATAGGAGCCGTTTAAGCTTACAAACAACTATGTTTTAGCCGATTCCCGAACCAATGATGGAACAGAAACGCAACGTGCTCGACAGGCGGCCCGCTCCGCTTGGCCCAGTGTGCCCATCTCATGCATCCGGCTAAATCAAAATGCATTTTAGCACTGTCGAATACCACGCTGGAACGATGGCTCGCTAGTATTGTTTCATTGCCGAAAGCTACACAGTTGCACATGCACCCCGCATAGTTCATCGACTTCATCCTCCCGATCTAATAATTGACTTGCGGTTGGATCTTCCTGAGGTTACAAAATCACATGTTCCTCCATGAATCATTGGAAAGCAGAGGACTGGGTCGCAAATCTGGAGACAGCATGGTATCGGATCATATTCGGCGAAAGTGGTGGCCATCCTGTTTACCTCGTCCTCACTCCGTATCTTGGCGTCTGATCCGGTAACCGACTCTGCCGCTTCGGACGATCTCTGCACGATGTTAGCAGTTGAGCGTCCAGAGAGGCTTATAGTTCTGGCCAAAATTCAAATCGAAATATGTTGAGGCTAGATCCAATGTCTAACCTTTAATTGGGAGCTGGAGAATGCCGATAGATAAATCACTGAACTTAATCTTCATGGAAGATAATAAGCATCGAGGTTCTCCACCCTCATGCTTTTCGTTCCTGGCCTGGATACACCCGAGAGAATTTCCTCGTCAACTTCAACCAGTCACTATGACACTCCGTGTGTCTACTGTCTTCTCCTTCGCCCTTCTTGGCCTCAGCCAAGTCGGCCAGGCACTGGTCCCCCGCCAGGAAGCCACCTTTTCCAACCCGGTAATATGGGCCGACCTCGCCGACGATGAAGTCTTCCGAGTCGGAGACACGTACTACTACAGTGCTTCGACAATGCACTATTCTCCCGGCGCACCACTTCTCAGATCCTACGACCTCGTGAACTGGGAGTTCGTCTCGCACTCGGTACCTGAGCTTCCTGGTTCAAAGTTCTCACTCAATGGCAGTGACAGTGCGGGCTATGTCAACGGCGTCTGGGCTTCTTCCCTGGGGTATCGCGAAAGCAGCGGTGTATTTTACTGGTATGGCTGCATCCAAGGCACGGATGAGACGCACATCTACACTGCGTCTAGCCCAGAGGGGCCGTGGACTCATCACGACCCCATTCCGAATTGTTACTACGACCTCGGCTTATTGATTGATACCAATGACACCATGTACATCGCCTACGGTGCGGTCGACATCCGCCTTGCGCAGCTATCTCCTGATGGTTTCACTGAGGTCCGCAATGAGGTATGTTGGCAAAACGTCGTGGCCTATTCTGCACTGCAGACACTGACTCTTACTAGCTTGTGTACACTGAAGATGTCCACAGGTACATTGAGGGCTCGAGATTCTACCACATCAATGGAAATTATTACATCTGGGTTACGAAGCCCGGCGATGAGCAGCATGTTCTGAAATCTACGTCGGGTCCCTAGGGTCCATATGAAATTCGGCAGGTGATTGCGCAGATGAAGGCCCCCGTCGAGGGTGCAGGAGCGCCGCATCAGGGTGGTCTCGTATCGACTGAGGACGGTAAGTGGTATTACATGGCCTTCATCGACGTGTACCCCGGTGGCCGTGCTCCCGTTCTCGCCCCTGTCGAGTTTGACGCCGAAGGTTGGCCTTCGGTGGTCACAGATGCAGACGGTGGTTGGGGTGTCGAGTACGCGATGCCTGTCACAACCTCGAAGACAGTCCAGGGAGTTGGATCCTATGTCGACAAGTTCGAGGGTGACGCGTTGAATCCCCGCTGGGAGTGGAATCACAACCCCGACAACGACGCCTGGAGCTTAGGGCCCGATGGAGTCACACTCCACACCGCAACGGTATGCGAGGGGCTGTACGGAGCCGCCAACACCCTCACCCAGCGCATCATCGGACCCAGAAGCCAGGCCACGTTTCGCCTTGATATTTCTGAAATGGTGGACGGAGACCAAGCAGGTGTAGCAGCACTGCGCCAACTGAGCGCTTATATCGGGATCCACAAGGCTGATGGCGTCTCTAAGCTTGTGTACGTTGATGAGATCAGCATGGTCGTGCGAGACTCATTGACGGACTGGGTGACAACCTCGAACGGTTATGTCAAGGCGGAAGGACCTACTATCTCCGGCGGCGATCTGTGGCTCCGTATCAAGGCCGACATTTCACCGCCCGTCGCCGGATCGAGCGCGTGGCCGAATGCTACGTTCTGGTTTAGCACCGACGGTGATAACTTTGAACAACTTGGGCCAGTGTATGAGCTGAACAATGAGTGGTTCTTCTTCATGGGTTATCGATTCAGCGTCTTCAACTGGGCAAAGACTCGTCTGGGTGGTAGTATCTTGGTTCGGGAGTTTGAGTTGGAGGTTTTGGAGTAAAAGGAAATCCCGAAGCATCTTTCAAGTCGGAGAGAGATGTTCGAGGATAGTATGGCGGCTTTTGGGGCATAATAGACCACAGGCTGCGAAGGCAGACGGAGTGGACGCGTTCAATTCTACACCACGATCATTTGTGGTCAGTTTTAGTACGACTCATCGGTAAACTTTCAAATGATCCAGTACTTACTGAGCACCACTGCAAGATCGCATCGTGCAAAGAGCATAGTTCTAAACGGGAATGTGGTATTCTGCGCCTCTGAAGTGCATTAACCTACTACTTGGCATCTCACGAGTCACGCATGTTATAGGGCTTGGCGACTTCGCGGAATTCCGACTTGATGCAATCTTAGACTGGGCCCTTGGTAGGGTCTGGACCACAGTCTGACAGCTCCAGTTACTAGTGGTCTAATTGAAGCCTTCTGGATAGCGTTGCTTGGCATAATTCAGCTCCCGCCCTCACACCCAAGTCACAATTGATCGTGCAGCGACCAGTAGCCCACCACGACAGGTTGACAACCCTGATATAAGCACCCGACGTGAGAGACTCTTTTCAAAGTAACTAGGCAATTCTCATATTCTGTCAGCCTTTAAAAGCAACACTAGCAATACTAACGACGGATCTGCTTTAACGACCTGCTGTATCGGGTATGGCTGTGCCTCTCAAAGAGGCACAGCTGCGCAAAAGGCCACCACATGCGTGATCCTTCAAAGAACACTTCTTCCAATCAGCAGAATGCCTCAGAAACAACCACAAGCTCTTGAGACAAGATAGCGGTAAGATAGGTCCAGTCTCAGCAAAACTGGGCGAAACTGAGAATTTAATTGCATACGAGTATTGGCCAGAATGGGAAGCTCGCAAAGGTTCAAGGCGCCAAGGGCAAACGCAAACAGGCCGAAACGATTTCTAGACTTTGTATTACCCAATTGAGATACAAGAAAGTCGTAGATTCTGAGTTTCCATTGAAACATAAATAGTCTCCTTTCTGTTGTCATCGGTGCAGGAAATTGCAACTTCTCAACAACTCCTGACCTCAAAAACATCCAACTACTTCTCTACATCAATTAGCCAACTCACCAAAACAAATCAAAATGAAGTTCTCAATCCTCACCTTCACCACCCTCTTCGCCGCCCTTGCAGCTGCAGCTCCCGCCCCCGAGGCCGAGCTCGTCGCTAGACAGTGCTCATGCCACAAGATCGGCGATGAGTGGTTCTGCAGCGGCAGACTTTGCCCCAAGGACTTCATCCCTACGCCTGCGATGACCAAAAGAGACGTTGATATCCAGGCTCGCGGCTGCAGCTGCAAGCCTATTGGTAACGGTGAGTACTTCTGCATTGGAAGCTCTTGCCCTTGAGCAATCGGCCATGCGAGCTTCCAATTGACTTCGAGCTTTCATCAAATGGTAAGCGCTTCACTCCCGACAAATAGAAGTCCTATGCCTTACTCAATAAACCTAGGTCTTTGGTCATTGTTACCATCACTTTCGTCCCTAGTGCCCTGGGGTGAGATTTACCCCAGGCGCCGCGCACGCAATTGCTGGATGTTGAAACTATTTTCCGTTGGGATGGATAATAAGAACAAGCAAATCAATGCAAAAACATTCTCAAGAAAACTTTGCGTCTGCCTGCAGCCGATTGCTTCTTTCCCCTCTAATCACCTTAAAGTGCCTTGAGAAGCTTTTCTTTTCTAGTTTGATTAATATCTGACGTTCGAGTGCTGTGTGTGAAAATGGCAATCTGTCCATGTGTCTGCAACGCATCGAGTACTTTCAGACAATCTCAATCGCCTAATTAGTTAGTAGAAGTATTCTCGGTCTTTACTTGCCAGATGACGCGATGCCGAGCACATTTTGATGGCGATTCTGGAAATCATGTGCAGTGAATGACGGCTTGGCAGAAGATGTACGTACCCTTCCGAAGCGCTGAACTCGAAATCGGGTTACCTCGGTATTGTAGCTGGCAGTGGGGAATAATTGTATTTCCTGAGATACTTCAAAGCTGTGACGGGGCTGACTTAGAGTCTCCAAGTTCTTACTATCACATAGGTTGGCAACCAATGCGCTGCAACTTGCAACTTGTGTGCTGCGAGAGACGGAGCCGCTCACGTCAATGGGGGCATATTGCTTCCGTGCCTCGCCGAAGGCTCGAATACGCTATCATGGGGAATTGGCGTTGATAAGACTACAAGTCAGCTAATGTTCGGCTCGGCTCGACTCGTCGTCGGTACAAGCTTTTTCAGCCACCGAGACAAAAATGATGCGGCGACCGGACAAAAGACGGACTTTCACGGCGGACATTTCAGCCGCCGTCCACCGACCCAAAACCTCACACCCTCGAAATCACATGGTAACGGAAACATAGGTCGGAAGACTTATGGCATCTGGGGGTGGGTTACATAGCCACATAAATCCCACGCGTTGCTGTTAGATATGACGCTTGTTTGCTTGATTCCAGAATGCGTGTTACTTGGTGGTGTTGCACTGCGTCTAAAGTCTATGACGAAGATCCCGGGAGCTAAGACGTGCCAACCCGCACGGTCTCGAGCCGTGCCTATTACCGTAGTAGCGTACTAAGTTTGCGCACTTTGTTTGCCAATCAATAACGATGGGTCCTGTTCTCTTATCTGTTTCAGATGTTGAAATCTCCCAAGCGGGCCAACTTTTTTTAAATGCCCGGGGCGGCTCCGTTCCGATCGGTGACAACTAAGGGGCCGGCATGGACACCGACTTTGATGTTTGCCATGCCGGCGTGGCATCATTGTGTTCAACAGAGAAGCTTTCGATAAATAGGTACGCGGCCCGCAAGTCTATCTAGCAATCTCTCGACCAAGCTTTTAGTAAACTCTCACGAAAAGGCTAACCATAACTCCGAATACCGAATACCCAACATGCCATCCAATGCAAAGCCATCAACTTCAGGCCGAACCCTGGCCATCTTCGGCGCGACCGGCCGCACCGGGAGCGAGACGCTGAAAGCCCTTCTTGCCAAGCCCAAAAATCCTTTTTCTCACATGAAGATCTTTGTCCGCTCCCGCGAAAAGCTCATCAAAGCCTTTCCACAATTCAAGACAGATAACAGCGTCGAAATTATCGAGGGTCAAGTCACCGACGAGGCCCGCGTCAAATCCTGTCTCGTCGGCGCCGACACAATCATCTGCGCCCTGGGCGAGAACGACAACAAGCCAACCGTTAGCGTACTCCAGGATTCAACAACAACAATCGTCTCGGCACTGAGACAGCTCAAACAGGAAGGGGGAGCAGACTGGAAGAAGCCATGGTTCATCCTCCTCTCCTCCGCAACTTGGAATGAGCGATTCTCCGCGAGGCAGCCATGGCTTGTGCGATGGATGATTCAGAACGCCTTTTACTGGCCCTATGCGGACCTGCGCAAGGCGCACGCAAATCTGCAGGCTGAACCGGAGCTGTTGTTACTGTTGTTGGTGCAGCCGCCTGCCATCATCGACGAAGAGGCGAGCGGTCACACGATCAGCACGGAGTCGGTTGGCCTCGCGTGCTCGTATCCGGATCTTGGTGCGGCGTTTGCGGAGCTGGCAACCGAGGAGGCGTACAAGGAGACCAGTGCCGTTGGTGTCACGTCTGGAATGGCCAAGGCGGGTTTCTCGAGATATGGGCCCGAGATTCTGCCGAGAGTCATCTTTGGACTGATGGCTAGTTTCATTCCGGGTGCTTGGAGGGTTGTCCCAAGCGTGTGAGAACTATCAGTTTATTTACAAGTAGCGTTATTAGATTACAATAGACATGAAACAGCCGCTCAGGACAATGCATGATTCTTTAATGCTTTTATTTTCGACCACTACACTCGCTGGATAGTAAGCATGCCCTTGAGCAGTGACTTCATCATACCAGGCTTAGGCCCAGTACGCCGTGAAGTGGTAAGTGAGACAGCATCATTGTTGCGAAGAGCGTCGTCTTGCTCTTCTTCTGATAGGGCCAAGGTCTCAAGTTCGCGTATTTTCCACACGCGAAGAAACCAAACTATGAGCAGTTAGTCAAACGAAGCAGCTTGCCAGATGGAAAGATTTGCAACAACTTACTAGAGATGAACGCCGCAACGTACATAAATCCCGTGAACAGCTGAACAGGGAGGTACGCGTTCAGTCCGGAGCCCTTGATTGTCAGAGCTATGGGCTCGGCGAACGTTGCTGGGATAACGAGGATGATCCAGAAGATAGACAGAGCTGATGGAAGCAGCTGCATTCCGACCACCTCAGCGCCTACCGGTGCGACTGTTGGCCAGAGCACGCCGGCGAATGCGCCAAAGAGGGCAAAGACAATGAGACCTGCAAAGTGTTTGGCGGCGAGGATCCAGAGCAAGAACGTGGCGAGGCCGGCGATGATGGTGCCTAGGCCAGCTACGTTAATGCGACCAAAGCGGTCACTCACCAGGCCGATGACCGGGCGGCCAATACCTTGTGATACTGAGAGAAACATTTAGCTTGACTTTGACTGGAATATGTCGGATGGGGAGGAGAGCTCACGGTTGAACATGGCCGACACAATAGACCCTTGGCTAGCACTGAACCCGACTGTTTGGGCATAGTCCGCCAGTGAGAACACGGAAATGACGTATCCAAAGAGTCCAAAGAAACCCCACGCGACAAACAACCAGAACTCGATCCTCTTAAAGATGTCCTTGTGAAACGCGACATGAACGCTGCCGAGAGCCTTGTTTCGGTCCTTCATCATCAGACAACACGCGCCATTGACAACGAACGACAAAATGGCGATGATTCGGAACGCCCAAGGCAGACCGATGTTGCGGATCATGGCATTGGAAGCAAGGGAGTAAATGAGACCTCCCAGGCCGGAGCCAGCCGTAGCGATGGAGTTTGCAAAGGAGCGGCGCGCGACGAACCATTGCGGGACCACACCGACGGTGGAGTTAAAGGTAAATCCCATGCCAACGCCGAAGCCGATGCCTTGGGAGAGTAGGAGGTGCCATATCTGGGTCGTGAACGATGCGCCAATGAGAGCGGCCCTGGAAATTGTGTTAGGAACACGGGTGGCGGAATTTCCGTCCGTCTCGGAAGACGTCGGGGGTTGGGAGGGGGTTAGCGGGCCGGCTTACGCTTGAATCACGACGCCGATGCCAAGAGTCGGTTGCGTGCCGATGCGAGGGATGCAAAAGGTGACAATCGGGGCGATGAGAAGGGCTGGTTGTGGCGAGTGAGTGAGATGACGCGCAGAAGTTTAGAGATTGGAGAGAGAGCTTACCGACGGAGAAGGACAGCCCGCCAACGAAAGCGAGTGAAATTGGGCTTGCGCCGGGAAACGCTCCGGAGTTGAGATAGTAGGCGAGGAACACGGCATAAGTCTAGATTTAGGTGTGAGAATCATGCTTCCCGAAGTGAAAGGAAGGGCGCGTAAGGATAACTCACTGAGTTCAAGCCCCAGGTATGGGCATTGATGAGAAAGACACAGCCTACGACAACCCTGGTATCATGTCAGTGACTCAAGCCTCATCATGTTGTGATGGCTTTATGGAGCGCAACTCACCATCCATAGCCGCCCTCTTTGAACTCTACCTGCTCACTCGGCCGTTGACTGACAGGGCTTGCCGCCGCAGAGCCATTCTTTTCATTCTCCGCTGCCCTGGAAGCACTGTCAGGCATCCGTACCACGGCATCGTGGCTGTCCTGTTGACTGGAAGAATCAGAGTGAGAAGGCATACCGGGCCCCAGCGACAAGACGAAAAGGTGCAAGTTTCGTGCTTGTCAAACTGAGAGATGGGAGTTTTGCGACAGGACAGAGGCAGGTTTCGGATAGGGAAGAGAGAAAATACGTCAGCTGCCTCGGCAAGTAGTGACGGGTTTGATCGAGTTTCGCGGGGTTATTTAGTTCGCTCCTCGGCGGGCCGAAGACCGTTTATTCTGTTTCGATTGACTCACGTCTTCGGAGGTAATGTGGTTGACAAAGCTAGAGCCCTGAATCATCAAGAGGATCTCATCCAAAAGCCGTATAGAGTAAGACCCCGCGGGGATATGGCTGTTTGGTAAGCAGAGGGCTTCGGGAGGCAAGCAAATACTCTCTCGAGTTCTCCGAACCGAAGCGCGTGTTGGGCGTGTTTGAGTTTTTGCTGGCTGTTGGTCCCCGCCGGGAATAGGATGGGGTTGTCGTTACTCGCTAAGCCATGAACGCATGAAGGGCGTGGCAGCGACAAGGACTCGAGGAGCACTGCAGCCAGAACACCTGGGGAAGCAAACAGGCGAGATTGACTCGTCAATTGACAGCTGCAAAGTCAGCGCTCTAGACCCGATGGAGGGTGGCGCCGGAGTCGGTGTCCGCGATGTGTAATGAAATCATCTCATTGGCCTTATCGCCCGGTTGAAGTTTGCCGGGGTGGATCCTATCCGTTCTCGGAAAGGTAAATTCGCAATGGGAGAAGACATGAGCAATCTTCGGGTTCAAGGCCGTGGGTTCGGTTGTAGTTTACTATATCAATTCACTTATATTTAGCCTCTCCCTGCCTCCGCGAGTCTTCATCGGCAATGCCGCTGCTGTGTCTTGAGATTCCTAGAGACAAACAACTGAGATGGCGCGTGTGGCTTCGGTAATCTGGCTGAATATGGGGTAGAGCGCCGACAAACAGTTGCACAGCGTTTTCTGCATGTTCCATTGATCTTGGCCGCTCTTTATGCGCCCACGTGGGGTCAAGAGACTTTCGTCTTTCCGTTGGTGCTTTCCCCCGAATCACCGGCCGCTCTCCGGGCTTTAGGCCTCCGCCGGGACCGACTCCCGGGCCGTGCCGTTCAATCCCGAGATGTCGGAAGATGATGCGGGTTCGGCGATAAGATAAGACCCCGATACAATCATGACAATATGGTACTACACTGCCTTGCATTGATCGGCTGGTGTACTTATAGTGAGTCGATGCTTTTACCATTAGTGATGTGTAGGTTTACAGTCAACTGAAAGAAGAAGCCTTGATCAAACGAATGGTCGTCTTCAACTTGGGAACTTCATTGCAAGATTCGCTTCGTTCGTCATCCTAACTAAAACGCTTCAAACAAGCCGACTCTTTGAAGTCGGGGCAGGTGCAGTAACAGTACCCTTCTCCGTCCTCAAAGCACATACTTGAACAAGGGCGACCTATCTCCCAAGTTGAACAACTCCTCCTCAGTGTACTTCGTCTTCGCCTCCTCCGCGATCGCAGCCTTGCGTGCGTTGGCCGACTTGTAACTCCACTCGAGCAAGAGAGCCACGATCAGTCCAGATCCACCAAAGGCCAAACTCAAGCCAAAGCCGGTAGGGTACTTGGGCTTCTCGCTCTCAAGGTACATGAAACTACCCACAATGCCACCGACGTTACCCACGCAGTTCATCAGCGCGATACCAATCGCTCTTCGAGAGGCCGGGGCGATGTTGTTGGCGTTCCACGACGCGGCCGCGGCTTGAATGGGGTAGATGCCGACGACTGCAAGGACGACGGAGAAGTAGGCGACTCCCTTCTTCGCCTCGAGCGCTCCGTTTAGGGAGAGAATGATGGCGTACGCAATAGCGACGATGGCGAGAGGGATCGCCAAGAAGGGCATACGCCAGAAGAACCGATCAGAAATCTTGGCGAAGGTAATGGCCGAAATGGCGGCAGCGACGTAAGGCGGCGCAGAGAGAAGCTGGGCCTGTGTATTCGCGAATCCCATAGCCTTGGTGATGGTGGGCAGGGTGAACTTGATACCGTACGACAGAGCCGACTGGCACACCAAAAAGTACGCCTGGACGTAGATCCTCCAGTTGGTCAAGTTCATCTTGAGATCTCTCCAGTTGACCTTGCCGCCGGCGCCGGCCTCCTCGCGAGCACCGCCGCCCGACTTGATGAAGATGGAGAGCTCCAGGTACCGGATCTCCTCGGGCTCGAGCCAGCGCTTTGAGAGGGTCGGGGTGTCGATCAGGAAGAAGAAGCAGCAGGCGCCCATGACGACGGTGGCGAGACCCTCGAGGATGAAGATCCAACGCCAGCCTTCGAGGCCGGCAACACCGTCCATTTCAGCGATGGCGGCGGCGAGGAGACCGGAGAAGGCTCCTGACAAGGCGCTGGCGCAGTAGAAGTACGAAATTCGGACCGCGAGATCTTTGGGCTAGGAACGTCGTTAGCTCATACGTCAAGGGGCTGTTGCAGTCTGGATACTCACCATGTACCAGTAAGAAGTCAGGTAAATTGCACCGGGGAAGAAACCAGCCCTGCAGATGTCAGCCAGAGTACTTGAACGACCCCAAACGTTGCGAAACATACTCAAAGACGCCGAGAAGAATGCGAGTTACCATCAATCCACCAAAGTTACGAACCAGTCCCGTGCAGGTCATGATGATACCCCAGCAGAGGGTAAGAGTGCCGAGGTAGAACGAAGGACGCTTGACTTTCTTGAGGATGATGTTGCTAGGAACTTCGAAGAGGACATAGGGGATGAAGACTGGTTAGGGCTGGTTAGCGAATTTCCTTCTCAGATCGAATGTTAAGATGCTGATTATGGCACTCACAGATAGATAGCACAGTGTTGTACTGCACACCAGTCATGCCTAGGTCCTCAACCATGCCTTCAATCTTGGCGTTACCGATATTGGCGCGATCGATGTGGCAGATCAAGTAAAGCAGAGCCAGCATGGGAATCAGACGAACGTCAACCTATTCTCGCCCATCAGTCGGTGTGGTCGTGATGGTTAAGCGTTTCCAATACCTACCTTATGGAAAGTCTTCTTCCTCTTCTCTTCGGGGTAGTTGTTGAAGAAATCGGCATCTTCAGTGGACAATCCATACACGCGGTAGGGACCAACTTCGATGGCTTCAGGCACCTTTTCGAGATGAGCCTCTCCAGAAGGTCTGTGTTCAAAAACGGCATCGTTCTTCTCGATGGAGCTCCTGTGGGTGGCCATTTTGACGGGAGGCTGTGGTGTCTGGACGGTTCGAAGGTGAGAAGGAAACAGGAGCAAGGACGACAATCGCTCTGCAACTTGAGATGATGGAAAGGTTGCCTTTCCCAGCTCTAGACCTCTTCGTCTCAAGAAAATTCACAGATGAAGATTTCTGCCCACGGATACTTATATCTGACCAGGACCACCTCTTAATACAAAGGGGACAGATAAAGCCCACTGCGGAGAAAGGCTGGGATCATCCGGCTCTTACCCCAGACCCAAAAAACCCACCCCAAACACACACTAACCCCAGACTTGGCAGCCGCAGAGTGCGGGGAAATGGTGCCATTGCCAGTCGGAAATGTCGGACTGCAAGACGGATTCTTGATCAGATGCCAATAGCTTATCCGTGTGGTGGTATCCGTCATGTCCGCAGGGGCCAACGTGCTGCTCTTGCCAGCATTCGCCAGAGTCACATTGCAGGAGGCTGGTTCGAGCGCAGGTCGACGGTATTGGAGAAAGCTGGCTGGGATAGGTGGCAAGACATGGGCGAGACATGGCTTTGCCGTTGGTGGGATTACAGCCGGGGGGTTGTATTCCCTGTGTGTTCATTGGAAGGATGGATTGCGCGACAGCCGCATGCGTGAGGTAGAAGAGAGCCGGTTGGCTTGATTGCTTTTCGTTGCATTTCCATCAAGACGGTGGGGAATCGCGTTGCTTACCGGTATGTGGGCTCCTTTGAGAGATGTGAGATTAAAGACGTGGAGACGGAAAAGCACCATTGCTTTCTTATTCGCCCATCATTTTGTTCTCTATCATAGCACCCAGTCCCCATCAGCTTTGTTGATGCTTGTCATATTTCCGTCTTGTTTCGAAGTGGATCCCCAGAGCATGTTCAAATCAGTCTCGACATCCTCTAGATCAGCATCGTATCTGATAAAGCTCGCGATACTGCAGTGCTGCATTGATGAGAATGGCAGTGCCATAGTGGCTTGCCAAGTGAAAACATTGTCGGGCAGATGCGAGGGCCATACCATTTGATCATATCGTGGCCGCGCGTCAATGCTCATTTGGCACTTCATTAGCCGCTCATATCTGCATTAGAGATCTCAACACTGTCTTGGCGGTTCTGGACCCAGGACTGCGGATTCCTGGAAGCTTAATGGCACTAACGCCGGAGTTAAGCTTCATCAATGTAGGCAACCTGAACCATCTACGTGTAAAAGACGGGCCTGGCTACCACTATCAGAAGGGTTGTGGACTGCTATCATTGTGGTAGCTTGCATTCTTGGCCTTTTCCGACGCCAAGATGGCTAGCTTGACAACGGATTTCATGTTCCCAATGGGGTCTTTGTCCGGTTCTGATTCGGCGGTGATGGTGTGGCGAACAAACCAGAATTTGGATATGGCTTCAGTTACATTACTCTTCGTAGACCAAATAGTAGAAGCCGATGCCGACAGAATGTTGTGATGAGGTAGATTAAAAATCCAGACACTAGAGGTCCAGCATGCGATTCTGAATAATTATTCAAGTAATTAAGGGGTAGAAAAGTATTAAGACGAACCTTCCCATTATTTCACAACGAGTCACTTCAGAGGTGACGACCAACGCCACCTTAGGTACTATTGCGGAATTGCTGCGAAACTTGAGTGGCTGAGAAGACAACCGGGAGGCTGTAATGGTCTCATTGTGTCGAATTAGACAAGATTAAAGATCTAGAAGTTGTCACGGCTATTATTGGTTCAGGGAATAGCTTCTCCACGGCCGCTTTCGTCCATGTGCATGTGGGTGTCTGCTACTTTCGACCGAGCAGCGTCTGGCAAGTTTCGAAGTGGCAGGTTAGACGTGACTACGGTAGCAATGTCCTCGGCTGTGATCCGGGCAGTTTGTGTATGCCACTGTCTGATCCTGATCCCTCGAGATGCTGAGTCATTCAGAACGTTTACACGTATTCAAGCTGCCCTTAAAAATGGCTGGAGTTGATAGGTCGAGGGGAGTTGCCCGGTTCGGAGTTACATGGCGTTCGAGTGCACCATCGGCGAATCTGGAAGTCATCCCCACCCACTTGCAGACAAAACATAGCGCGATGCGGGTCTCTTATCACGTCGATCATGTATGGACCCGGAACTTTCGTCTTGAACCTCACGATAAACACTATCCTCCGTCGGCCCTAGCATGCGTGAGAAGTACAGAAGTTCCCGCATGTCATCTCTATGCGAACTAATCTCTCGGACCGGGCCGTGGCTAGAAGGCGATATGCATATATGTCGATGCATCACCGCGATGCCCACGACTCACCTTCCCTCGTCACCGTTACTTCGAACATTTCATCCAATCAGATCCTTGGCAGCAATCAACGATATATGCATGAATCCTCATCAAGCAGCTATGGAACGTAATGGCCTCCACACGTTGACGTCCAACTTGCCTTAAAGGCACATTGCATTCCAGGATTGCCGTTACCCGCACGCCAAGCACTGTAGGAAAAGCCAAGTCAGATGGAAAAGCTTAGCATCAAGATGATTGCCGCGCAAGCTGTGAAAGATCGGCGTACGTAGCCTCTGAACCTACGTCGACACCATCACCCAAGCGACCTGCGGAATCGACACCACCTCTAATGAAGATACCCAAACTCAACCCCATCAACCCTCACAACACTTGCAACCCGCCCATACAAAAACTCGAGCGTGATATCAAGCTTATCCGTCACCGGCGTATACTCCACCTCAAACACCTTCCAAATCCCCCACCCGCCCGCATCACCAGCGTCCAGCGTCCTCTTCGGTTCGCCATTAAACTGGATCCCGATAAACCCCGCCGCCTGATTATCAAAGTACGACCAGAACCTCAACTTGCACGGCACACCCGGCTGCACGGAAAACACAGGCGTCGAAAGCCGCGCGCTGACGACCGGGTCCTGCGAGTTCCGATCATACAGCAATCGGGACTCGAACGAATGCGTTCCCGTGTGGGATGCTGCCGAGGTGACGCCGACGCGGGCGTTTTGGTCTAGGTTCTGAACGATCCAGGGGCCGATGCCGCATTCGAAGTCGCCGTTGGTCAGGAGGTTTGGGCCGGAGGGACTGCCGCACGGGGGCGTCGGGGAGGGAGTGCAGGTGGGGCCGCAGGCGCAGGCGGAGATGTAGCGGGATGCGGAGGTGCCGCAGGCGGAGGTTGCGCGGGCGGGTAAGTTTGTTGCGGTCGTGCCGCCTGCTGTGAGGGTTGCGCAGAAGGCGGAGGCGGAGGAGACTGCGGACGGGGAGGGGCATGGGAAGAGGGCGCGGTAGCAGCTTCATGGCGTTAGTCATCGTGACGGATGAGAGGAGGTTTGGAGGAGTACTTGTCTGCGTTGCATCTTGCGTGGGTAGTGGTCGCTGTGGTCCCGATGGCGAGCATGCCGACGAAGATCGAGACTGTAGTTGAGACAAACATCATGATTGCCGAGATGAGAAGGTTGAACGAGCTGAATCAGATTGGATGAAAGACTTGTAGAGACTTTGTCCTAATCCTTAACCCTCCATCTCATAGCACGACTTTATAATTTTCTGGGATACTATGAAGACTTCCCACGCTCTACTGATACAAGTCATCATCTGTGTAAGTGGCTTGCCATGAAGTAAGATTTTCTAAAAATCTCTCCGAACACGAGTTCAGCTCAACACAAGATCACACCAAATGGCACACCATGCCGGACGGCTGCATCTCAGCCGTTGCTAGTCGACGAATGGGAGTTGTGCATGTTTCTGCCAACTCCCAGATAGCTATGGGATCATTGGCTCGGGTGAGTCGAGTCTCGAAGACTGAGACAACTTGACATATAAGCCGTTCAAAACCTGGAGTCGAAGGCGTGGAGCGCAGGGATAACTTCGTATGAGGGAATTTGTTGTCAGTTGCCAAAGGACCTCGCTTCCGCGTAGGTTGAGAATATGTCTCAAGTCAGGGGAAACAGAAGGAATATGTCTTGAAACTCGTGTGAATAATTACAAGATGCTCGCGCCGAGAAGAAGGACGTCCATAGAAGGTTCTCGCAGAAGTCGTCCCGAAGGCAATTAACGATAAAGCCTTCTGTTAGCGACAGGATGCCGGAGTTGGAGACGAACATCAGTACTTTTGCTGAAAGTGTCGGGCAGGATACATTTGGAGGTGTCTCGGAAACGACGACTTTGAGGTGTAACGACAGACTTACTCCACCAAGTCGGCCATAAGCGATGTTGCCTCATGGCTTCAATTCAGACTCTGTGGAGGCACAGAGCATATACTCCGACGTCAAATGTGCAAACGCTATCGACCTAGCCTTAAGGTGTTGAAAGATCGATATATGCGTTCCTCCTGCAAAGGAGTAAACTCCGAAAGACTGCTGACATTAGCCTCGAAACCTCAGCACTCCGAGTGAGCCATCCTTACCATGCATGCTTCGTGTAATCCATATAATTATGAATGGGATCCAACCCAGGCTTCTCAGGACAAGAATCCTGACTCGCCGGACACCCAACAGTAGCAACCTTGGTCGCCGGCGTATCATCAATCAAATCACCTTCTCCTTCACAATCAAACCCCTCAAACACATGGAAAAGCCCGAACCAGTGCCCTACCTCATGCGTCGCCGTCTTGCCCAAGTTATCCTCCGGGTCCCACGGCACCCCCGGCCCGCCGGGCATCGTGCCTACACTGACGTGGCAGCCGTCGAAGGTATACCACGATGTGCCATTAATGCCCGTGTTCCAGGGGTCCTCAACGGGGAAGCTGCAGATTCCCGTCGCGGAGTTGGGGTTGGTCATCATGCCTGTCTCGAAGTAGATGTTGAGGTCGTCGTAGGCGCCTCGGCGGAGTGTCTCTGCTTTCTCCTTGATGCGGGCTTGTGTTGTCCAGGCGTCGTTCACGGTGTGGGTAATTTCTTTGACGAGGAATTGGATATTGTGAGGGGCGAAGGTGTCGTTGAGAACTCTCATCTGTTTCACCCAAGATCAATCTCTGGACTTTGTAGCCTTGCACGGAGGTTGGATTCACGCCGCACCTGATCGCTGATCATCGTATCGGTGACAAACCCTCTATGAGCCTCGTCTTCGACAACATGCAGATACGTCGAAACGAGCAGGCCCTCCGCGCGCTTATGAAGGAATGAAGCTGATAGCCCTTCTGCACGCTGGGCTGCGCGGAAAGACACGGCAGCTTCATAGGCTTCGGGCCCTGGCTGCTCTGAACCGCACTTCTCCTGGGCCAGTACTAGTGATGCCGTCGCCAAGCCGGCACAGCTGGTCAGCAGGGACTTCAATCTCATGGCGGCAGCGATAGTCGTGCGGTTCAGCAGAACGCTCGTTCTCCGAAATGTAGCAGGCACTGAAGACAGCGGGCTGCGGGTTTAAATGTCCATCTTCTGCGAGACTTGAAGAGGAAGGTGTCTATCGCAATGGAGTTGGTGATGGTCACCAAGCCAAGCATCGGCAGGCTTAGGCCTTCCTAGAAAGGCCATCGGCCCCTGCCCGGAATACGGGTTGATGCGACGCTGCGGGGGCTGCCGCCAAGTCCATGGTCGATGTTCCGAGTTATACGGATAACGCAATTGAGCTTAAGTTGCTCGCAACGATGGGCCGACTTGAAGAGTTTCGAAGACTCAGCCGGGATCGGCGACGGCGGATAGAAGATGGGGTCCGGCTCCGAGAGGTTGTGGGGGCCGGCCGGAAGCTGTAGTGACAACCTGACGCACACGATTCAGAAGGTACGCCCGACTGGGTACAATGGACGGAAATAGATGTAGTACGGCTATTCGCCCTCTGCACGCAGGAGGTCATTATTTGATCCTCGTGGGCATCCGCGACTGTCATGCAGCTTATCTTGTGTTAACTACGGCAATAAACCATGGCACTGAACCATGGCAATGAACCCTGGCATTGGGCCACAAAAGGATCGTTACCTGAGTGGCCACCCGCGCAGGTCCCCCCAAAAGGAAAATGCTGACGATTAGTAACGGTCAACTTCATCGGTCCCGTCCACTAGAAAGAGCTTGAAGTGGCTTGAGTTTCATGCCAGTGAGGATAGATACCTACTGGATTTCCGGATTGTGGTTACTAGCCAAGTCTTGAAGACGTGATCACCGGACGCATCCGGATCTTCAGCGATCCGCCCGGAGCTGTTGTCCATGAGCTTACTCAAGCCCCGACTTGCCATGTAATGCCCTTCGAGAGAGGAGAACGACTCAACCATGAATAAAGAAAAGAGTGACCCGAATGTCCGATCGCGATCTAAGGATAGAGAGCCCTGAGAGCCGTTGGTTGTCAAGATCCTTCGCTCGCAGTGTGGCTTTGAGAATCTGCATCAGCTTGCTTGCTTGCTTATGCGCTTGCATAGGGGACGGCGTGCTAAAAGGCCAACATGAGGAGCGCCTTGGCTTCCTAGTCTCGCGGCGGCGGCGCCGCCGGGATCGAGCCAACTCCGAGAGGCTTCATTCCAGGATAGGCAGCCCGCGCAGTTTGACAGCCGACTACCGAGGGAGATGAGAGGGGGCAGTTCGATCTGTGGTGGCTTTCCAACGTCATGATGGCTATACTCAGTCAGAAACAAGCAAACTCTTTTGAAGCCATCTCGCAGACGCCATCCCCGATGCAGCGGGGTATGACAGATCAAATGGGAAACGATCTGTAGCACCCTCCGCAGTCACGACAAAGACAGACGAGACGAGATAGAGCCACAGAGTCAAAATCAACAAAAAAGGCTGAGGCAGTTGGTTGCACAAACCGGCCTTGATTGCCTCGCAGGCCTACACCGTTTACGGAAGCGCGGTATGCCGCCGCCGCCGTGATGGCCGGTGGTACCTACGCAGGTGACCGCGTTGCCAAACCTGCGCTAGCTGTGGTAACACAGCGCTTCTGAAGTCGCTACCGCTGAGGGTACTTGAGATGTCGTACGGGTAGCTTAAGTTGAAGAAAGAGGTGGTGCTGACCGCGACGCGAGCGCGAGCTGAAGGTCCGGAAAATGTGCGTGCCGATCGCTGAAGAAGAACAATCTAGGGATTCTGAACGTGGAGAAGGTAAAGGTTCGAGCTAAATGTTGAAGACCAAAAACACTCGGGCCGCCGCTTATCAGCCCATGCAACTCGAAGCTAAAGCAGCAGTGTGGTGTTACCCCTCAGGTGAAGTGCGTGACCTAGTTCAATAGATGGAGGATATTGGTTAGCTGGACGTAGGGAGAGACATCTTCAAAGGGATAGGAACCAGTGAAGAGGGCGACCGAGAGGTTAAGAGATGGAAGACTTGGGAGAAAAGGGCAAATATGCCGTAGTGGTGAAAATTGCATGACTCTCAAGTGCCAGCAAGTGGGCAAAGTCAGCTTGGTGTGAATCGATAATTCGTGTCTCACTCGTACGATAGCTGCATAATCCTTGCCGAGGCTAATCCCAATTGATCTGATCGGCAGCATACTCCTTACTGGAGAGAGCAAACGCTCTTGCTTGCTGCTTGCTGCTCGTTGTCTGATCTGCTTGGACCAAGTGATGGGATGGCCGTCGTTGTTGGTGCGGAAGGCCGTGTTCCTGTTTGCACGTCCAGAGAATTGGGTGGTGTCCCGGTCGTACAGTCCAGGGGCGAGAACCAATGGCCCGTGTATGCAGCGGAGAGAATGCGAAATGCAAACCCAAGCGTTCGGCACAGATGATCGACTGCAGCAGCGTTGTCAGCTGAAATGTGACGCTGGGTTCAGGTAGGGAGATGGACACGAAACGACGCAGATGAAGATGGTTGCAGAGGAGGAGGAGGAAGAGGAAGCCGAAGATCATCGGGGATAAGATACCTCGCCCGAATACGTACCTTACCTATCGATGTCACTGCACTCAACTCCTGTCACCTCAGGCAGGAAATGAGGCCGAAAGGGGAGGTATCGCGAAATCATTGAAAGGTACGTGCAGTACGTACCGCACCTTACAGTGTTGTGGCTAAAATTGTTAAGGCAGGGCAGGCGGCCCTTGCGCAGGTTCACCCCCAAATCTCTCGTGCTCGCTGCTCAATTCGCCGGCTTGCCCCCCGGCCCCCCCTCCAGTGCCGCGCCGCCTTCTCCCTTACGACCAATGCACACCACCTCTTCGGTTGCGACCCCTGCGTCTCCAAGCTCGACGTCTCTCTCCCACGTGGTAACCTTGCATCTTCCTACGCTTCTCTCCGCATCACCGCATCTGGCGCCGTCGATAAGAATTTGTTACTCTGAAGCTAAGGCGCGAAGCAGCATAGGCCGGTCCGGTTACCTGAAGAATCCCACGAGGAGATCGTCCCGCCCGAGACTTGCCAATCACCAAATCCTTCCGTCGGCCCTCCGAATCCGTCTGCAGAGCACCGCAATCTCTCCAAGTCTTGCTCTGCGTTCATTATGTGTGTGCGCGTTCGCGTCGTCCTCGAACCCGCCCTCGTCCTGGTCATTGTTATGCTCGGCGGGCAGAAGAAAACCCTGTACCGCCTCACCTTTCCAACGAAGAGGATGCGAACAATGGCGAAAGAATTTCCGATCTTTGCTCCGCTAATCTACTCATCCTTTGACAATGACTCTGGCATCCCCGGTTTTCGAGCATGCCTCGAACTCTGATTACTGGGTCGGCACAATCTGACAGCCCGCCCATTCATAGCTTACGTACAGCAAACACGGCCGGATTTGGGAGTCTGCTACGGGGGCGAAGGGGGTCAAATTGTCGATTCCTTTGTTTGCTCCTGTCGACATTAGCAAAGACAAACAAGATTCTGATCGGCCTAAACCCTTCACAACACGGACACGAGCAGGATTGGCTGCGAGACCTTACCAACGGAGGAAACTAAAGCTGCGGGTTCCCTGTCTCGCCGCATCCGAGGGGTCCTCGATCATCCAAGGGTTTCCTCCACAAATACATTGCCATGAAGCACCAGCACTGGCTGCAAAATCTGGCACCAGCGTGAGGAATTCTCCAGCCCAACGCAGAGTAGTGCAAGGCGCTAAGTGTCATACTAGAAAAAGGTACCTTGACACCAAGCCGCTTTGACTCGTCCACGCTGGAATCAGTTGGTTCGCCGACTCGTCCGGAATCCCCTACGTCCCGAGGCATCCCAAGTTTGGATTAAAGGGCGCAAGCCTCTTTCACAACCAGCCGGCCGTGGCGTCTCCTCCGCTCGCACCGCCATTGGCCAGTCGTCATGAGACATGAATAGACGGAGGAGAGAGGCAAGAGGCTTTTCCTGCCGACTGGGCGTCTGCAAAGCACCCTAACGGATGCTACTGACCGAATCACGCCGCTCGACTCGTTCTTCCCTGGTGAAGTACCGGTGGGACTGTCTGTGCATTGCGCGTAGTTTGTCTGCAGCAGACCTGGAGTAGGTGGAGCTATCTCCTAGCCTGGTCGAGCCAAAGGGCCCTGACATGGAATCAGTCGTGGGACTCCCGGTCTGATCTGCTGCAAGCCTGCATCGAGCGCCCCGCGGCACATGCAGATACAGAATGGCGCTAAAATGAAGAAGACTTTGATATATGATGGGGAAGGTTCGTCCGCTATCAATGTCAAGGCGTCCCTTGTCCCTACCCTATCATATATTGTTTCGACACAACTCGGTCGTACACACAGCATCTGTACATTCTTCAGCACGATCTCTTCAACATGGACGCCGCCAAGGAACGAAATACCAAGCGGGAGGAAGAGGAGGATAAGTCGGCGGCATCATCCAAGATCTCACGCCTGTTCCCCGACTGGTTGATTTGGTACAAGAAGCCGGAGTATAGGGACTTCAAGGAGTATGCCACCGCCATTCGGACCGGAAGGAGGCCCTTGAGTAGGGACGGGAGAGATAAGAGTCCTATTCCAGCACGGTTAAGTTTGGAGAGAGTTCTGAACAACCAAACCTGTAAGCATGCCTCTCAAGCCATGCTGCGACCGACTTTATGGTCAAAGGCTGATCTTTGTTTTATTTAAGGCTCGCCAATGTCGTTGTATGACTTCTACATGTACCTCAAGTACATCGAGTTCTCGCCCGAGAATCTTGAATTCTTCGTCTGGTAAGTGATACTTCAGCCATTGACACGATTGCATGAGTCATGGTCTGACTGTCCTCGCAGGTTCCGCAACTATGAAGGATCGTACGCAAAAACTGGAAGTCTCAACAACTTCCCTATCGAGAAGGATATCGACCAGTCGTCTTCATCACGAGACAGTATGGCAGACAGTGCTGTTGATGCAGCGGGCATGAAGCTTCCCTCTATTCAGATGTCTGAGTTTGAGTGTGATCCCGAAGCAGGTGATGCTATTCCTCCATTTCTTTACACCCTCAGCAGTAGCTAACTTATTCAAAGCCAACGAGACCATGACCAACATCGTTCACCTCATCGCTCCGGAAGCCGCGTGCAGGCCCAACAGCAAAGTCGGCCCGAACGGTCGCGACCGCATCAAGTCCTGGGCCAACGCCTGCGCCAAGCCCATCTGCGCCAACAATGTCCCAGCAGTTATCCCTACTCGCATCGCCCCGAACTCGGCATACCGCGTCGAGCTCAACGCCGTCGTGAACACATTCCTCGTTCCTGGAGCCGAGAAGGAGCTCAACATCCCGCCTGCGCTTCGCGATACCGCCCTTCTCAACCTGCAGCACTCCTCCGACCCGATCCACCTCAAGCCAATCGCAGATCACGTATACGGACTCCTGAAGAACTGCTCCCACCGCAACTTTGTCCGCCTCGGTGTCTCCAACGGAACCTTCGAGACTCTCTGCATGGCTACCAGCGTCGGCATCGCCCTCACCATCGGCGGCTTCCTCTGCGTGCTCCTCAAGGCCTTCGTCCCTTTCATGGGCGCCAACAGCCGGTGGAACGCCTTTGCCCCCTGGCCAATGTGGTTCGTCGGCATGTCTCTCATCTTCTCCGGCCTGCGAGGTAGCTGTTTCTTCTTGCTGCTCTTCACGAGACGTCAGCCCCTGCCCTGGGAACGCTTCGACGACAGCGCCTCTCTTCTATCGCAACGTTCTGGTCTTATGAAGTTTGTCTCGCGAATGATGATCTTTGATCGCAAGATTCGTGTCAAGGATGTCCACCTGCGCAGGCTCCAGCACAAGATTGTCCTCCAGGCCATGGTTGGCGGTGCGGTCTTTGCGTGCTTGAGCACGTTGATTTTCATTTTCCTGCCGATCTGGTCGCAGACGGTGGTGCACCGGATGTAACAATGTAACAGTTGTCGTCGGCGAAGCTCTACTACGACGGAAGTTTTTTTGATGATATATATACTCTTTTAGGATCTAGCGTGTGATATCCCTGGGTGGTCAAAATCGATTTCTATCCACTTTGTTTCTATACAACATTGTCTTCATTTCATTTTGTGTATTAGTAGCTTGGTACGTGTGCCAAGTATGGTGTGTATTTATATCAGCCAGAACCAAAGCAATGATGGTCACACTCAGACCTATACTTTTTCACCTTACAATATTTACCATGATCCTTCCTTGAGCGGACAATTGTCTCCTCTCTCAAGGTGCTGTGCCCAAACCAGCTCAAGAACCCCCTATTCTCCCTCTTACTGCAGTTAAACATCCCTATATTACATCGGCGCATGTAGCGCCGTACATCTTCCGGATCCCGAACCTCTGCCAATTCGCGCTGGTATACATTATCACTTTTGATTGGGAATAGCTCTTCTGTCACCTAGAATTTCCTGTCCCATATTTGCTGAATTAATTTAGACAGTTTCATGAGCCCTCACATTGTTTTACCCCAAGAACCAGTTTATTCGGTCAGGATGCCCCGATGTTATGGAGGCCCATCCCGATCTAGATGTTATCCTTCTCGATATCATGGCCCCGGCTTTGGGATAGGACTAGCAGACTACTATGGTCTTATAGCATTCTGACAATTGTCTTCTGTCAGTGGTGAGCGCGGACCTCTCCTGTCCACAAGAAATCAGAGCAATCCAGCTATGAAAATAGCCCTCAGGCCTGAAACTGACTTAATGCCTTTCGATAGTATCATAGTTACACATCGACATCGCATGCTGGCTTGAAGAAACTCATGGGCCTCACAGGCTCGAATTTCCTTCTTCAACTCAGCCATCTTTCTTATTCTTTCGGGAAGGGCGACACCACGCTCTTTTCCTCACGATATCAAGCCCCTTCCTTCTCCTGAATCCACTTGTTAACCACCGCCGCAATCTCCAAACTATTCTTCTCCAAGTGCATAAAATGCCCGTTTCCACGAATCCCAATCTCCCCCAGCTTAATCCATTCCGGCTGCCCACCAACCTGCTTCAGATAATCCACAGTACAGTGGTCATACGTGACATGTACACTCGCCTCCGTCGTAACCATCAAATACGGCACGCTCGCAATCTTGGGCAGTTGCCGTGCCGGCTCCTTTTGCCGGTAACAACTCCGATGCGCCAGCGTATCTTTCCCCACAACCTCGGTCTCGAGCTCCGCCGCGCTGGCGGCGGGTGGATCGTAGTCGAGAGGCGTATTCGTCAACCCCCACGCGTTCGTCGCCGAGCGGCTCTCGAATGACCAGAACGGGACTGTCGTGCCTTCGAGGTTGATATTTCCTGCAATGTACTCCGGACAATCGTTCGATAGAAGAATCGGGGCGCGGGCGCCGATGGAGTGCGAGATGAGATACGCTTTCTCGCCCAGCAGCGAAAGAAGCTCGCAGCCTGACGCGCGAAGAGCGTATTCCTGCGGAACCCAGCTTGTAGACAGCGGGAGGATGGTCTTTTTGAACTGCTCAAATGTCGGGTCGCCTTTTTGCCCAGTGCCGGGCCACTGGGTATGGAGGACAGCTTGCGGATAGGCGCCGTACGCCTCGACGTGCGTGAAGCCCTTTTCCACGCCCTCGGCCGCTGTGCCGGCGATCATGGTGAAATTCGCGAGGTTGTTCTCTGTCGAGCGGCCGATGGCGGCGGTATCGACGAGGTAGACTGTGTGGCCTTGCTGTAGGAAGTAGGTTGCCCAGCCTGGGCGGTTGTCGGGTGTATTGAGCCATGTTACGCCTGTTGTTCCGCCTCCGTGGAAGAAGACAATAGGTTTCGGTGTTGTGATAGTGCTGCGGCGGCGGGTCCGGCTGGTGGTGACAGGAACTAGTTTTTCGACGTAGAGCTGGTCGACTGTGACGTTCCCGGAGGTTGTCTCGATGTAGCGGCCTCCAACGTAGAAGAAGTCGCGGGTGTGGGCGGCTTCTTTGGAGGCGCATTTCGTGCTGATTGCGTTGACGCCGGTGCAGTTCCCTGTGGCTAGGGCCCGTGTGGCTACGACACCGAGGGAGAGGATTGAGGCGATTGAGAGGCGGACCATCTTTGCGCGGAGAGGAACGGCCCAAGGTTGAGGGATACGACTAAGAGGACGGATCGAGTGCGACGCTGTGGTTGACGGAGATCGGGGTCATGGTTGTTAAGTATCCGGTGATGACGGGGGCTGTCGACTGGGGTTTTTGATGGCGGCCGCCGAAGGGTCGAGATTCTTTCGGGGCTCCATTTCTCGAGATTGCTGGTCCAAGGAATTCTCCAAGGGGCGGAGATGTGGTTACATTCGCGGGATGGATTCGTGGAGATGGCGATCCACAAGGCCCAGGGCCTCAGTCCGAAGGTCGATAGTGGAGCGAAACCGAGCGTCTCTTTTGGCGTTGCGGTAATATCTTTTTGAAACTCCCATGGCAAGATACGCGATCCACACTATCGGGTTTTTTGGTTTGAAGGGACACTCCGAAGATATCATGCGGATGTCCCATCTGCCTTTGCCAAGACGGAGAAGAGTTCATCGGGAGGTGGATCTTCGGCGCGCAGAAGCCAAGCAAATGACGGGCCGGGGGTATTGGCTTTTTGGGTAAAGTTGGCCCCACGCCTCGGACCGTTTCTTCGGTGCGCATCTCTAAGCGATGGGACTTTGGTCAACCTCATACTTACGTGAGGGTTTGTATCCACGTGGTGGGTGCATCAGAAATGCTGTTCACATTGAGCAATAGAGAAAACAAGAAGAATATCATTCGTCTTTCAAGAATGTCGGCAACACTTCAAAGAAACAGTCAGGATAGAGAACCAGGCCCAAAAGGATAGGAAGAAGGAAAAAAGAAATGGACGCAGAGCGCTGAGGGTGATTCGAACCCACGAGATTTCCAGATGGCCATACAAATTGGGCAATCGAATGCCAGTCTCCACGGGACGTCAACCGCTCAACCATCTTCCGGCGGTAAGTCACTTCCAGGGTGAAAACATCTTCCTCTCTACTGGGTTGACTTTTTGAGCATTTTTTGTCCCTATATACCCCCCTTCCCCACTCCACAGGAATACTAGGCAGTCACAACACGACTGCCCAGTGAATATTCTACTTTGTCACGTGGCTTTGGATTGCCTCTTGCCTCGACTGTTGGTTCAACCTATATCATGTTAACTAAGGTAAGGCACGATAAGCCAATTAGCCTGAACTTCATTTCCGAGCAGCGTTTGCAAGTGATGAGAGCAATCAATTTCTCCGCCTTATGATCCTGTAGTGACCATTCTTCCTCGTCGTGCTGGCCACACAGGCTAAAGACATGTTCCGCCCGGGAAAGATCTTAAAAGGGGATCTGAAAATGACATGATGGATGTGTTTAATGAAGCAAAGGAGCAGAGTCGTGAATCAAAGGCGAGTGACAAAGTCATAGCGCCAGGGATGTCCCATTCTCCCGTCCCTTAGTCCATACGCCGAAGCTCCCTGGGAATTCTGGGATCTATGTGAACCGTGTTCCAACAATACTTAGCCATTATTGAATCACCAATAGATACAGCTGGACAAGCTCAGAAGAGGTTTGCAGAGATTTCTGGAGATATCGAGATGGCATTGATTATTTGGCGTACAGGAAGTCGCTTATTGGACGGATTGAAGGCTGATTGAGAGAGTGTAATGTAACCAACGTTCAGCTTCAACACTTCAAAATCTGTTTGTATGAATCGACAAAGAAATTGGCAAACCTGGACTTGCGAAAGTCTTGGCTCGACTCTGGCAGGATCTTTTGACTTTGGGAACTTCTTGGGCAGGTATCACGTGGATGTAAAGGCTCCTTCCTGATTTCACTCATCGTCGCGGTCTAACAGGTGAAACCCAAGCAAAAACGCCCAACGCATCCAGATGAACCAAATCATATTCACTTCTGGATAGTCTGGGCGGTCAACTCACCTTCTGCTCTGAATAATTTCTCCCACCGCCTGTAGTCCTGCTTCCCGAACTTTTCAAAATTTCCCACAACATTCAACCTTTCCTGACCTCACTTCTTGTTTCCCACAACACCTTCCCCTCCACCCATCCTCCTCAACACCGCGACGTTGCATCACCTCGCATCGCAAAACTCTTCGCACCTTTCCTCTATTGGATCACTTCTCTCATCCTTTTCACTCGACCTTCTTCGAACCGTTGCTCAACCGAGAACCAATCAGTCTGCATCAACCATCCCGACTCAAGACTAGAGTAGTTTGATCCCTCTCCCAGATCTCTCCGTCCGGTCTTCGAGTACTAATCTCATGTAGATCATGTCGTTCAGAAGCAGCCTGATTATTTCCGGCTCTGGAGGCATGGGTAATGGCGAGGCAGCTCCCATCTGCGCCGACCAGAATGCCCTCACCCGAATTCCTGGCCTGATCTTCGAAGTTGGCGACAACGGTCGCATCATCGCGCAGCCGGGCACTCCTCAGCTCAAGCTCCTCACCCAGGGCTACGCGAATGACACTCCCACCCGCGACATGGCCAAGCTCATTGCGCGTCGTGGTGCTGATCTTCTCGCCGCGTACTTCAAGGTCGTCGCTGCTGGCAGCAACGGCAAGAACGCCTTGGTCGACCAGAATCACCACCTGGCCTGGGTCCCCGCTCTGCGAAGCCTGGTCAAGGAGAAGAGATGGGCCGAGTTTCCGGACGTCAAGAATCACCACGTCCAGGCTGTATTGATCGCCATCGGAGACGCTCGCAAGCGCTTCATCGACGAACTCACCGTCACCCCCGCTCCTCCCAACCGCGAGCATTACAAGACCTTTCTCGACCTTGTCGATCGCTTCAATGTCGATCGAATTGGCCCAACGGGCTCCTCTAGCTCCTTTCCGGCTGTTACTGCTGCTCCGGTCGCCCCTGCCCAGTCCGCCCCTACCGTCCCGTCTGCCTTCCAGATCTCGGTGAACCATCTCCAGTCTACTGCAGACCAGATGATCCGGGATGCTTTCGCTGCACTCCAGATCAGCGACCAGCAGATTGATCAGATCAGCAACGGTCTTCAGACCTCGGCGGACCAGCTCCAGGCTGCCGTGACCAAGACAATTCAGGACGCACTCGATGGTTTCGACGCCAAGGACAAGGTCATTGAGACCATCACTCAGCAGACCGATCAGGCCAACAAAGCTGCTCAAATGGCCCAGACTGAGATCACGGCCCTCAGAGCCAAGTATGAGAAGATCGAGGATGAGAAGCAGAAGCTCATGGAGAAGAACGCCGAGGCTACGGCCGCCGCCGTGGTCGCCTCTTTGACCGATACCATCACTGGCGCTGTAACTCATGCTATGGCTGAGATGGAGGCTGCCGAGCAGCACGGTAGCATCTCCGGCCAGGAGATGCTGTTCGCCCACATCGTTGATGACCTCAATGAGCTTGAGGCTCTTCGAGGCGGCGAGGATGTGGAGTGGGCTGCCGATGGCCTTGATGACTACAAGGAGAAGCACAATATCCCTGATTTCTGATTTGTAGACCAAGATGTCTCGATGCCGGTATCTCGTTGGAGGAAGGTGGAAGGGTCACTGTTGTACATGTTGGCACCATCGGACAAAGGAAGGGTTGGGGATTACGGCTCTCAGGCGGTGGACTGGTCTAATTAGAGTATATGGGTGTGATAAGTAGCAAAAGCTCCTAGTCTATCAATACATCTGCCTCTCTCACGGTTTATGACTCAATTACCTCACGCGTCCACCTAAGGATGCCCTATGCAAAACAATAACTACGTGACCATCGTCATCAAACCTTCTTAAGCTCAAACCCACCAGCCTGAACATATCGCGCCGAAGCAAACACCCCCGCCGAAGCAAGAATAGAAAACCCACAAAATAGCTGCAGACCCAGATAATCCCCTCCCCGCGCATCGACAATCGCACTCGCAATCGGACTCCCCGTAAGCGCACCAAATGACTGGAACGCGAAAGCCGTCCCAGTCCTGGCGCCAATCTCTCGAATGTCTGAGATCTGCGCAATCAGCGTCGGACCGATGGACGTCAGCCCCGACGAGAGGAAGCCAAAGGCCGCTGTGAAGACTAGGATGCCGGCGTTGCTCTTGATTGGGATCCAGAGGGCCAGACACGCGATGCCGGTGAGGGTGGCGAGGATAATCATGATGTTGTAGCGGCCTATTTTGTCGGCTACGAGGCCTGGGATGACGCGCCCGATCAAGCTGGTTGGGAAGTCAGTGAGTATTCTTTGAGTTGGTGCAGATGGGCCTTTGAGACGTACCCTACGGCATGCATGATGGGCAGCAAGTAGATGACCAAACCGTCGTCCATACCCTGCGCCTTGGCTTGCAAGATAACAAAGGCGTAGGGAACAAATAGGCCCCAGAAGACTAAGAATAGACCGAAGACAGTAGACATCATTGTAGGTTCCCGAATGCCCCGGAAGTACTCCTTCATGTCCACGGGCTTCGTCTGAGGTGCCAGGCGGGACCTTACGGTGAAGCACGCGATTGCCAGAAGAGAGAGAAACATGAAGCCAACGGCACGCATCGCCCACGGGAACCCGACACTCTCAATCATTCGCGGGATCATGATTGGCAAAATGACGCCACCGACAGAGGACCCAGACATCATGATGCCGAAAGCAGTTGCACGACGACGATGGAACCATGTTACGAGGCACGACATGCTCGCGCTCGTTACAGCGCTGGCGCCGATGGGACAGACGATGCTTTGGGCGAGGAAGAAGTGGAAGTACTCGGACCCAAGGGAGACCATCATTATGCCAAAGACGTAGGTTATAGATCCACAGATAAGAAGCCACCGTGGACCCCATTTATCAAACGCAAATCCCCACTGCGTTAGTTGTCAGTGGATCACGAGTGATTCGGGTCGGAGGAGTATTGGACATACGACGATGGGCATGAAGTTCAAAGTCCATTGCATAAAGCTGGTAATCCATGATATGGTGGATGAACTGTATTCGCGAAGGGCATCGGTCACATAGTACGTTTGAAAGACGCCAATGCTGTTTCCCAAGCCAAAAGTACAGAACAGAACGCACCAAGCCCCGAAGAGTACAATGAGAGCCTGCCTCCCACCTTCGGGGTAGTCATCCGGATTCGCACCGGTGTCAGCTACGGATGTCGTTGTCGAGAGACCCTGCGTGGTGGCCGCCATCCGCTCGGGGAAGTTCTCCAGATCCGTGCGGGGGTGGGATGCGCAGGAAATGCGCCTTTCCTCGAACCGGTCTGGTTGGTGGGGGTCGGAAGCATTCTGGCGGGTCTCGGGCCCTGGCTCCGAAGAAGCCGCTTTCTCCATCTGCAGTTTGGACGCGAGAACGCGGGGGCAAGACTTCGGAAAACGTCTATGCGTAAAGATACTGCAGTTTGCCCCAAAAAGCCGGCGGGATGGGGAAGCATCGTTTGCTTGCTCCCAGCTCTAATTCTGGCACACGAAACCTTAAGTATTCAAGCAAGAGAGCGGAATCCGGAGAAGATTGTGGATACATGTTGTGGGGGGTCTGGGGATGACGATCCTCTTTGCAATCTTGCCATGCAAACTATTACCTAACGTATTGTTGGTTCGGTGGTTGTTGGGGTGAACGTATTTCCACCATTCACAGTGTGGAAACGAGGCCTTGGGAGGCGTCTACTACTAGGGATGACGTGATTGCGCGGCATTGAGGATTGACAAACACAGGATTCTGCAGGATATGATAAAGAATTGAATAGTTCCGTCGCCTTGGGTCCTAATGTCGCGATTGGGATGATGCGTGGTTTGTACTCGGTCTTTACATTTAGCTTGGCAGTTGGGCCGTATGTTTGGGAAGCCCACTAGTATTCCTGATGCTGATGGTTTACTTGGGGTTGGAACAAGATGTACCTCTCCCCTCATCCACCTGCACAATCTTCAGTTAGCACTTTGCTTCTGAAGCGGGTATAATTAGTCAAGATGTCCGGCGCTGTTAAGTAGGGATTCAAGACACTTGTGAGATGGAGGAAGATGTAACTAAACGACAGCCAACTTGCCGACATCGAGCTGCTGTTCGCCTTGTTGACTGTTGATGCGTCCATGCTAGCTAAGGGTCATCGCAGAATCTGCCCAGGAATCCGGAAGCACCTCTAAAATGCCGACGCCATGTTGACGACTATCTCTCTCTAATGATAATAAAAGTTGTATATATTGTGCCGTTGACGGAAGCGCAGACTCAAGGTAAAGACCCAAAGAGTTGCACCTCCAACCGTAAATTACCACGAGGAAGGCCTCTCCCAGCTTGACGGCGTGCCTTCCAAAGCCAACCTGACCCAAATTTCCTGTGCGTAGGCAGAGTGGGGCGATTCTGAATAGAATATTTCTGGGAGTATTCAGGAGTCATATTCTAGATGGTTTGAGCCCTACCCCTAGCACACTCTTAACGCCCCGGGTCCTCTTTTATAATATTCACCTTTGCGTGAGCCTCTTTACATTTTACACTGCTACAAACTCTGACTACATCAAGGCCTTCCAGCATCTTTTCCACCTTGGCACGAACGTAACTTATTCTTCTTGCATCACAAGCTCGAGCGTCACCATCCCTTCTAGCGTTCATCTCTGCTGCGTAATAATTTCTCCGCGCAGAACGAACTTTCCATCCAAGCACCTTCATCTTGCTCCATCTCAGCTTCTGCGCGAACGTCGCTTCCTTCGACCGGTCAGAGCAACTTTCTGCACGACAGCATCGATCAGCAAGTCCATCCTACACCTCGACATTATTCGTTAACAAACTTTGGGTAAGACAGCCCTGCCAGATGAAATCACAATTGTCGCCATCCTAGACTAACTTTGATGTGAAGACATTAGACAAACTCGCGACAACATGTCTCCCAACGCGACTGCCGCGGACCTCGCCGCCACCCACAAGATGGATCCTGAGGAGAACAACCAGCCGGGCCCTACCACTGGCAGCGCCATTGCTACCCCTTCCGCTGCCTCTTCGGCTGCTGCTGCTGCTGCTGCCCAGTGTTTATCCCCAGGTGACTACTCTGTCCTCGAGGAGGCGGAAAAGGCGAAGGAGGTTCATAGACTTCATAGCCTGATCCAGGAGCAGCGCCGAGCCCAGCTCGAGGAGACGAAGCGTCTGAAGGAACAGGACCGAGCTGAGAAAGAGGAGAAGGAGCGCCTAGAGAAGGCGAAGGCGGCCCAGGAGGTCAAGGACAAGGAGCAGAAGGCTCGCATCGAGCGAGCCATTCAGGCCACTCCTGAGGAGCGTGCGGCCTACGAAACGGCCATGAACAATGTGGAGGACAGAAGAAACAGAGAGCGCTACCGGGCTAATACGATGGCCAGCATCAATGGCTATCTCAAGCGCCAGGGTATAAAGCGCAGATGATGAGATATCATGGGAGGCTTTCACGAATACGTATTTGCTTTTCAGGGAGTAAGGAGCCAATGGCGGTCTGCTTATCGTCGAGGCAGTCAGAGGTTCTCTTTGAGGATGCAGGCAAAATATGAGGCACCTTCGATTAGCCAAGATACAAACTTGCACATAGCAAGCATAGAAAGAGGAATTCATGTGAAGGGAGTGTGTGTCTTTGGTGCTTCTGCACTTTACCGAGATTCATCACAACCGAGGTAGATCATAGAGAAAGAGACACCTCTATTCCTTCCTCTAATCTTGAATCAGGGCCTGACCGGGAACATCCCACTCATCTTGCATTGCTGACCATGATCCTGAGAACTTCGTCTTTTCCACTGACGGCTTGCTGTTACCGCTGACAATTCAATCAAAAGACCAAGAGAAGACAGAGACTCATATGACCATCCTGTACAATGCAAAGAAATAAGTCTCATTATTTGTCGTTGGGATGGCATCCTTCTAGAACGTCTCTCAGAGACGAAGCGAGAGTAAAATTCCTAAGAGGCAAAGAGTCAAGACCTCTTCTAATTACCCTTCTAGTCCCAAGACCATCGCATGATATCGCACCCAATCTACAGGCCTCTGTTTCCACCATCTAGTACCTACCAGCAGAAATGTCCTTACGCATCCAAGCCTCTTGTACAGCTGTCCACGCCTATCCCGCTGTAGTCTTGATAAGATGCATTGCAGCCAGATGATTATTGGCCTCAAATTACAACAGGTTAGAGAAAGCCGAAGCATCCTGCTCATGAGATGCGATTCATTGGTCAAATGCTCTGAGAAGGCAGGAATTACGGTGATCAGACAGCTGCAAAAACATCGGTTTCGTCTTGTTGGAAAGTTACTCCTTCTGGCCGCGGGCATACCTTTCAATGAGATTACCCAATCTGTTGTTGCTGACCTTGACCTCTCAAGCTGGGGCCCGGTGCAGAATTTGCGAATGAGTTGAATCTATATAAGAGACACAGACAAGGTCGCTGAATGAAGTAAAAGAAGATGAATGTAGCAAATATCTCATATGGTGAGACCAAATTACCTTTTCTTCATGCCTGAGGGGTACAATTCATTTATTAGTAGTAACTAGAGTGATACATGTAGCAGTGTCTAGTGTAAGAAATCGGCAAGATGTAACTAAGACTATGTCTTTGTCTATGATGGAACCGTGGCTGTCAAAGCAATGATGGCTTCTGGGTTCATCATTGAAGTCGTAGGAGCCATCAGAGCCGGAGGTGCAGGTGGTGGGTGAACGGACCCGACATCCTGATGACGTTGGTATCTTCTAACCCGATAGCCGTTCATCCATCAATACTTCGCCTCAAACTGCAGCATGTCGGTGATAGAGGACTTGTCTGCCTTGAACGTAATGTATCGATCGATTGACTTGAGGAGTCGGCAGTTCTGGAGATCAGCCAAGCATGGGAGCTTCGAGACTGATAGATTCTCAAGGTAGTTCATCCGCGCATTGGGGAACAGCTGAACAAAGTCTCAGATCTTATGAGCAGTGACCTCTGTCTTCCGCAAAGGGTTCTCCTTGGAAAGGAGCCGTTGTACTTTGTTCCAATACTGACGCCAGTCCATGACCGTGTCTTTGTTCGCATAAAGAACTCCAAAGACGATGGAGAACAGGTGCTCAACTCTGTAGCAGACACAGGACGGCATGTCGGTAGGCTCAATACGCAGGGCTGGTGGGCTGGGGAAGAGTAGGTCCTGATTGAGACCGAAGACAGTGACAGAACCTTAGTTCTGCTCATTGATGATGACTTCAGGTACTTCTGGATTCGAAGAAGGCTTGGGTCGATATGAGCGCCCTTGGCGCTTTTTTGGGGGCCCGGTAATTTTCTAATGATCAAGGAGATTGATCGATCAAGGCAGTATTAGTAATTTTTGGTCGAAATGAGCCCGACGAGGTAGACTTACAGCTGGAGAAGGCCTGAACGGCAGAGAGAACTCGCGACTGGATTCTCGGCTCGGAATAGGGATATCTTCGGACTTAATGCCAGGCGGCAGGGACACAAGATCGTTCATCTGATAGATATTTGGTGAGTAGAAGAATTACAGTGTTAGGTAGACTACCGTACCTTGAACGTGCTGGGCTGTTGACGTAGGCCCATGGCCTCAGCGCGCATATTTTGGTATTCCTGAAAAGTGAGTCGAGAAGAATGCTGTGAAGTTCGGTCTGAAAGAACTTTTATAAATAAAAGAGAAGGATTTCTGCGTCTTTCACGACCGCAGTAAGGAGTGGTGTGAAAAGCGAATGAGTGAGTGAGTGAGGGCAACAACAACTCGTAAGCACGGGCCCTCATGATGGGATCAACAGCTTCACTGTTCACTAACTGGGAAGGAGCTGAGTGCCTGGATAATATATCACACCTTCCCTCCAGCAGTTCATCAACAGAGTCCGCATTCTTTCCCCTTTAACTTAGTAACGAAGATTCAACTGAGGTGGAAACGCACAGAAAAGCTGCCTCCTTTTCACTGGAGCCAAGGCTTGGAATACCTCAACAACCAGCTGCGTCCCTACAGATCAACCTTGGCTCAACTTCCTCCACAATCTACCTACTATACCGTGCCATCTTATCACTGACCTGGAGAATAGATTGGAGGTCTGTTGGATTGAAGCGACATACATGAGCGTTTTCAGATCATTGGCGACTCAATAGACGGTTCAAGAGGGACATGAGGAAGATCAGTTGCCCTGATATCTGTCACTTAGAAACATGATGTTAATCATTTGTTGAACAGGAAACGTTTAAACAAGTTGTCTGCAACGGTTTGTCCCAAAATTCCAAAGGGTCAAATATCGCACTGGGAAGAGTTCGACAAACTGTCCAGAAACAGGCCTGTCGCTCCGGCTGTCTGATTACAAAGTGCATCACCCTGGCGGGAGTCACTGCAATGGCATCGGAAGCGACCCACGCCAAGCTCACCTTCCATCTGAGTACGGAAGACAGTCTCGCGAGACCTATCTAATAAAGAGTCCCGGAATGCCTAACACGGAGTTTACGGAGGCTGATCGAATACTCCGGGCGGCCTTTCCCTTGAGATCAAGGCTGTCAGAACTCCATTGCCCGGGAGCGTGCACCGATCACAAATACAAGAGTCAGACTCAACCTTGACACCCCAAATCTATGACTCCCGTATTCGGAAGCCCGACCCTATTCAGCTTCAGTGTTTTGGCACCTGCGTTCTTTTCTTGCCCAACGAGACCGGACGACGGCCGACTCGGAGCCCGCGAGCCAGAGATGTAGAACGGCGGCTCCGGGCTTCTTTAGATCTTCTGAGAGTAGGAATGGGCAGCAAAAGTCTTTTGGCTTCGTTTTCGCTGTTCGGTGATGCTTAGACTCAGTTCAATCGCGCTAGCGCTGTTCGTCTGAGACGTTCGAGACGAATGTTCCACTCGTCCGATACCCCACGAGAGAACGAAGGAGCTCATGCACTGCGCTGCGCCAACGGCCAGAAACCGTTCCTCATGGCACGAGCACAAAGGACCAAACCATTCTTGTCAGAATCTGCCGCCGCAATGAGTCGTCTGGAAGCTCTAACGGAAGTCGTCCAAATTGGCCCTTAACAAAAGACATAATGGGCAAAACAGAACAAAAACCTTCGGTGCTTCCCACACCACGTACCGATCATCTCGTTTCGACAACACCCTCGAATCGAAGCAACGAAGACTTGATCTGGAAGATGGGTGGACCCCTGCAGCGTGACAACCTCTCAGACTCGGGATTTGACTACTTCAAAGGTCATCCCCAGTTGTCGGAAAGTCCAAGGAGATCGCGTACGTGATCTCCCGATTGGCTTCAGCCTTCCGCTTCCGAAATGCAACCATTGAGAAGCTCTGCCACGGCTAACGGGAGTTTCCTAAGTTATATGTGACACCACCATTATCTGCCATGTCGAATTAGTCTTCTCCCCTTACCCATATGTCATTAACCTCGATACCACCGTACAAGAAGGTCCAACATTGAGTAAGAAGGAGAATACGACGTATCGACCATTTCCATTCCAGAAACATGACATCACGCATCACCGTTACGCTCAATTGTAGCAAAAGGCCCGCTAACTGCCGATGGCACGGACATTGGTTACAAACGCTCAAGTTAAGCTTTCCTAAGCTTTTCTTCAGTCCAGACACAAGCGCCAACCTTCTTGGCAGCCTCACTCGCCAGGCCAGGCGCACCACACCAACTTCCACACCGTTGCCCATCCTTGCTGTATTTAGAGTTGGGGAATCTGTGTCATCCGATCAGATCCCAACTCAAGATGCAAGGTTGCATTATTCCGCAGCAAGAGGCGAAGAGAGAAGTGCAGCAACATAAAGCTTTTGGGTGGGAAGCACTTTATCATCCGAGGACTTGTGCGTTCCTGTTCCTGATCGTCGAGGATGCACATCTCTCCCTCCCGCATGACACCTTCAACCAGACTGTCAACATCTCACCGGTCACCATCAAGATGATGGGCGACTCAGAGGCCGCCGCGGCCGTCGCGGCCGGTCGTGTACCACCGGAAATCAGCCTCGCATACTTGGAGGAAGACAGAGACGGGCCTTCGATGGATGCTTCAATCTTTATGTTCGCCATAACGTTGGTAATCGTCAACGGTCGCGCCTTTTCGCGATTCTTCTTACGGAAAAGCTTTGGAATAGATGACACATTAGCAGTGATATCTATGGTAAGCTAGCCGGGCAGGTCTCACGGAGAGAGTATTGAAGCTGACAACGGCGTTAGGCAATGTTCATAGCCTTCGTCCCACTGTGCATCATCCTCATCAACATCGGCTCTGGTCGACATTTTGAATTCATCCAATTCGTCATGACCCAAGATATTCTGGAAGAGACAGAGATCCTCGACTTCACCGCCCACCTGATCTACACAAGCGCGCTCTTCGTTTGTCGGTTTTCGGGTCTAGCGTTTTATTACCGAGTGTGCGGCGTCCACAGCCGATTCCTCCTCGCAATCAAGGGAGCCGGACTATTCCTGATCGCCGGCTACATCACACAGATGCTTCTCATCATCTTCCACTGTCTTCCCGTGACAGCGATATGGCCCTACGAATGGCAGTCACAATTCAACCAGTACAAATGCCTTCCATGGGGTTTTGTCTACGGAATTAACTCGGCAGTTTCATTGCTTTGCGACTTTGTTCTTTTCGGAATACCCGTAGCGATGTTATGGATGTTGGAAATGACAAGAAAGAGGAAGATTCAGCTTGCTTGCATTCTGCTGCCCGGAATTTTGTGAGTAGTGGCTAGCTGGCCCTTCAACCGTACACTTACTGACTACTCATAGTGTTGTCGCTATTTCAATCGCCCGTCTCATTTTAGTTATCAACGGTCAATGGCAACCAGACCAGTCATGGATCTACAGCCCGCTTCTCGCCATTGAAGTATCCGAAATCGGTGCGACGCTCATCGCACTCTCCATCCCAGGATTCAGGCCGTTGGCAGAAGAGCTTTTCAACAGAGTAGTCGCAAAGCTAAGGCAGTGGTTCCCCAAATTATTCAACAAGCGCCGGCGGAATTCCACGGTGCACCCCGACTTATGGTACGAAACACCACCATGGCAACAAGACGGGACACCGATGACGGGAGACTTCAAAGCAAAGGACCTTGAAAGAGTCGTTGGGTTAGAGCTGAAGGAAATTCGGAGCCCCGACAAGTCTCACCCAAGCCCTATCGACAAGTACGCGCAATCCAGTAAAGGCAAGGCAAGACCTGAAAGCACGAACATCTGGATGTTTGAAGACCCGGTCAAGGACAAGGATCGGATGTGATCTTGACCACGAAAACGAACACGTCGAATGCCTGTTTGGCTCATCTCATATTGAACGGACAATTGGTTGGGGAGAAGGGGACGGGCTCTGCGAGTCAAACACGATCACAACACTAACAACCCCAGCACACGAATAGGCACCGGAAAGTAAAGTAGACAGACAGTCAGGCGCAAGCACACTACTGCGTCATGTATACGATGAATTATGAAATACCATTATCATTGATAACATTCCATGTTCCTGCCAAGCTGTGTCACGATATTATAATCGACGAACCGTCTGGGGTAGCCAAAAATCGCCTGGCAAGTGGCAATTTTGCGCGACTGGGCAGTTCTTCCGGAAGAACAAAATAAACTCAGCCAATCGCTTGCCATGCCGACAGTCAGCATCCCAAGAAGACCAGACACCTCAAAACGAACAAAAAGACACTTTCGATGGTGAAAGCTGAAGCCCAACTTTCAAGATCGACGCGCCAAATGTCGACGGGCTTGTAGGGGCCAAGATGAGCAGAGTTCCGTTCTCACACACGCGCCCACACAACTCCCTTCAGCTTCGGAGGCAGGCACTGCAAGGTAACGGAATCATCGTATTGGGAAGCACTATAGCCGCGGATAAGGGGTCAGAAGGAAGAGCAGACTTTCGGTCTTATTCGCCAAGCTGCGTTACGGATATTTGAGTAGAAGCTTGCTGGGCGGCTTCCCCCTTGGAGATCTTGCAGGGTGAACCCAACCGCCAGAGACCACAAATTTGACTAGCGGGGCCTTACGAAAGCTTATTTCGACGATGGTGGTTGTGCGCGGGTCTCTCCGCGTTTTCCTCGCTGGACTGCATATTGGAGCTGGGACAATCCCTTCTATCCGGCTTGCATGTGTTCCCCGAATCGAACATTTCTCCGTCCATCTGTCACGTCCACGTCTACATTCGTCCCCTTTGACCGTCCACCCCGTCCACCCCATTCCATCCAAAGATTTTCCGGCGTCATCCAGTTACCCGCCATACGCCGAGTCGTCAACGGTGTTGCAGAATTGGAAGACTGATGTGGTTTACTCATCAGTCAGTAGGCGCATCCCATCTCGATGGACTTGCTTGACGGACACGAGTGCGTGCGGTGTCTCGCCTGGAGTCGTGGGAGATGCCGCGGAAAGACGCACGCGCGGCGGAGCTCGGACTGGGTCATGCGGAAGGGAAATGGAATGTCTTTGCACACTTTGGCACATTGCTCTTCATAACCCACTAATCCCGTAGATATGCCCGTGGCAACCTACCCAGGTGGAAGATCCCCCCTTCGATGGGCAGAAGATGTCCAAGCGGATGCGCCAAGTTTCGAGAGTCATTAAATTGCAAAAGGTTCTCCATATCGAACGCCGTGTTAACCGCGCCTTTTCAGAGCCTAATCAATCGTCATCAGACCCGATCCGAGGAGTTCTGTTGGTCAGCATACCGAATTGCTATCAAATTAGAGATAGGCTCTGTGACGGACTTTCGGGTTATTATCCCGCCTCACCTGCACGTTCAGGTCGAGTAAAGAGGAACAAGTCCTTGGCCCGAGAGTTCTCCATGGCTTGACTCGTTTGGTGCATCTCGAGGAGAATTCCCCCTTGTTTCAAGTTTCAATATTCTCTCCAGAGCAGAAGAAGGGATGACCCTCGACACCCCCACACCTCTTGCGTGATAAACGAGGTGCCCCCTGGAAGCGCATCTCAGGAACCATCCACTCGGCAACCCATGATCAACAATTTGGCATTGGCGCCGTGAATCGCGCAGTGGCAGCGTGTTCAAGGAACTGGTCTCGACTTGTTCCTGCCTGACTGCTGCCTTCCTTGCATTTTTTCCCGCCTCTCACTCTCCTTTCCCCCTTTTCGTCCATATTGTCAAGAAACTTTGCAAGAGTAAACCCGCCAAGCAAAGGCCAAGCCGGTACCACATACTCCCTTGGCCCTTCCCTCCATGCCTCCCTCATACTTCATCCCCTCTATGGCTTTCACGGGTGGAACAAGCTTTGGGCGTTTCTCGGCGCTAAATAAGCTTGCAACGCGTCCGCCTTCTTCCCGTTGTGGGGTTCCTGCAGAGCCTGCATTTCCCCCCTTTCAACCCCTTGTCCAGCTTCCTTTTACCTCTGTCGCATACGGGGTTCTTCTTTGTTGGACTGGGACAGACGCCAGGCATATCCCTTATAGAAGTGTAGGCCAGCTGGATGATTTGCGCCGTTTCGGTTCGTTCCTTCGGCTGTGGCGGTTCAGAGACTGAATCTTGTTCACGTTGTTTCGTTTCGTGTAGCGAGGGAGACTAGAAAGGATTTGAACTGCAGTGAGGCCCCATCCTTTCGGGGAAATGTTTACTGGGTTGTGATGTTTCCGGGTTTGTGTGACTTTGCATGTGGCCTTTGCGTGGCTGGGTCTTGGCGAATGTGAGGGATCTGGTGAGACGGCCTGGTAGACGTTGATTATGTGGTGCCTGTACCCACACCGGAAGTTCGTGTGGAGGCAGTTCGTGTGAGACGTACGACAGGTCTGCGGGAGACTCGGAGTTTAGGGTTGACTGGCAGACTGGCGCAGCCTTTCCACGAACTCTTATCCCATCAGCCACGGAACTCCGTAAGCTTCAAGGCTGCGATATGATGGCTTCGGCATCCCACAGTCTGCAGATAATGAGATATAAATGAAGTAATGTCCGTTGGAAGCTGAGTCTTTGCCGCCTTGGCAGCTTGGCAACTAGCTCCTCGCCGTCTAAGAGTCGACGTCGCCGAAGATGTATCCCAGAACAGAACTCACGCGGCAGGTCGCCGGTAGCCGGCGATGACGATCTGAACTTCATCTTTGTCTGCGCACATAGTCGGGTCGACCCACCTCAGTTGACTTCGTTCTCGTTATTCTTTGACAGAGTCGCCAAGGCGCGGCAACTACGGCATGTCGAAGATACCGTCTACGCTGGATTGAGGAATTTACATGACGCAGTATATCGACAACAACTCTGACTCCAGCTTCGAGCATGCCTTAAAACGGATGTACTGGGCCTTTTGTTACTTTTGTACCCAATCCGGGATTGTTTACGAGTTGGGTGATCACTTGCCTTGATGGATGTGCGGTTTGAGAAGTCGGCGATGTCGTGTAGTGTTTCTCGTGGCGAACTATCTTCAGTCGTCAACAAGGATTTTCATTGTTAGGAAATTTGCTAGCCTTTGTCTATTCATGACGTGTGGTTGTGTTCTATCTTCTAATCCTCGCTACAAACACGAATGTAAGTTTACATCTGTTGTTTCAGCAATACTGGACTTTCCAATAAAGGAAAGCGGCATTTGTGTCTTTGGACCTCTTACTGAGCATCAGTATGTTTGCTTGGTATCATTTGCCGTCAGAAAATGATAGAACCACGGGCTGTTTGTTATACTGCGTTCAGTTAGACTGGTGAGTTCAGACAAACCGCTGCGAGCCTGGGCATACATAGCCTCAGGTTTTACTTAGAAGAAATCTAGAGTGAGCCCACTTTCACCCGAGTCCAAGCATCAAGCTAGCTTCCAGCTTCACGACAGAGTTAAGGTGTAAGCGGAGGACATTCCAGGCGCTTTAAAGAGAACCTCTAATTGTTGAAGAGGGTTGATTGGGGCTTTCTATTGACCTATTGCCATCATTTGAATTTTTGTTGGTCATTGTCTGCGTGATAGAAAAGTGGAAGACTTACAGTGGTCCGGCTACCTGGTGACTTTCATCAACACGTTACCTATATCATATGAAAATGATGACGCTACCTTTTCAGCTGAATGTGAAAGGTGCACCACTCCATCTGTCTCCCGCTTATGCAAGAATACGAAAAGGGCCTGAGGTGAATATAACTTCATCTAAACCACGTGACCATCCAGTCAGAGACTGTGAATTTCCTGTTGTTTACGTTTTCCGCCAACAACGCCGTACTGCTCTGGATTTGCGTCTCACTCATAACACCAGTCGCGTCACCAACTCCTCTACTTATTGCATTGCACTGTTGTCCGCTATCCGAATTTTCGCATTGCGAGTCATCGTAGCCTTAGCGCACCCAAATTCAGGTTATAGCCATCTTCAGATATTCTACGGTAAGCTACGGCCTCATACAAATATTGCGATTAATGCTTGTCTGATGTTTTCTTGCCGTACAGTGTCGTCCGAGCCCCTTGTGTCTGGAAAATGCCTCCAGTCACCCTTCTCACCACGCCCGGGGCGCGCAACCTCAATCACAAGGTCCTTACCAAGATTCCTGGACTCCTGTTTCTCGATAACGGCGACTTCCTTCTAGGCGATGAGATGTCATGCGCCATGCTGCTGGGAAAGACGATGAAGAACGACCGCAAGCTCCCCAAGAACCCGAACGCCATCAAGTTCTACATTCACAGAATCTCCAAGAGACTCTATGGCCTCATCCTGGAGGCGAACAATCATCTCTTCGAGCTCAAGAAGGGAAACACCAGCCTCCGTCGCATCCTCAACAATCACCGCCAGCAGGAGTTCTGGACCTTTGTCTTTGGCCAGCTTCGAGTGAACCGCAGATGGGACGTCTTCACTCCCCACGGCCCGCAGGTCGAGGCCCTCCTTGACCGCTTCTGCGACGCTCGCAGAGATTATCTCCTCGCCCGCGCTCCCAACGCCGCCGACGACGAGGCTGCTAAGAACCCCGTGTTCAGTCCCATGCTCGAGGCCATAGATGCTTAGATCGCATCTAAGGCCGAGTTGGTCGGCTTGTTCTACGCCATCCCTGATGAGTCCGACCTTCTGTTCGCTCCATCCCCTCTAGGCCGGGCCCTCTCGCCTGTCGACGACGCCATCGCCAGCGCCGCCACTGTCGACAAGATTGAGTCCCCTGACACCACTGCCGAGGAGCAGGAGAGTGAAGAAGACGATACTTCCCTTAACAGTTCTCTTGTGACGATGCAGCTCTGGGCCATCGTCCGGCCCATCGTAAACAGGGAGAAGGAGAGACTTGGCCTTCGCGCCTACGAACACAACGAGTTGGCCGAATTCCTCCGCATGAACACCCAGTAATGGCAATTAGTATGAACGGGTTTCATATGCGTATGGCACCAGATATGGAGGATGGACACGGTTGGACATCACTTGATAGGATCATGCAATCCGGTTGTGAGGGTTTTGGTTCATTACCTAGGTGATTTACGCAAATGGTGAAGCTTTCTTGTCTGTGGGCCTATTGATGAGATATGAAATACAGCTTTGGTTGAGGGGTTAATCATACCGTAAAACATGTCTGTCGTAAGCTGAACGTTCCACCTGATTGTGTACTCCCAAAAAAGCCTTTTGACATGCCCGTGACTTATGTCCGATGTGAATGGGCTAATTGTTGCTAAACAACCTTCAAATTCATCGTCAAAGATGCTGCATAGGTCATTGTGTTTGAAACCAGATTTGATTAGGCCCCTAGCTTTCCATCAACAAACAACCAGGAAGGACGTGTCGCCGAATCTCATCGTGATTTGACTGTCGCGTGGTCGACTAGTATCCTAGGCTGCAGCGACCTGAAGTCGGAGTGGGGGTACTTATGTCAAGTTGACTGAGAAATTTGCAACCCAGGGGAAGGGGGGCAGGTTAGAGTCGGATGGTGCAGATGTAGGGCCCCACTGCATGAATTGTCGGCGCCGGTAGCCCCCTTGTACCAAATTGTCTCTTAAGAGCATGGGTTCGAGTCTTCATCGAAGCATTTTTTTGGGGAACTTTTCGGGCCTGACGGATTAAGCGGGGTACCTATACCTAATTGATCGGTAAATTCAAACAACCCAAGGGAAAGGGGGCAGGTTATTAGCTGGACGGTGCAGCTGTTGGGCCCTTCTGCATCATTACGGGCACCGGAAGCCCCCCAGTACCAAAACGATCTTTTAAGAGGTCGGGTTCGAGGCTCCATAGGAGTAAATCCTTTCTTTCTTTTTTTGCTAGCAATGACAATGCCGTGATCCTGTTTTCCAGCGATCGCGACCGCGACCGTCGTGATAGAGACACTTCAGCTGATACAAGAACCCGATTGACAACCATCCTCTCCTTGGATGTGAGATGATTTTTCTAGCAGCAAGACCTTTAAGAAGCTATATACTCTCATTTGACGCGCGACCGCGACTCCCTTTCCTCCCGGCTACTTACGGCATTTCCATTGAGTAGGTGGCACACAAAAGCTCCAAGCCGCGGAAGCAGGACTCCTCTTTGATCTAGCTGTGGCTCGACACACTTTTCAGCTGTGCTGGCAATGGCTGATTGTTAACAAGAGCTTGGTCTGGGCACTTCTTGCAGCATCTATCGTGGATTCATTGTCCAGACTAAAGCAAAGTAATGCCCCCCCCCCCCCCCCCTACCTCATTATGCTGAGCATCAAAGGGTATCAGGAGGCGGCGGCGTGTCTCACAATCCACAAGATATAGCCAAAGATGACGATAATAGAAGGATCCAAAGTGGATTACATTAGGCTTTGGCAAAGCCATGTTAGGACACATCCCTTCGTCGTTGAATCAAAGTGGTGGAGCGAGAAAGATGACAGTTCGACTAAAGTTTGTGGATGCAGCGCCACGCCAGGGCCCGTCCCAATCATTGGACGCGACACGTCCCAAAAGGGTACTCGCCCCACCTTTGGTGTGCTCCCTGCCCCGGACCCAGTTGCGAGGGCTGCCCCTCCTTCCCACGCAACGCCGTCGCAGAACTCCCGGCCTACCACACGACGTAATGGGCGCGCGATGCGCTTCAGTTGGGAAAGGCTCTATGAGTTTGATCATGTTGGACCGATCATCAAGATGCCGCCATAGGTTAAATCAAATCACTCAAGTCCATCACAAGCTCACTTGTCTCACAGAAAGTGACTAAGGCAGTCTGACTGTCTGTGGATACGGAACACCGTAGTCATCTCACGACTCTCCTGGCCTTCATGGATGATATATTCCCAGCCGGAAAACTGCGATTAGTCATCAAGTTGGCAGCAGTATTGACGTAGAGCTCTTGGCATGAGATGCCTCAGATCAGCATACCAGCAAGAGATGTTCAGAGCTCTGGGAGCAACCCAAAGATAGCAGTTTTCTTGCCGACGCCCATCAAGGGGACCAATTCTGGCTTGTAGAGCCTTAATATTACGTAATGCAACCATGAATCAAGTGGCGTGAATGAGATACGTCGGAAGCTGAAAGCCATATTGCACCGACTGTCCTAGGGAATGCTCAGCCGACTGTGGTAGAGTTCAAAGGCAAGTCTGTGTCTCGTGGATCTGAGATAAGGTGGACGGGGGGACGGGTAGAACTCTTTCATCAGACGGCATACCCAGGTTTCTCAGTGTCACCTGGGCACTCCTATTTTTGAGGGGCAAACCTACTTTCTTGGGCTTTAAGTGTCTTCACATCCTGTCGGACTTCCCTGTTTTCAGCTCAATGCTTGGCCTCCAACTTTTGCAATGTTATGTGACTGACCGAAGGCACCAGAATCCACCTTCATGTCGTCACTGCTAATTCTGTAGAGCATAGGCATCCCAGTCACTCATGGTGTTCCGAGACGAGGCGGAGGGATACCTCCCCTTCTGAGGTTCTGCAGGGTCTAATGGCTCCCACCTGGTCAGGTAGGAACGCCAAGTTATTAGATCGTCGTACCTTACATTCCAGGTAACTATTCAGGTTGAGAAGGGGCCCCCCTCATGTCAGGTGACCTCGCTGAATGGGAGGGTGAGGCCAATAGCCTGGATTGGCCCCCAACATGTGTGGCTGCCCTCGCACCTTCCGCGCGAGGTTTTCTCGCCATCAAAGACGTAGATCCACTCTTCATTACCATACCCAACAAGGCAGCAACGAAAAGGGTTGACCAGACACTTCCTTCTGTCCAACCTTGGATTCCATCTCTTTCTGTCTTTTTCATCCGCAGAAGATTCCAGCGACGGCAGGAACACTTTGCTCGAATGCCGCATAGGAGTGGAAATTTCGTGTCAAATTCTACTTTGGCTTCCAAACTCACAACCATCATCTTTCTATTCTTCTCCAACTTCATTTTCGTCCTCGATCTCATTTCCATCGCCCCCAAGCCAACGAAACCGCTCTAGCCGCTGTTGCCACCGTCCCAACTGGTTTGCAATCCCTTCTTCATCGCGTTCGTCCATCCCAAATTCATCACAATCAAACCCCATCTGTTTGTCGACTTCGTGAACCTAGCTGTGTTGTTCAAAGCTAACTACTATCTGTTGCAGGCCGCGACGATGCCATCTCAAAGCATCTCTGCCGCAGACCTTCCGGTCGCTCCGGCCATGGAGCGTTCAGGTCGAGCAGCGGAGCGACACGGCCTACCAGATGCCCAGCGTACTGGATACCTCATCCAGCACTATATTGCGGAGCTTGAGTCATACGTTCAAGTACAGCAAATGGTCTCCGGGGAGACCAGCTTGATCATCCAGGCGCTTGCCGCCGTCATCACCAACCTCCACAATATCAAAAGAAAGGCTGTCATCACGGCGAAGGACATCGAACACGTCATTGCCGCGGTCAAAGATGCCATGTCTGCGGCGAATGCCAGATCAAAGGCTGCCGGCGTGAAGGAGGCTGGGGCCAAGGCAAAGATTCGGGCGGAGACCGAGGATGAGGGACGTCGCTGCAAGGGTGCAAGCACCAATATCCCCGCCGCCGCTGCCTTCCTCCATATCGTCGACACCCTCGATATTGCCTACTACGAGTTGGGAAAGGCTCTTCAGGCGTCTCAGCTCCGATCTTACCGCACTTTGGAGAGGGAGAATACCCGGCTTCAATTGAATCTCGCAACTCAGGAAGACACGATTGCTCGTTTGAAGCAAGAAATTGTGGAGCTTAAGGTATGCTTCCTGCCTCAGACTGTCAAGCCTGCGACGCCACTGACTAGATAAAGCAGTCCAAGGACAGTTCGTCTGAGGGGAGTTTGATCAATCTGCTCGACTAGCCATGGAGTCATCCGTTGTGGTGAGACCGGTTGGAAGATAAGGTGGTCTTAGGTTCAGATCCATGTCAGAGAGAGGGGGTGATAAAGAATCATACTTCCAAGGTCCTTTTGAGGGGACGTTCATTATATCCAATGCTGTGGCTTTCAAATTCTTTGTTTCTTCCAACAGTACGTTTGTTTGAACTAGGGCCCGTCGTCAAGATGGACTCGAAGCGCAAGCGCTCCGGGGCCAAATCTCCCTTCAATCCCAAGTTTTTCCGCAGTGTCTTAGTCCACATCAGTGCCCAATTTCTTCGTCTTGCTTCTGAAGTTCTAGCCCTCGTCCGAAATTTTATAGACAGCTTCCCATAACACCTCCAACTCAGTGCTTATAGTCCGAGCAGCAAGAATGGCCAGCGCCGCGTGATTGGGCACCAACTCCGCATCAGAGAATCCAGCTAGGCTGTCATAGATTGAAGTCCTTTCCGCCAAATCGCTGCCGGCAAACGATGTGAAAATACCATCCTCGCAATACAATCCTGTGGAGCCGCGGTACCGCACCGCCGTAAGGTTTCCGCGATTCGGCCAATATCGGTCAGCGGCGTCCTGGCAAAGGTCTAATCGCCAGGACGCGACTGTTGCAGAGGAAAAGAAGGTCCACCACATGTATCCAGCTTTTGGGCGATGAGAGATAAGGAAGATGAGCTTGCGATTGTGGAGCGTCCTTGACACAGCGCTGGCCGAAGGCAGTTTTTTCCTTCCCAAGTAATACTCCCTCGGGATCAAGAGGGCCGCTCTGCAATCTGAAAGCTCGACCCAGTCGTGGAGGATGGGATCCCAGCACCTGGTATTTTCATTGCCGTAGACGTCACGAGGACAGTAGCTGCTACGTATATGATGCTGGAACATGCTACCAAGCATCCCGTCGCTGACTTCAATTCCAGTTGGTGTTACATTGCCCCTGACGCAATTTCTTCTCATTAAACCACCGATTGGCCTTTGTCTAGTGCTTTGGTGACAAATGCCTGTCCGTTTCGCTTCTTAATTCATTCGTTCCAATCTTGGACTCTTCCTTTTGCTTTGCAAGCGAGGAACTCTAGATGGGCGTCGATAAAAGTCAATATCCGACATCTGCATGCGATCGACGCGGTGCTTGACGGAGTTCGGCTTCGAAAAGTTTCCTAAAAGGGTCGTCTTCACACATTGTGGATCTGCGCGGTTTCTTATCCAAGGAAGTCATAGTTGAGAGACTGATGCAATGTTTATGTGGTAAATTATAGACAGCAAATAGAAACGCGCAAGGTAGAGCTATTCGTCTGGGTCACAAAGAAGCGACTGGAGAAAGGTATCAGTAGCGAGTGTCTCGGCATCAAAGTCTTCCTCCACTTGAAAGTCCTCCTTGCCACCTGTGACCATGGCTCGTCAAGGTAGCCAGCTATTAGAATGGCGGGAAGTGGAGTAATACAACACGAATAGCCTTATGGAGACGTAAGATTTCACATCCTGATGAGAGGTCTGAGGGCTGCCGCTAACTTGCAGTCTCAGATCTGTTCGCCAGGTTACCTCTTTCACTTGGCTGTACCTGATCGCGTGAAGTCGAAGAATTGCCTATACCCCGATGTCTAGATAGACCAAAGTGAAAGTCATGACTTTAGACGACACCAGTCTTCTTGCTGCAGCCTCACATTTTAAGTCCTGGGTAGGCACTCGAGTATTTAAAATGCCTTGTACACGGTCATCCACGGCTGTTCGGGCCCAGCACGCGCACCTGTAGACTTCAAATCATTCAGATTCATAGCTTACTGCAATCTTTTGAAGTGGTGCTTTCTCTTGTTGAGACCTTCCCCAACTGTAATTAGGCAGCCAAGGAGCCGGATTTGAATTCGTAGCCCGATGGAAAGAGCGACCGCCTCACGGACTGATACGTCGATTACCTCACTCGCCTCACTTTCACCCTCTCATTACTTCTCTCCCCAGGTCAACCTCAACACAAGTTTTGCTTCCCCCTCCCACCTGGCTTTGGCAATATCGATATCAGGGACTGGAATAGCACCGAAATCCTCATATATACGTTCATATATGGGAATCTCCTTGCTCGTCCTTTAAGGTGAGTAGTGCTTCAAGCGCGCCTTTCTTATCCCCTGGCCCGTGCCCCAGAGTCTTACTGGCCCGGGTCTATCTACGCATCATTTACTATCCATGAAACTTGAACCCAGATGTTTTATGTATTTGTTCCATCGTTATGGGAGGTAGCGAGAGGCGCACATTGCTAACGAGATCTAGATGCCTCCCACGTATAAGGGAAGGAAAGCCAATTCGGGGCCGAACGTGCCTGCCATTGCTTCGCCGCCTGCCGAGCGCTTCTCAACTCACCAGCTGAAAGTCATTGACGTTTGCCTCCGCCAGACCGGATTCGACTTCCGAGGCTTTGCTTGCGGCCCCGTTGCTGAAGCCGAGTGGGATGCTCTCAAGCTCCTTCACCTCGATTTCGCACTTCCTACAGCCGATCCTTGCTTGACCATGACTGCTTCTCGTCTTGCTGCCATCATCCATGCTGCTGCTCAGTGTCTCGAGAGCTCTGGCTGCACCACTCGTGATGCGGCATTCTGGAAGGAAGTGAAGAAGCTTCTGTCTGACGACAGCACCTTCCAAGCGGCTCCCATTTTTGATTTTGTCAAGTTCGACAACATTCTCTACCGATTCTACTCGGCTTGGGTATCTTTCAGAGACAAGAACCCCGGCATGTCTCGCACACTTATCCAGGAGCCTTACACCACCAGTGCCGAGAGCAAGGCGGTTCACCAGCTGCATCTAGCCATGTGTGCATAGGAAGATATCATGGAACTCAATGGTACCGCTGTCAAAGCCAAGACCTCCTCCAAGGACGAACTCCTCGCGGCAACAGATGAATATATTCAACAGACAGTTCGTGGCAAAAAGAACAGCATCGCACTCGCTAGGCGTCACTTCAAGGCAGGATACCGTGCTCATTTCAGATCGGAATTGGAGGAGACCTACTCGGAAGCCTACGACAAGGGAAAGCGCGAGGGCGAGAGTGAGTACAAGATCAAGCTCAAACAGATGAAAGCACAGATACGCAAGGAAGAAGCAGACCTGTTCGCACTCAACAGGGTGACAATGGACCGAAATCGCCAGGTGGGACAGGAGAACAAGTCCATCACAAAGGAAGTTGAGGATTTGGAAGCGGAGAACTCTGAGCTTCGCAGACTCAACAAAGAGCTCAGTGACCTATGTGAGGCGTCGCAGCAACGGGTTGCGATGAACAGACCTGGAGGAAGCACTGAGAAGAGATCAAATGGCTTTGCTTTCGGTGAAGTGGTGGACTTGCTGGATTAAGTTTGAGGGCTGATATCTGGTGATATCGAGTGGTTGGATCTCAATGCTGAACAACCAAAGTCGAGGATTCTGGGCAGAGAACTTTCTGTAGGATAAGATGTCAGGGCCACCAGCCTTGAGCTCATTTGTCTATTTGCTCATGTAAGCTTCAAAGCCCTAGGAATTGAACATACTGCTTCTTGATACCTGTCCCTATGGCCATGTATCGGAGTCCAGGCCTACTCGAGTATCACTCTCTACCGTATCAACTACGCTGTTTATCGCCTGTAAAATGGCCTTGGCTATTGAAAGACTGATGGAGTTAATCATCAACGCATCAGAATGGGTGCTGCCTGACCAGAGCGCTTTATGACGGCTGCTATGTTGCGGCTAGCCATCCCGCGTATGCCGTTGCTCACTCTATCGAGTCCAGCCTTATTGTCTCGAAACGATCGACCTCGATGGTGAGCGCCACCCCGCCTGAGACCAGGACATCCCGTCCGTCCCGCATCACACTACGGCTTCAACTGCTTTCTGTTTCGTCATTGACCCAACCTTTTCATCAATAATCGATCATACACACTGCATCTGCAACCCAACTCCTACCACATGGTTAAAGCCTGCTTGACGCAGAAGCCTAAGCCATCAAATTGCCACGGTGGAACGAGAGATTTCTAGGTCTTGAAGAGTGGGCATTGTAATTCTTACTTCTGGACACATTGCGTCGTAGTAACTCCACTGCCCCGCCTTCATTTTCAACAGCCGAGAGACGCGGATCTCTGTCTTCAGCTTGGAGGAGTTCCGGCCCCCAACACTTTGGGCAGCTCGCCCGAGTCTTCGGTCAAGCCTGCGACGTTCTGCGGCTTGACGCCTCGGTCTCCGCTTCGTGTCTCACTCGATGTCTTACCGTCCCCGCCTCCTTCGTTCGTGGCGCAAGACTTTCCCGTTGAGAAGAGGATCAGTCGCGGCCTGGTCTAGAGGCTCTTTAAAGGCAATAACATACTCATTGGCTCATGAATAGCATCTGCTGAAGTTTAGTCACTCGCCTGCCCCGTAGAGCCATTAAGTCTTGCAGCTGGCACCCCGACGCCGGGGCTAAGTCGCGAGTAGTATTTCTAGCTTCCAAGGTGAAGTCAACTTCTGGAAAGTTTGCCTTCTGGTCTCCTTGCCTACTATGTGCGGCTTTTAGAGGAGCAATTCTAGCGATGACAGTTTTCGGTGCTCCAGATGAGACAATCAGAAATCCACACTATGATCAAATCATCAGGCAAAATATAAAAATACATGGTGGTGTCCAAGAGGCTGGCCACCAGCCCGCAGATCATTCACGTTTCCACCGCAGATCATGTCCCAACTGCCCTTAGCGCTTAGGACCGGCCCGCATGTCGATCAATCCAGACTTTGACCCGCGATCCCACGCTCCACCGTTGTTGCGCAACCACCTTCATTCGTCCGCCCCTCGTGGCCCTTCACGGCCAGGCGACCATGGGGTTCATGGGCCATACTTGAAACCCCCGCACATGCAGGAGGTAAAGAGCGAGAGGGGATTCCGACCAATAATGAAAGGGCAGTATGACTTTGTTCTCTCAAAATAAGAACGCTGCAGCGGAGGAATTTTGGAGAGAGGTGGGTCGTTTTTGTGGTTCTTCTTCTGTGCTTTTTTCCCCCGTTCTGCATGCTCCATTTGGTTATGAGAAGGAGTCCGTGACATCAGCAGCTAATCGTTCACCAAGGCTGCGAGGAGAGCTTGTTTGTGCTACACAGCTCACGTGGATGCCACAAGTACCAGAGACCGTGCAAGATTGCAGGATGCGCAATCGTCTAGATTCTGTGGGACAAACAACGAAGAGTTTGCGGCACGACATGCGCAAAAACCTGCCGCCATTGGCAAACATGATGTGTCTCTCCAGGGAAAAGTCGGGCCACCAGTTCAGACGAAAGGCAAGAAGTTCAGGCGAACCCTAATGCTGCGTTCTGTTTGTCAACCTTAGATGGTGATGCCGCTGTGCATTCACGCTGGCGAATCACGTCCGCATCGACGTGCGCTAGCGGGAGATGCAAACTGAAGCATGACATCGGGGGGATCTGCCAATCAGGACGCGATGATGCCAACCGGGAAACGTACGATGGCAAGACACTCTGGGCCAAGCATGCCGGTAATGACAACTGCTTTGTTTCTATCACCATTGTAATCATCATTGCACATTAACTGACGCCGGCGTTGACTGTGGCGGAAAGTGGGGGGCTAGAACGCCAGTCTTGCCTTTGGCATCGGCTCCGAGAAAGAGAGGTTCGGCCCTAGCAAGATCTCAAGCCTAAAGATGGATTATTCTATTTGACATGGGTTTCTCGTTTCTTTTGAGGAACTCGGCGTGACAGCCCGAGACTTCCTGGAGAAGAGGACTTTGGTGAAACCGGCCGTTTTCTCTGTACCCCCAGTTTTGGCGGCAAGATGCATAGTACAGGTCTGACATCGGAGCACCTTTTCCGTCAGACAGGTCAAGCTCTCTGTAAAGATCATCGCTGTGATAGCAAGACATACAGATTCGAGCCCAATACCGGAGGAGCTTTACATGGTCAGGGTCCCGAAAGCTTTGGCCTAGACAAAACGGTGCACGTCGCCTGTGCCCGCATGGACTTGGCATCAGAGACAGAGACAGATCGGACATCAGAGAGCGATCGCGGAGAAACGCCAGCTGAGGCTTCTGCCTCCAAGTACGTGCGTATAGGGATAGAGGAATACAGTATGATGCCCGGCCTCGATAGACTGTTATCTGAACATACTGTAGAAGCGGGATGGTACTTGGCTTTCCATAGGCAAAGTAAACCAATGCGAAGTATCGGACATCTCACATCTCCTTCCGCTTTCGTGATCAACTGCTTCTATCCTTGACCATGCTGGTGATATACAATTGACAGAGGACTCATTCGATCTCAAGAGTCAACTCCATAACGTGAGGCGAGACACACAGCGTCGAGCCCAACATCGTGGCAACGGACCCATTAGAACAGGGAGAGGCTGGGTAAAGATCACGACCGAACCAGCGGAACACACAGATTGAGGCCCAACACGGTGAGCGACCTGACATTTTGAAGTCGTTCGAGAAGATGAGCACGGCAGCACGTAATGGTACAGCATGGCGATTGGTGCCCAGGCAACAGTGACAGGACAATTCGTATGGTTCATCACCAGATTTGCAAGTACACCCCTCTCGATTGGGACCTTGTGGTCGTCGATATGAGGGTACAGATCCTCGGGTCTGCGTGGTACAACACCCCTCGTGCCGACCTCAGTATTGCACTCGTGTACTCCAACCTCCTCGTCGTTGTACTGACGCTGTCCCTACCACTTGGTGCCCAACTGGAAGAACCTGGTCCACGGCGATGCATCTGATCGTGGGAATATTCGCTTTTGCCGGAGAGCCACAGCAGAAAGCTTGGATGACGAGCAAGCTTGACGACCGCCTCACTTCTAGAAACCAGCCATTCGTTTCTCATCATGATACGTATTTATAGATGGCTTGGGCTCTCACAAGAATCCTCTATCACCCAAGCCATCGAACAACACCGTCTCACCATCATCTCACAGTCTCTTTCTCCTAACCTAGACGACTTCTTTCAACCATCACTTACAAGATGTCAGCCTCCAACACCCATCACACGCCTGTGAAGCAGGCAATCGATGCGGTGCACGCCACCCATCCTCCCGCGGGACAGCGAGGCTACCCCTTCTCCCTGCCCCAGCGCAACCTCCTAGTCATCGTACTGGGTGAGTTCTGCGGAACATTCATGTTCCTCCTCCTCTCCTTCCTCGGAGCCCAGACCGCCATCGTCACCAACAACCCCGACGACCCAGCGGCCACACTCTCTCCTGACAGCTTGCTCTACATCGCCGCCGCCTTCGGCACAGCCATCACCGCCAATGTATGGATCTTCTACCGCGTCAGCGGTGGCATGTTCAACCCTGCGGTATGTTTCCGACCCAGTTCATCTTAACCCCCAACCCTTTCTACTTCAAACGCTGAATAACAATCTCATAACAGGTCACCCTCGGTCTCGTTCTCGTCGGAGCAGTCAAGCCGCTCCGAGGTCTCTGCATCGTACCCGCCCAGCTGCTCGCTAGTATCGCTGCCGCTGCCGTGGTATACGGAGTCCTCCCCGGCCCTCTCCGCGTCGCCAACACCCTGGGCGGCGGCGCCACCGTGCCCCAGGGCTTCTTCATCGAGATGCTTCTGACGGCCCAGCTCGTCTTGACGGTCTACTTCCTCGCTGTCGAGAAGCACCGCGCGACGTTCCTTGCGCCCATCGGCGTCGGCATCTCCGTCTTCATTGCCCACATCACGGCTACCAATTGGACTGGCACCTCAATCAACCCTGCTCGGTCATTTGGTCCTGCTGTCATTGTCGGTTTCGTAAACTACCACTGGATCTACTGGATTGGCCCATTCGCTGGTGCTCTTCTGTCCTTCTTGGTTTATGCCTTGTTCAAGTGGCTCGAGTACCAGACTGCCAATCCTGGACAGGATGACGATATGGAGAAGGCTATTCACCCTTCTCTGCCTGTTGACTCGGCGCACAGCGGTGGAACTGAGCTTGCCCCTGAGCACGCCAAGGTCTAAACTTCGATGAACAGGTTAATACTAATGGTCTTGTATACGCCCTGGCACACGGATGTTGTCGGAAGGGTTATGACTTTGCTGGTAAATGTAGCTTGTATGCTGGAGCGTACTTGACAGAATTGACTAAGGGCCACGGAAGTAGATGGGAAAGAGTTTGCAGATTGTAGATACATCTAGTCCTAGATTGCCTATTTTGGGTATCGAAATGTCACTTGCTTTTACTAGATCAAGTATCACTCCACTAATGCCTCCATTCCTACGGGTCTTCTCTTGCTAATAGCGTTTCGTCTGATAACTTACTGTGGAAAGTCACATTGCTGAAATAGCACCCATTTGTGATTTCACGAGGGCGCTGTAGGTGAGAAAATGATTCGAAGGAACAGTTTTGTTGGCTAACCTTGTCGTCTTTCGTTGCGGTCACGTGATGGCGGTCCTTGAACAGGCGAATGATGCTATCACGACAACGACTTGTTCCCGTTGTGGTCACCTGGATAGCATAAGCGCTGCTTTCTGGTTCTTTTTTTTTTTTTTTTTGACAAACTATAGGTCGCATGGCAATTCTGGTAAGATCCCCTACATTTAGAAATTGTACTTCCGGTTCGTACCTGACTGATTGAAGATAAGTTCGTGGTGACCCTTTTGGACATCCGTATTCATCTTGAACCTTCGTTTTGACAGGTCCCACTAATCTCGACTCGCTCCACCGCCCGCATATTTCACTTAGCTCGATGATGAGAAAAGAAGACTACTTGCCCTTTGCTCTTATTTTCTTCTCGTCACGCCGGTTACAGCCTCTCTGTTCCCTGCCGCTTAGCGACAGAGATCGACAAATCTGAGACGATGGTGCTGACCAACATAGTCGAGGATCTTGGCAAATCAGCATACACAGTCATTTCAGAAGTCTTGGAAGACATAGTACAAGCAACTGTACAGCAGAATGACGAGGGAGTCCCGACCCCGTCTGCCACACCCCCGAGCGACAATGCTTCATCTGTTCTACCACAGACTCAAGAGGAGAAAGATATCACAGCCGACATCAACAAACTCCAAAACCAGTACGAGTTACTGAGCCAAAGAATGTCTTCATTCGAAAAGACGCTCGATAATGCCGAGAAGAAGCGCAAGAAGTTGGTCAAGATCCGGAAGGGCTTAGAGCGGAAGCTCGACGCCAGCAAGTCAGACATTCACTCATTGGAGCACAAGATTTCGTGCGCAGAAATCGATAGCAATGGTTTGGAAGTTTTACTTGAGGTCGAGACTTCAGAGTCTTGGGGCGCCAAGACTAGGAGGGCAATTCATCTGAAGAAGATCGAGAAGAATGTGGACGAACTTGATCGCTTCATTGAGAGATACGAAGAAAGGTAAGATGTCGCACTATTCAGTCCCACATTAAACCCACTGAATTTGCATCGCAGACAGCGTAGTCTGGACGACAAAGCCAAGGACTCGAACAACTGACAATACTCCGCCTCTCACATCGCGACCATAACTCCAGCAGCCACACCAGCAGCAACACCAGCCATAGCCATCCCAGTACACCTCGCCACAGCAGCGCCGCCCTTTGAAGTCTTCGTCGCCGCCGTATTATCCTGCCACGCCTTCTGCCACTCCGAAACATACGACGAAACCCACTTGTCGTCCTTGTCCGGCACGTTATCCTTCCACCACTTGGCCTCCTGCTGGGTGTCCAGGCTATACCCGTTGACCGCCATCGAGGCGACGACGTCAGGCGCGTCGGTGGCCTTGGCGGCGGCGGACCACATGTGGGAGTAGACCGTCGTCCACTCCTTGTCGTTGAAGTACTTTTGGTCGACGCTGTACAGCGCGGTCGCGAGGGAGGTTGCTACGGCGCCGGTGATGGTGCTCGGGACGGACTTGACGTGTTGGGAGAGGTATTCGTCGGCGGCGGTCGAGGTCGGGAGGGTGGTGCCGAACCAGAGTTGGGCGAAGGCTGTTGGCGCCATGGCCGTTGTGAGGGAGATGAGTTTGAGCAGATGCATGGTTGAGCGAGGTTGAATAGAGGACCTAGTCTTGTCTTCGATGCCGATCTCTCGGTTGGTTGTAGCGACTCCTTTCTGGCAGTACACTTTCTTTTTGAAAATGCTCAACTTCTGAGAAACTCACAAGAAAGACTTGGGACAACGAGGGACGCCATATCCATTTAAATAGTCCAAGTTCGCGAATTTTCACCATGCGGCAAAGCAAACGCCAAGCAAAATTTCCTTATTTCTTCCTTCAAGTTTCACCACTTTAATTACTGGCTGACCATTTGTTTGCTGTGCCGTGGTGCCTTGCGGCACAGCAACATGTCTGCTGCCTAAATTCGCGATGCAATTTTCTTCGAGTAACGAAGCTAAAACCCAGGAGGATTAGCCGCTTGTAGATGAGATGTTACATCGAGGACACGCGGGGAAAAAGTACCTTGCACTAGCACCCGGCCATCGGGCTCCTTCGACTCCTTCCTGTGGTCGGGCGTGGTTGGCTTTCCTGACGTGTTTTTTTCGCGATACTACCATCGGAGGGCCGGTGTGACACTCCACTTTGGCCGGCGAGCTGGAACGGGGAAGTGGGGCATTTTCGGGCGATGGGCCTCGGCATGGAGCCGAGGGGAATATGGCTTTTGCGAGCAGTGGCGTTCAGTCACATGGTTTTAATTACACCACATCTTTGCTAATTCATGTGTACAGCGTGACCGGTTACTTCCTCGACTTTCCGATCGATTCTTGAGGAAATCTGTCAGCTTTTGAAGGCATTTTGGCCTCAAATGGTTATGCTGGCCAATTACCTGAGCGTTCAAGCCTCTTGCAATGTACCAAAACCGTACCGATTGCTCCCCGTAGAGCAGTTTCAGGATCTATGAGACGTGATTTGGGTCTAGCGTTGCCGCGGAAGAACCTCTGCACTCTTAAATCCAGATCGAAGCAGTTGAGGAATTTTCCCAGTTCAGAGCCGATGCACGTGTAGTCGATGTGACGTTTTGCATATTGGTCTTGATACCCTGATTGAGAGTCGGAGTCAACTCCGACGGCCAGCTGATGCGACGTGGTGGAAGAAAACTGCCTCGCAACACTTTTTATCTCATTAATCACTCGCGGAACTTGTGAGTGATCTTCTTCCATCATAACCTGATGTCGGAATTGACTTGGCGGAGAACTGGACCAACCAATCAGTGGAAATCATAAGCGAAGATCGGCGGCCAAGGTTCGTGGGTCCTGGTTATGGGACAGAGTGGATTCACAGATCTGAAGCATCCCGCTTGAGGTGCATCATGAGGACTAAAGACAAAAAGGAAAGAAATAGGTAGGGTAAAAAAAGGGTGAATGCGAAGATGCCATTGCCCTGATCGTCTTAAACAGCTCCTGATATCGCTGTTTCAAATTCTTGAGTTGGATGCAGCCGGTGGGAGGAAGCTTTAAACAGCGCGCGGAGTAGTGCGGAGCGGAGCGGTTCCGCGATGCCAAAACCCCTTCCAAACCCCGAGTTGAATTGATTCGACGTTGCGATCTCCTGATCCGGGCTCCCATAGCCCCCATGGGGTAAGTAGCCAAGCTGTCAAGTCTGCCTAGTCTGCCTTGTGACTTGAGGTTATTACCCAAGTTGCATTTCAGCTGCCAAGGCGACTCTCTTCCATTTCATTCCCTTGCTGCCAGGCCCTTGGCCGCTCTTCGCTGCATTCCTTGGATATGCCGGCATCCGAGCTGTCCGCCCTGCAAGGGCTTTCTCGCTTAAACGTCATGTTCCAGTCGCGGATAGTATCGTCCTCTTTATATTTCTTCAGCCTGAAGGAACTATCTCTCAAACAGATTTGCACTTCTTTACATCCCTTTATCACTGTTCGTTGAGAAGAAGGAGCCGAATGCTCCCATAAGTCCATCGTGTACCATGGCCTCACTATCCACTCTCGCTGAAGACATCATGCATGGCATATGCGAATACCTCACGCCCCGCGACATTTTCCAACTCACCCTCACTCAGAAACGCTTTGCAACGTCATTTGAGCGAAGTCTCCTGCTGCACCGCGATTTAGCATCGCAAACATACACCGCGATGCTAGCAGCCATTATCAGAAATGAAGTAGACCGGGTCGAGGAACTCTTACAACTCGGCTACGAAGCTAAGTTTGCCTGTTCAAGGTCTTTGCTTGCCTGCCCGGCCGACTTTGACTTCCCAGTCAACAATCTGATGCTTCAAGCGCCGTCAAACGTTGCCATTAGAAGGCAGGGTCTGGCTGCGCTCGTGATTGAGCGCCTGTATCGTCCCGCGTGCGATACGCACAAGATCTGGATAAACTACTCCGTCCTGGCCCACGCCATCTTAGAAGACCAGGTCGAAACCGTCAGACTCCTTCACAAGTACGGCGCAGATTTGGAAAAGCCGCTGCTGCAGGTCTTTGCGTTCCGTGGCATGCCAGCGGATGTTGATCACCACATCAGTGTCCTGCACCTGGCGAGCAGCAGTGCCATGATCGAGACACTCTTAGAGCTTGCCCCGAACATTCCCATCGACAAGGACAGATTCATGCGCACAGAACCGTTGCTTCTCTGGCATGTCGAGAGAGGCACAGATGTCAGAGGCCTCCGGCGACTGTTGGAAGCTGGCGCTCATGTCGACGGGGCACGTCCGGCGACACAGCGGATCGGCTTTTGCCAGTGCGAACAGGAGGACACCTTGCACGTCTTTCTAGATCACAAATCACCGCTCGAGGCCGCCATATGGAACCTGGACCGGGATGCCGTTGAGCTTTTGCTAGAGCACGGGGCGTCGACGGTGTACCCGCCCAATGACACCGGCGAAGCGACTTGTCTACACGAAGCGATAAGAATCTTCCTCCTGGAGCACAAGCCGGAGGATCTAGAGGTCAGCTTGCAGATATTTCGCCTCCTGCTAGACCACGGGTTCGACGTCAACCACGAATACATCGAGTGGGCGGGGTGGACACCTGAGGGTACGCGCCTCCAGCCAACAGGAACCAGAATCAACCTGGTGGTGGACAGCCTCATCTACTACGCATCCACCGAAATGTTCCAGCTTCTCCTCGACGCCGGAGCAGATCCATTCAACGCGTCGGGTGTGAGGCCAGGAGACAAAAGCTACGTCGTCATGCTCGGCTTGTCCTCGTCGGTAGCGAGATTGTATCCCACGAATATGACCGAGCCCGAAAGGGTGTCCCTACAGAGCGCAAAGCTGAAAGCACTAATCGCCAAGAGAGCAGAGTCAGACCCCAGCGGCCGCGACCGCAGGTTGTTATTCATGGCTGCCTTGGAAATATCTCGACCGTCGGAACTCCATCAGGTGTTCAAAGTTCTTCAGAAAGTCTTTGGATCGTTCGAAGAGGAGCTCAGCCTCCTCGCAGACACCATGGGCCGAGTGAAAATGATCCCAGGAGTCCTTCAAGAGAGCCGACAGATCATTGAGTTTCTCATCCGCTGCAGAGCCCCCGTCAATCACCCCAATTCCGATGGGGAGACGCCTTTACACGTCGCCTACACGCTCTCAATAGCAAGCCCTTTGCCCATCGGGGAAACGGACGACCTCCTGGCGTGGGATGTTGACGAGGAGCAGGGATTTACGGTAGGCTGGGCTATCGGAACCAACAACTTCTTTGGCCACGAAACTATAAACGGCTTCCTCGGCTCGATAATTAGTGCTCCGGCGGAGGCAGAGAAGCGGGTACGAAACGCGAACGCAATTTTTGACGCATTGATCCAGGCCGGGGCGGCTCAGAATTTGCTGAATGAGAAGGGGGAGACGGCAGCGATGGTGATGGCTCAGCATGGTAGGATCCAGCTGCCGCCTTCACCTGGTTCCGATTCAGAGCGTATCGTCGGGGACGAGATTAAGTCGGATTCCGCGCAGACGGATGATGTTGTGGCCAATGCCTTTGCGATCTGGAGGCAGTTTCAGCAACTTGCATTGGGGGAGGCGGGTTCCAGTTAGCCGCTAAAAGATGGGGCTACAACACTTACGCAAAGCAATAAAATGGCTAAGCTTCATCTCTATGACTTCTTACTTAGTACCCTTGTCAGAATAATTGGGGTTTTACAAAAGTTCTTTCATGTTCAAATGACCAGACTACCTAGACCAAGCGTGAGTGTTTGCGCAATTTCAATGCAACTCTTATATCTATAGAGTCACGCTTGTTGCACACCAACTTTGTGAAAGAAGTGCCTCCTCTTTACGTGTCCCTAGGTACTGACACCCCATTGGTTCACTTTAGAAAGTTGAGGTGGACATAATGTACCAATGACCTGGAATCAGTGATTTCTGGCGTAGAGGTATTACTTCATATTCTTAGACTGGGTGAGGTAAGCGCGCATGATCTCCTAGCGACTAGCGACTTTATCGCCGAACGCCGGTGCGGAACGGGTGGAGACTTGTCCGTTGCGCCGTTCCGCACAGCCATAACAGGCTTAGCGGCGCACCCGCCGACCAAAATAGGGAAGGCTCCTTTCGCTCGCTTATCCGCTCGATCTGGGCCCACGTCTGTTACTGCTCTTCACCTTACTTCCACTGCCCTCTGGCGGGCATCACTGGATATTCTTGGCATTTCTCGCGGGCCCTTGGTCATATCTGCATGTTTCGCAGGACTCAAGGACGTCGCAGTGCATCTACTGTCTTCTAATGAACACCTAAGCGATTTCAACAACCATCAGTCCCGTCTGCCTGCCGCTGAAAGCTCGGCTTTCACGGTGTCTTTCCCGGCTCGGCGCCACCCATGGAATCCCACTCTACCCGCCCCAAAAAGACTGACATTGTCCGCAAGCGAACGGGTTGTCAAAATTGCAAAAAGAAAAGAAGAAAGGTCGTACTTCCCACGGTGACATTCTACTTTCTTCGCCATGTTCCCCGTCTTGTAAAAGTACCTTCCAACTGACTCGTAAACAGTGTGACGAGACACGCCCGGAATGCCTCGCTTGCGTGAAGAAAGGAGTAAAGTGCAGCGGCTACGAGCGTCCCGTGACCTTCAGAGACGTCACCACTCGAGCAGCCGAGTCTTCGAGGAAGTTTGAGGAAGCTAGATGGGCCGCTCTACGTCTTGAGGATGAGCGAAGGAAACGACGCCGTATTGGGTCAATCGGGGAGCCGTCCCCTGTCGCTCGGGAGTCATCAACGCCGGAAAACATTACAGAAATGCCGGCGAGAGATGATACGTTGACAGCTCCGATTCTGGCACCTATGTCTCCATGGCACGCGACGAACGCTGAGGGCTGGCTCGCTGGGTCCTTCACCTTACCGTGGTCACTTTTCGACACATCTGGTGCTTCTTCCGCGATTCAAGATCCGCCTCAACAACAACAGGAGGTAGCCAGACCAAGGGATACCTCGAGCGGAATAGAGCAACCTACTACGTTCGAAAATTCTGCCAACCGGTTGATGCTGGCAAGTGGAGTACCAAACAGCTCGGCACCGGTAGCGGAAGCCCCGAGCCTAGCTTTGACGACTGGGTGGGACGAGTTCCTCGTCACCGACCGTTCGTCTCCGGGGTCTTCCACGTCCACTTCATCTCCCCTAGGCGAACCGACGGCAGACTGCCAGCTATCAATACCTCTAGAAGAGGTCCTTATTCAGCACTTCGACAGGAACGTCCTTCCTTTGATACCAGTTGCTCTCTCCTTTCCGAATCTCTTCCGCCAGAGTAGCTGTTTCCGATCAGCGGTCCTAGCTCTGTCCGCCAGCAACATTAAGCTGACGCAACCTCTTCCCATCGACCCGCTCGTGCTCCGTCGAGTATGCGACGACAGCAGCGTCTGGATCTACTATGACACAGCGGTCAAAGGCCTCCAAGCTCAACTTCAGAACGTGGAAAACTACCGCGGCGAGGAGCTCGCGGGCGCCGCTTTACTGCTTGCCTACCACGAGCTGGAAGCCGGCACAGCCCTTGGCATCAGGAATCACGCTACCGGGCTGGACGCCATCGCATCCAAGCTCGACTTTGCCGCGTCGTCCATCCCCGACCTCTTCAAAGCCTGGCGGATGCTTCGCTACGATGTTCGTTTCATGATGTTGCCGACGCGAGCGACGTGCAATGTTGTAGACAATTACGATGTCTCGAGTCTACTAGACCCACAGCTCGCAATTCGTGATATATTATTCAGGCTACATGGCCTTCATGCACGCTACGCGATGGAGGCTACATTTAGCCAAGATACGACCGCAGACGGCGATAGCGCTTCAGAGAAAGTTGCACTGTGGCTTATGTCTGTCCTCGGCCGGGAATCGGATCGCCGTAATGTGCGCCTGAAGGACTTTCACAAGGAGAACCTCACACCTGACACGATATTGCGGCAGTGCGATGTGTTTTCGCATCGGCTGGATAACTGGCACAAGGGACTCTGCGACCACGATATGCCGGTCGTCAATCTTGGGGCGGATTCGGATCTGATCAGTGGCGCTACTTTTGAGACCTTTGTCACTTACCGTTTCGGTGACACGAGAAAAGCTCTCGAGTACGTGATTTATCTCGTGTGTAGGATGACGTGCAGCTACCTGCGGTCTCTGTTCGACCCGTCTGTGCAGTCTTCGGGCACAGATGCACTCGCCAAGGTCGTTCTTGGTATTGTTTGTGGCATGAACATGCAACAGCGGCAGCAATTCACTGTTCTTCGGGTGGATGTCCTGCTCAGGATGGCTGCAGGCTTGTCCGAGGGCACAAACTTTATCACCACCGTTCTCGACTATCTGCTTCCAAGACTAATTTCTTCAGGTCTCACTGGTCCTGACATTGTTGCGTGGGTCTACTTGAAATCAGCGTTGGAGCTTGAGCTTAGGGAAAGACGGAAGGGCAGAGCAATCAGGATGACCATCGATGGAGTCGAGGAAGACTGTGAGATGTGGCAATTGGTGAACAGGCATCCCGTCGCTGCGTTTGGGGATTACAATGGGAAGGGGTACTTCAGGGATTGCTATGTCATTGAGTGTCTAGGCTGAAAGGAATGTGACGGAAATAATCAACGTCTTTGTGCGAAGCGTCCTGCATGTCTCTCCTATCATCCAACCCTTAGTACGCATAGAATAGAACGTTTTCGTTCTCGGATTGCCGAATCTTCCTGTTCTCGTTCTTGAGCCAGAACCGCATCGCCCACGCGCCCATGGCAGTCGCAACGCTAAGCGCTGCGCTCGAAGACATCGCCATGACGTACCGAGGCTCGTCGGACTTGGGCCACATGTAGGGTGTCCAGATGAAGGATGCGACGGCGATACAGTTGACTATTGCGAGCGAAGATGCCTTCTTCTCTTTCGTCTGAGAGCAAGTCGCCGAGACCCAACCCAGTATAATCGAGTTCACTGCATATGTGCCTACCGAGAAGACGACCATTGAGACTGAGATGTTAGCATCCTCTAGATACCTTGCAAGGGACGGTCGCTTACAGTATCTAGCACCCGTATTCAGGGTAGCGCAGCCGAGAATGAAGCCGAATACTGCAATTGATTTTGCGATGGTGATGTGCCTTTGTTTATGATCAACATGTACGTCACTCGAATCTGACAGCTGGTTTTAAACTGACCAAGTACGTTCATTGAACCTCCCAGAGGACCAGGACCAAGCAATCGATATTATTCCCGCAATAAGATACGGAGGACAAGTGAGGACTAGCGTAATCGTCTCATCAAAACCCAAAGTCTCAACCGCGGTCGGAAAGAAGTTCTTGAACCCGTTGGCGCCAAGATGACAGTGTTGCATTACAGTGAAGAGCCATACCTTGGGGTCTTTGGCAGCCTCAAGGAGACCAGACCAGGTTGTCGTCTGGCCAGTGTTACCCACAGTGTCTTGAAGAATTCGTTCGTTGGCTAGAATACGTTCTTCAGGACTGAGCCATCGTGTCGTGAGAGGTTCATCGGGGAGGATGAAGAAGGCTATTATGGCGATGACGAGGGTGACTACGCCCTGGATGATGAAAAGCCATCTCCAGCCCGCGATACCGGCCTGATCCCTCGTCAACGTCCGCGCCGGACATCAAGGGGAGGACATGAACCATTCCGTGCATCTGGAATATTCCCAGGGCAATCAGGCCAGCAAAGGCCGTCGCTAGGATATTCCCAGTATACAGAATCGATATTCTCGTCGCCAACTCCTTACGCGTGTAGAACGTAGCGAGCACGTATAGCGCACCTGGATAGTAAGGCGCTTCGGTGATGCCGAGGAAGAAGCGAGTGAGCAGTAAGCCCGTGTAATTCTGGCTGACTGCCGTGAGGGCACTAATGATGGCCCAGACGGCCATGCAGGAGCTCATCCACAGGCTTGGGCGGACTCGCGTCACGACCATGTTTGCGGGGATACCGACGATGACGTATCCGACAAAGAGTATCGAGACGCATGTTTGGTATTCTGTCGAGGTGAGATTGAGGTCTTCTTCGAGGGTGTTGAGTCTGGCTAGGGCAATGGCGTTGCGGTCCTTGAACGCAGGTCAGATATGTATGCTGAGAGGTTTGCAGTTGGAGCATTCTCACTAAGTAATTGAGCCAGTACATGAACCTTGAAGTTTCTTCAGTAGATATTCAACTCCGGGTGGAAAGGCCTTCTTACCATAGTATAGGCATGATCATCCAGTCAAGACGACGCACCAGGGCGATCTCGGTTGGGTCATACTTCGCATGCGCGCCAGCATAATCTCGAACCTCAGGAGCAACTTTGAGAGCCTCTTCAACTTCCGTCGGGACAAAAGTGGGATCTTTGGCATCTGGCTCAGCCTTTCGGTTCACAAAAGAGAGTTTCATGGCGGCGGGAGTGGCCGAGAAGGTTCACGAGACGGCGATGGCAAATCTTTGACAGTCAGCTTAAGCTTGGATTCCAAGAGAGCCGGATTTCAAGGCAATTCAACGGGAAATGGAGAAACTTTATAGAACTTTTAGGCTTCGCAGAAAAGAACGTAGGAAAACACCTCCCTCACTTTCATCTTGTGCCCCATTCGCAGACCAAACGCTGCAAGCCAGCTTCCCCGCACTGCCAAGCATCTTATCGAAGGTGTCATGACAATGGTGGTGGTCTTGGTTCCAATCCCACGTCTTAGTGCATCATTTGCCTCGAGATGTGCGAGAATCAGGACGGAAAATGAGTGGTGAGGGGAGACTTGGAAGTCTGGGCATGGCCTTGGCGGGACAGGGACACACATCTCGGCACCGTGAACGGTGATTCCTGGTAGTAAACAGAGCAATTTTCTTTTAAACCGGATTTTTTCGTAAATAAGAACCCAATCAAAGAAAACTTTCCTGAGTTGGAGACAGCGAAGGAATTGTCACAACGCGGAGGGATGTAGTTGGAATAACATTGTGGAAACAGGGGTCATTACATAATCGCATCCGCAAACCTTCTCCTCCAGACGACCCACCATCCATCCAAGAGAGAGCTCCAGGCGAGTAATCAGGCATGCCGAGGTATCATACTAAGGTAAGGTAGATAGCGAACCGGTGCTCGAAATAAGGCGTCTTATCAAAGTCATCACGTCTAACAAAGCGAGGGCAGCACAAGGTTCATGCCTGCATGAAGGGTTTCGATCAGAGGAAAATATTAGCTGGGGAATATCTGTCAGCATGCGATAGAACTGTTATCCTCCCTTCACTGCCAGTATTCGTGGATACACTGTGTCGCCGCAAGGCCATATGTACAACTTTTGCTCTCCATCTGTCACCCATCGGACGCGGAGATGCTTTGGCGCAATAGTTGGGACTGCCCACTCCCGACCTCAACGCTAGGTAATTGACCCCGGTGGCTTCTATTTTTGGAGTCCGGGGTTCAATCCCTCCTTCAGACTCTCATTTTTCTATGAGATAGACTTTCAGTTTCTAGGTCAAAGGAAGCTCGTGGGTTGAGAACGTAGCTTGCCCCGTAGGCCCTGTCAACTATTGAGCAAAACGTTGATTTCTCATGAATATCCTCTCAAGCCCTGACGATGGCTTCCAAGGGCGGCCTCGAGTTCCGTCTCTATATTAACTCGCTCTTTCCACATATTTCTTCGTCGTATCACCCACCCGCCTTTCCTCCACATCTCTGATCTATCAGCTTCAACGATTCACGCCATCATGGTCTATTTGGCACCCTCATTAGGTTTTTCTTTGTTTCATGATCTGTTATCATGGCTTTGGGCTGCAAATACGCTGTAGAACTAGTATTTGCGAGATATGACATCAGAGCTGACGGTGGTCCTTCTCTCTCAAGGCAAAATAGAGGCATGAAAATCTGTATGAATGAATGCGTCGTTATGTAGCAGGAGGTTAAAGTGGGCCGTAAAATTGACTTTCCGACTACTGAAGAAAAGTAGGGTAATACCTGCCGGTTTTGAAGACGCGAATAGATTTGTGGGCTGCGAATGAAGCCTCAGGAATCTCGCTTCGAGCCTATATGTGAGAACTATTCCTCTCATCTGTCACCCATCGGATGTGGAGATGCCTTTGGCGTAATAGTTGGGACTGCTCACTCCCGACCTCAGCGCTAGGTAATTGACCCCGGTGGCTTTCTATTTTTGGAGGTCATGAGTTCGAATCCCCTTGTTGATTCTAGTTTTGGCGGAATTCACCTCGCGATGTCTATGAGGCAATGAAATATGTTTTCCTTCATCTTTGATATCGTCGTATTCTTGCGGCCCACTTGAAGTTCGTCCAAGGTTCTCTCACCAGGGAAGAACGTTAACTTCCAGCCGCCCACGCGAAGAAATTTCTAATAATCCTAACTGTCACAAACTGGGAAGGAAGCGACCGACTTTCTCCTAGCATCGAAGACTTCCACTCCTCCGCCTTTGCCCTTTTTCTTTTCCTTCTCCTTCTTCTCACTCCCACACAAGACGGTTGGTAGCAAGAAAAACAACATCATCAGCTACCACCACAAAGAAGCAGAATGCCCCCCAATAATCGCCCTTGGGTAAAGGCGATCCTGGACTTTCCAGGCCTCGACTTCTACATTGAAGGCGATGCTCCTCTATTCAACCGCAGAGTCAATGCCGCCTACCTAAAGCTGTTCAGCCACAACGATTCTGTCCATGGAAGGGACCACATTGCTCTTCGTCAGCACTACATTGCCAATCGCGGCAATGTTCTCTTCCGCGCCATCATCAATCTGTACATCTCCGGCAAACATGCGAACTTCAGCACATTGTACGGCGCTGCCCTCACCCGCCTTGCTGAGGATTCTGGCCCTTCCCGTGAGTGGGAGGACTCCAGTGAGCTCGGAATTGATTCGGTCACTTTCGTCGTTGACCGAATCATTCGCGCCCGCATTCAGAACCTCAGAGCCAACAATACCAGCATCGAAGAGCCCAACCCCGTCGTTGAGGCTTTCCTCGCCACCCTCGACGAGTGGATCGCAGTTCTCGACGAACGCAAGATGAGGGCTTCTACTTCTTTCGAGCCCAATGCGCCTGCCGATAACCAATTCTCCCTGCCGCTTCGACCTCATCCCAATAAGCCTTCCGTCGCCTCTTCTTCCAACGCCTCTTCCGGCAACAAGATGAGTCTGCCGTACCGTCCTCATCCCAAGAGTGAGTCGGGTGAGTTACCTGTTGCTACTGGATCGAAGTCGTGCTCTGAGGCATTTCACTAACGTATAATAGCCAAGCAGGAGCAGGCCATGCAGAGCAATCAGGAGATCGTCAACAAGAGAATCCAGGACTTGGAATCTCAGCTCCGTGCTTCCCAGGCCAAGTCCCAAGAAGCCCTCCAGGCGGCTCAGGCGAGGTCCGAGGAGCTGGCTGCTCTCCGAAACGCCAACATAGCCCGGCTTGAAGAGCAGGAGACTCTCGAGACTGTCAACGAAGCTCTGCGCACTGAGCTCGACGAGGCAAAGAAGGCCCGCCGCCGTATTTGGTAAGTGGAGGCTCCAGAGAGCCAATATCAGCGCAGAGGATGGAGTGAGGCAGGGACTGGATGATTGAGTTGGGAGGCAGTTTCATGTCTTTAGTGAATCGATCCGTTAAATGAGATTATCCTTCTGCACCTGATGATGTTCTAATAACTTGTAATGAGTACTCTGGATGGAAGATGCTCTGGAAAAAAGAGTCCTAGTAAGGATTCTAGCTCTAGTAATAATGACACTTGCCCGAGGCCATCGCCGTCTGCTGCTCAAAAGTACCAGCTCATCCCTTCTGCCTCTCGTCGTCTATAGTAACGAGGATGAATCCAACTAGCGAGTGTCTGTCTTTTTCCATAATAACCGCGTGGAGTATGGGAAGAATGCTTGTTCATCTGTTTACTGAAGCACCCAAGTCAGCTACCCTACCTTGGAGGCATCTCTGGGTCTACGTCGAGGCTCACAATGTCACAGCCAGACGAGTAGGTGGAAAAAGAAAGGGCGAGAATAGAAAAAAGAGTCACTATGCATGAATCGAACTCATGACCTCAAAAAAATAGAAAGCCACCGGGGTCAATTACCTAGCGCTGAGGTCGGGAGTGGGCAGTCCCAACTATTACGCCAAAGGCATCTCCTCATCCGATGGGTGACAATTTTAGCAATCTTCTGACTTATAGACCATATCCGGTGACCGTATGGCTCCTTCCCAATGAATTATATCCCCCGCCGCGTATATTCACACTGACCGTCGCGTCGCGTCGAGCCACGTTCACCAACACTCACCCCCTTCCCCCCCCCCCCCCTCTTTTGTTTACATTGCACATCCTCCATCTCTGCCGCCTTTCTTGCGCTATACTTTTCTCTTCACCCTCCATCTCAATCCTGTCTCTTCTTTCCTCATTCCAATTCCGCAATCCGGGCCAGGGAAAGTCGCGTCAACTCACCACTTCGCCTTGCTCATCTTTACTGTACTTGACTTTGCAATCCATCCATCTCTGACACCGCTGTCGTGCCCTGCTTTCCTCTTCCTTTCACATCCCGATTCCTGAGCACACCTCGGATCGGAAAGAGAGCGCGTCACTTCACGCTTTGCTTCTCCTCCAGCAGCGTTGCTTAATATTAAGGTAACAACTACTCGACAAGCTTCGAGGTTCGGTGAATTCGCAGGACTAACTCGTTCTTGAAAGAATCAACACCCAAGATGGCCAACAAATCCTCCAACCCCAAGACCTCTCAGTCTGAAGCTAAGCCTCAATGGTACGAATCGCTCAAGACCTTCCCGGGCCTAAGGTTCAAGGAGAGTTTGAATGAGAACGGCACGCCGACCCCAAAAACCGAAATGGCATTCATCAATATTGTCTGCGACCGCTATGAGAAGCAAGACGAGGCGGTGCAAGGCGACATTGATCGCAAGATCGTCATTGCGAATCGCGGCCATGACCTTATCACTCTAGCCCTGTGGGTTGCTGAGAACCCGGAATCCATCTTTGGCAGTGTGAGTGAATCTGCCTGGGATCTCGCTATGGAGAAGCTCATTCGGCTGGGTACATTTCGCTGCGTCCCTTTCTGCGGCAAGGACATTGGTGGTGTCATAGGTACCATCCTGTACGCACGTTGGGCCCATCAGGAAAAGCCTTACTCTTGCAAGCCAACTACCGTCACAGAGCTCAAGCGCTTTCTTCGCAGCCTCGACAGATTGAGCGACTTTGTTCGAGAGAGCGACTTCGCCCGCGCATTCAAGCAAAACCCAGCCTTTCCCTACAACGGTCCCTCCGCCACTATTATCCAGAAGACTCCGGTCGCCAAAACTCCGGTCACCAAGAACCCGGTTCTTAGAGCTCGATACGATACTGTTCCGGCTGCTGCTAGAACTCAGCAAAACCCCGTTGCTTCTGGTGCAACTCCCAAGAACAACGACCAGAGCGCTGCCATTGAGAAGATGCGACTTGAGGTCAACAAGCTGCGTGCTGAGAACGAGGCTCTGCACTCTCTACTTGCCAGATCTCAGGACGAAAAGGTGGCTCTACAATGGGATCTTATCAAGGCTACCTCTCGTGAAGCGGAGCTCATGACGGAGCTGCGTCGCATGTGAACTAGCCGCTTACCAGAAATGGCTTCTGATAAATCAATCATAGAAATGGTGCGGAGGAATGCTTTCATGTTCATTTAGTTTGGTCTTTGTTATCCAGTGTTTGAGTGGTATCGGTTGGGGCTTGGTTTGCTGGCTTTGCTGGGTAGAGGTGCATTGCGGACAATCTGGCAATCACAAGAGCACACAAGCTGAATTCGACAAAGAACAAGAACGATTCGGGACAAACCCATAGATAAGTTAGAGTCATAAAGAGACATGAAGAAGCAATTGATAAATTCTGTCAAGTATTTATATCCCCTTATTACAGACCAACAGCTTCTGTTTATGTTCGGTCAAGGAAAAAAGCCCACCAATATTATGGATCCCAGGCGTCTGGTGGTCGTGAGGATTTGTTTATGGTGATACCCCCTCTACAATAGCTGAGCGCGGTGGTGGGCATCAGTCCAATTATATCCCCAGCCTTGGCCTTGGAGCTTCTCTCCCTTCCTCACACATACAACATGTCTCTCATTTCCGCAAAACTGCTCCATTCACACATAAACCATGTCCCCGGGACCGAATGCCATTCATAACTGATCCAGCTCCTATTCAGTGTCTGGGTCTTCTGTACACCATTCTCACCTTCAATGTACATTTACCTTGCACCTGACTAAAGTTCCCTTTGGGCATCGCATTATAGTTAACGAGGCCCACTGTGTCAAGAACGAACTCTCGGCGATGTTTGTATTCCTCTTGGAGGAGCGTTACGATTACTTGACCCTGGTTATTGCAAGGCCGGTGGTTAACCATATCTGCGACTTATCCGCTTATCTGAGACTGTTCTACTATATTTTTCAGAAGGCTTGGCCTGAAAATGAGCGCGTCTGGAAAATGCCTAACTGCTAGGATTTGGGAGAAACGCTCCTCCTATACTTGCCAGACTACGACCCTTTTTAGGAGTACTTCGAGGTCGGCCCCCGCAGAGTCCGCGGTCTTTTTCACGGGTCCCCCGGCTAGAGTACGGTCGCTCTGTGGTACCTGAGCACATGCGGCATGCATCTGTCTTTCAGCAACACGCCATAGGAACTACCTTAGCGGCACTAATGCCGCCAACCTGAAGCTAATATAGCACCCATTGAAGGACAATTTGCTTAAAAAGCTTCTCTCATCGATATGGTAAAAGACTCGGGTGGCTCCTGTTCTGAGAAAGGCAATACTTGTCAACACTCGAGCATTATAGCCCTGGCAATTACTGACTTAGTCTGTTCGCGAGCGTCACATCAGGCAATACCTCACACCCCGGGCCATAGAGAGTACATTGTGGTGTGACTCTGGCATAAGAACCGCCAGCTAGGATATACAAATCTTTCTACGTCCCATCGAGGTCCTCGAGGCCGGAAGTCCCGTCACCATCACCTCTCGTATTGCCACTACCAAAAGAGTAGTTGTTGCCGGGGGGGCCTCCCTCGCGAGAATCCTAAACGACCTTGCCTCGACTCTCTTTTCTTATCCAAGCGACTCTAGCCTCTTTTATACTTTGCGGCTGAAACAGGTCACCGCTGTGATAGCGGTCGAGGTTTGGTCTCTTGGCAGGTAAAACCCAAAGTATACGGCATACCCAGTCCAGGCGAAATCGATCGCACCGAGATGTGGCTAGTGGCCCTCGCCGATGACGGCCCCGGGTCTACATATCCTCTACGTCCCATCATTACAGGCGGTCTTTCTCACCAGCCGATCTCTTGCTGGAGGTCGCGGCTTGGCTTTACAAGATCACTACCGCGCGCTGCCCTTCCCCGTTTTGCCTCAATTGATTTCCACTACTCGTATTTCGAAATTCATGCAGAGCTTCAGCGAAAATAGCCACGATCGCTCGAGGCTTTCCCCGGTCTGAATCTCGGCGCCGGTGGTGGCAGCTATATCATACCGACTGAGGAGGTCCGACAGGGTCTCGCACGCATATCTCAGTGCCTTGGCAAGCCGGCTTTCTCTCCTCTGGCCTCATTCCTCGTGCTCTCGTATCGATCTTTGTAGCTCTACTTACGGAAATAATGTACAACCGGAAACGCAAGGCAAAGAAGGTTGCCGCTGTCGCTGCTATTCGAGGCCTCCCCTTCCACTATCCCCGTCGTCGGGTGCAAAGCCCTCGAACTAGATCCCGAGTGTCGTGAACGACATGGTAAGTGCCGGGCAGCTGCTTGTGCGCCTCTCTTGCTGACGAAATTACAGGAAAGGGTTTGCGCTGCGTTGACTGTGCAAACCAGAACAATTCCTGCAAGAAGGACGTAGATAGATGTACCCGGGCCCTGCGACTTACAACCCCGTCTGCAATTATGCTTGGCCCAGACTCCTTTTACGCTGGAGACGCTCTACAAGGCGTCGCCAGCACTACCTGACCACACGCCCGTTCACCGGCCAATTTGTAAGTCATGGAAATACACAATCGTAATGTTCAGTACCTAATCTGATGTTTCTTTTCCATTAGGACTTGTGAAGTCGCCGCAGCAGCCACAGAAGAAGGGGATTTCTTTAGATGTCTCCAAGATTGTGCAGGACACCCTTCAAGCCCCGAAGGAGACTGTCCGCGCAAACCACAGGCTCGTCATTATGAAGGCGCCCAACTTCACCAGGTTTGAATCGGAAATCACCGGGACCGGGAGACCGAGAAGGGCAAGGACAAAAATGTCGAGGCTACGGCCACCGCCTTGGCCGCTGCCCTGACCAATGCCATTACTGGCGTCGTGACTCATAGTATGATCGATATGGAGGCTGCAGAGCAGCGTGGCAGCATCACCGGACAGGAGATACTTTTCAGCTACTTCAACCATGTTGGATGTAATAAGACTGGATAGGATTCAGCTTCATTCTGTAGATGTGAGCCTCGATGACTCACGCCCCTCCGATACACTCAAATAATCGGAATGGAACCAGAACCAGCCCGCCCCGCCAAAGACTTGTCTGCAAGTGACGAGATGGTTGAGGATGGCCTACTATAAGGGCTGTGATAACGCCTACAAGAGGGGCTGATTCCTGTCAAGTTGAGCTTCTCAAGACACTTCCGTCGTAAACATATCAACCGCGGTAGAAAGAGATGCTTCGATTTCTTCATTACGCATAGACGAAACCTCTACAACATCTAGGCATACCCGGGGGAAATTATACGTCCGCGCCGGAAGAATGAAATAATGAAAGGTCATCAGGTAGCCCGAGGAGCGACCCGAGGAGTTGGCCTCCAGCCTTCGAACTATTGTGGTCGCAAAACTCATTCCCAACGACGGTTACCTCCCGCCATGCCATTAGGCTAGCTGAACAAGTGTTGCTCCATTCCTGTTGAGGAAGGAGGCAAGCTATACAAGCGGCACACTGGCTCCGCGTTTCTACGGACGGATACAAATAACGACGCCTTTGGGTACCGTAAATCAATCTCTTTCAAATCATACGCTCCTGCCACCTCCTCTTGTTGATAGGACGACAAGGCCCGCCCGTAACACCGCACCGCTTTCCAGTTGTTGAGGTGGCATCAGCTAGGCCGATGGAGCATTAGCAAGATAATTCAACCATCAGCAACTCAAGGCCATCTGGTCAGGCTGGCGGAAGGGGGCAGCAGTGCCTACTTTTGCAAATGAGTGGCGTGACGCCGTTTACGCATCTGATACAGTCGGCGTCATTCCGACATTCACCTAGATAACTCTAGGTCAGTACAGCTTTCTTGGCCTTTATTGGGCCATTGAGATTCAGAAATGATGGATTATGAACCTACCCTTATCTCCCTTCTGTTGAGCAATGGCAGCTGTGGCTAAGAATGGAAGGAGGGCTAGAGCTGAGAAGCGCATGATGGCGGTCTATAGTATTGAAGTAGAATTAATATATTCAAATGCCAGCAATTGATAGATTATAAGAAAGAGTAGATTGTAACTATTCTATCTTGTGCAAGAGCTTATGTCTTTGTATTTATGCATGTTCGTGTCATATTGTATTCACTTACAGACCGAGATGGTGGTGATGACTGCTGACTCGCCGTCTTTGACTGAAACTAGGTGTGTTGACTCGAGGCAATCAACTACAGGGAGTCATCTGAAAGCAGGGCAAACTCTAAATCTTGATGTTCACATTGTCGATAAACCAACGTCTTTGTTTACAACTTAGCCCGAGGTAAAAAGAACATGCAACCGAGAGGTACCTGGTCCATCAATTGAGAGACCGAGCGCGCCTTTCGTAATCTTAGAGACACTGGAATCAATCAGACCAAGTCGCTTGAGATCACTATTTCCCGATAGGCACTGCCATTCAAGATACAATTCATGTACTGTCCATCTCGCCGGCTCCTCGTATGCAATCCAACCTTGAAACTCGACCCAGAATACCAAAAGAGACGGTTCAGACGTCGATCACGCAACCGGCCTCAAGTCCGAGATCGACATAAAACAAGACGAACGCGAGGGAAATATGGGACAGAAACCTCAGACGATCCACAAAAACTCCCCCAGAGAAACCCGAAACTTCGGTCAACGCCGTCGATCCGAAGACCTCGCTTCCCGCCAATCAAGTTTTCCCCAAAAATAAAGAAAGAGCAATGCACAACCTCGAAGACGTGTGTAGTGCACATTGGCTGACAGAAGTCTCATGCGACTGCAGCGTTGACTCGCCGCGACATGTCAAGCTCCGGCTACTCTCACCGTGCCGCTTCCGAAGCGATCGGACTCTCGGGAAGGGTATCCTCAGCTTTTCCCCGATGTCCTTCCTCCGGCGACTTTTTCTTGTACCCAAAACATGCTCGATACTATCACCTTGCTCTTCTCACACTGCGACGATATGACTCCCTTTTGGCGGAGGATGATAGATCCCAGGAAGGCCGATTGTTGGATCAAAGTGGTCCTTGCCGTCAAGCAACCTCAGACACTGGAACAGCCTCTGCAGACCGAGCTTGAACGTTTCCTTTTCCCCGCCGAAATTGAGTCGGAACCATCCCGACCGGTTGGAGAAGAATGCCTGCAGCGCATCACCTATCATTAGCAACCTGTGCAGAATTGGGTCCGCTCCCACCACCGGAGCATCTCTGGGACACGACAGACACCGTCAAACTCACCTGTCCGGGTTCGAGATAGACGCGGTACTTCATCAAGTACTCCACAAACTTCGAATCCCCCTGCTTGCCGTGCTTCTCGAGCAGGAGATCCACCCACTCGGACAAGTTGACAAACACAAAGAAGCCCGCCTCGGCTTTGACGTGCGGGATGTCGTACTTTACCAACTCCTCCTCGACAAAAGTGCGCCTCTTGGTCAGGCGGCGACGGAACTGGGGGAGGTATTGGTTGCGGAGGTACTTTGCGTCCGATAGGAGTTTCGCGGCTGTTGATGCGCTGAGTGCAGAGACCCACCCGAATGTGCTGATTGTAGATGCGGAATCGTTAGCCTGGTGTGCTTGGTAGGGCGTACGGAGTACACCGTGTGTTGGTAAGCCGAAAAGGCGGGGTGACTCACCTCGACGCCCGCATGGTATCGTAAATCTCCTTGTTATACGTCGCCAGGAAGCCGATCCTGAGCCCACCGAGGCCGAAATCCTACAGGGGTGGGAAAGAAAAGAGTCAGTCGGTTGTGTTCGTGATTCCTCCTCCGAAGCCGAAGCCGAACGCGCGATGGGCAAGGGTCCCCACACCCCCGGCAGAACGGCTCCGTGCAGGGATGGCAACTCACCTTACTCAGCCCCCACAACACATGAACGTTCCTAAAGTTGACATCCAGCCCCAGACTCAGTATACTGGAGAACCGATCCCCAGCACTCATGGCGTATACCTCATCGACAATCAAATGGATCTTATGCCTCGCGCACAGCTGCGAAATCTGCAGCAGCACATGGGCAGCATAACACCGGCCCATCGGGTTGTCGGGATTCGCCAACAACACACCCCCAACCTTGCGCTTCTGGCTCAACTCGACCTGTATCGCGTTCTCGAGCCGGACAACCAGCTCGGGCACCGGCACCGGCCCGTCCTCGCGCGGCGGCTCGCCCCAGAAGCGCTCCTCGGGGATGTCGTCGCATGGTACCTCAACGACGCGGACGCCGTTCCGGGTCCAGACGTCGTGGGCGAACATGCCATACGAGGGCGTCGCGAGAAGCACGGCGTCGCCTGCGTCGGTGATGTTGTAGGTGAGGGCGTCGAGGAGTGTTGTCACGCCATTTGCGGCGAGGATGTTGTCGGCTGTTAGGGGTAGGCGGACTTTGAAGTGTTCGTTCATGAAAGCTGCTGCTGCTTTTGGGAGGTCTTGGGAGTTTTGGGCGTCACCGTAGCCAAGGGCTGAAAATGGCATCAGCAAGCTAGCTACGTAGACGTGCTGAATAGCGTTGGGGCGGAATCACTTACACTCCTTGAGTTGGCTCTTCTTGACATTTCGCTTCGTCCAGCAGGCCAAGTCTTCCAGCATAATCTCATTGACAGCGGACCCAAGATCGATGATGCCCTTGGGGTTGCTTGTCGCATCATACGGGTTGCTCTCAAGCCTTTTGCTGAGGTCATCCATCAAATCTGACCGGGATCCAGCTGTTTTTTGGCCCCGCTGGGACGGGGGTAGGGCGGCGTTGACAGACATGATGCGTTGACGCGGATAAGGTTGAAATTGTTGCCTGCTTTTTTCGGCCATGTTGGTGGCAAACCGAGGTCCTTTATATGTCAGATTGTCCCAAAAGAATAACATCGCAGGCTGATGTGCATTTCGTAGTCATTGGAAATCAACAGCAGGAAGGAAAATGTTTCCCCGGACTCGCGGCAGTGTGGGTACCGGACCAGGTACGCGGGTCCGGCTCGACTGAGCTCCACCTCACCTTCAGAAAGAAAAAAAGAGTAAGGTGCGACCCACACTTACATACAGTGAGTGACTCCTTCACCGTTGCCTAATCGGGGAAGCAGATACGACTGCGCTTTTTGTGCCGTCATCTTTTTTCGGTGCCTGTGGAAAAAAAAGGACTACGCATTGCAAGGAAAAAGCACTTGAACAGGCAATCGAGGACTCGCATGCACGCACCTACCTGCAGATCAAGTGCATTGCCGTGAATTGTAATTTCCGACTTTTACTCCGTCATTCGGCTCGGCTGTCTGTCGTTACTTGCGCGTCGTCTTACCCAACCTGGAGAGCAAGTACACGACTTTCACTTGGGACAATTTTTGGGGGTTCCTCTGCTTACGTTACACCAACCGCCCACGTACACCTAATGAAAGCACCACCCGGCGCCACGAAACTCTGCCTGCGTGGGCCAGCTGTAAGCGCACAGCAATTGTCTACAGCAAGCGTTGTTCGAACATGGCGCAATCCATACCCTGGCTGTCAGATGGTTGTCAGAAAGCTTGTTGGGTGCCTGGAAAGTTCCTCCGATCTCACTAGGCATCGGCTTGGCTCGTGTGACGCAGGATTCTCAGTGCTGACGGTCCCCACTCCGACGCTTGCGCGGCATTGGTCCAGTACTCAAAGGAAGGGCGCGGCGGCCCAACACCATCGACTAGGGGTATGCGAGGCTTACGATGTAGGGTAGCGTTGTAGAAGGCGCGTCAAGTGATGATTTGACGCGTTTAAAAAAAAAAGAAAGAAAGGAAAAAAAGGCAAGATTGCTGACCGCTGGCTGTAAACTCGTAAAGTCTCGAAAACTTGAAGGATAAAGATTTCCGGGCTCAGGGAGGGGACTTGGGGAGCGGTAGCGTCAATTTTGGCATGTAGACTTCCGTAGGTGACTTTGCTCATAACGAACACTAATCCAGCGTCCAAGCAAGTACCGATCCTATAGGTACGGATATGACTGGTTGCAAGCCACCAAGCATCGTGCATCAAGCTAGTACGACTCATCAATTGCTTCACTCAATCACCCTTTAGCTGACCGGTTCGGTCCGAACTTTGCCAGCTTGAGCCGAGCTTCTCGAGCATGATTTCTATTCCATGTATGTCCCTTTTCTTCAATTTTCCATGCTTTTGATTCTCTTTTTGTCACAGCTGCTCATTCGATGGATCTCGGTTATCAATTGTGCCATCGACGCCCACTTCAGCATCACTATTGTGCAATCATGTCGGCTTAGAAATCAAGCAGGAAACAGCACCTGGTTCCGGGCACAGTTTGTTGCAAGATTAGATTCGGGAGGATCTCCGGCTTTACATCACCACAGTTCGGATGTTATAGCTCAATTCCGTAAGTATGTGAGTTGATGTCGCATTGATACTGGTCATCTTCGAGACATTCACTAAGCTGACCCGGCGGCCGAGACGCATCATCCACAAAAGCTATCAGCCAGGTAGGTAGATGAGGCCGTTGTAAGGGAGTGAGGGAACTGATAGCCCCGGCTAGGCGCTTGGAGGGGCTATCATGTTAAATGTAGGCCCGCTTTCAATTCCACCGGGGCCGTTGCGCTGTGTCATGGAAACAAGCCCTGCGATGACGGTGTTTGTTGATTCTAGCTCTTGTCATCTGCATTCAACAGCTCCTTGTCTCAAATAGGTAATGCTGTTACAGGCTAGACCTCCCTGTTGTAGGCAGGCCTCGATCATATACCTCAAGTCCTTCCTTCAGTGTCACCGAGCTTCAAGTCGAAGTCTTGTAATCACGTTCCTCTTGCGAATAGCCAAGGCCGGGCACGTAACCCTTTTGGCAGGTATGATTTACACTACTTGAGTCCGCTCGGCGGACTGGCTCTTCACCAGTGCATCTCGTGTCAGACTCTCGACCGGCGAGCGCGTGTTTCGAAGAAAACTCTGCTCGGAGAGCTTGCAAGTTGCCTGGCAGAGGGACTCGGCATCCACGTAGCTGTAAGAGAGGCGCACTCAGATCTCGCTTAGGAATCATCCGGTGACTCCATATTTGACAATTGCACGAGGGCTAGTCCAGCGAATCCGTTAGAGAGGCGCCAAATTGTCGTGTATGTGGTAAATAAAACCCAAAGCCGGGCGAACTGTCGAGCCTACCTTACCTGAGTATGGACATGTTCAGCCAACTATTCTTGTTGTTGCAATATTACATTGTTCTCAAAATCCTTTGTCTCTGGCAACTACTGACAGACCGAAAAGTAGATACACATAGCTTTATCTCAACAATAAAATGTGGTATCTCAAGTCCTTCGTAAGATTCATGGTGTCCGACGGTCCAGAACCAAAGCCCACGATTCACATGACTAGCGTAGCGCTGCCCAAGATCAAACGCCGCTCTTTTGAACCCCGGGTGCCTATGCCGCCTCCGGTCCCGAGTCCTGGCGTATTCGCAAATCTACAAGTACTCCGTACTACCAGAAACCGATGTCCTCATCGCTCCGAATGATATCACTGACCGGACGGTACCATAGTCCGGAAGGTGACCAGTGCAAGGTGGCAGGAATCTGACCCCTGGCGAAAGTGACCGGTTGCACAAGGAACTCCGATACAGTTTTTGGCAATCGCCCTTGCCCACTCAAGTGCCGGAAGGATGATTTGAGAGACGCGTATCACGGCCCGAACCGCCAACGGCGTCCTTTGAGAATCCGAAGGGAAATGCCTCTTGAAGCCATTGCCTCTATGACGCAAGTGACGCTGAAAGTTTCATACGTGCCTGGTTGTAACATCTTCCTGCAGTGTTACTGCGCAACATTTCTCGTACTATCACAAGAGCAGCGTTGAGTGATTCTTAGCGCCTCAAGTTATTAATGATGTTACTGTGTAGGTCCCTCTAGACGAATCTAGTCACCACCAGCGAGGTCGCAATTCCGCACATGATGAATTTCGGACCCTTGAGTTAGCAAGCTGAAACTCCAGCAGCACGCATAGGCAGATGAAGTAGGATTTCAATCGGTAGCTCTTCCTGGCCTATTCTACCCAAATATGCGGTAATACCGTTTTAATATCCGCAGTCACTCGGCTGTGCGGCATGAATTGTACGTAAACGCTACAAATATCTCGGAAGGAGAATCTTGATCCTAGCGCCTTCCTGACCACGACTCATGACAAGCAGGTTCGCATGCTGTTATCGACTCGACAAGCCAAGATAAACCTCCAAGGACAAGGCAGAAGATCCACAAATTCACACGAGGCCTGCATCAGAAGTCCAGAAATCAGAGCCTGCTGATTGGTCAATACAACAATAAAGCGTCGTAAATCGCAAGTCAAAGCATGAACCAGCGGCAGATCGACACTAATACCCCACAATCGGGCAGTTGCGGCCACCGCAATGAACCCCCCGAGATACGAATACGACTGCCGATTGAACCACATCCACACAGCGGCCAGGACCCGACCACCGCAGATGGACAGTGGACCAGAAGTCCTAGAGAGTTCACTGCACGAACGCGAGGCGGAATGCGTGGGATGCGCGGATACAGGACTAAGTCCCCCGTCAAGTAAGTTACGGAGTACATGACAATCTTTCAGAGTTTGGTGTGATTTGCAGCTATGCAGCTTAATCCTCCGAGTACCTTTCGGGTGGCGGGCGGAACAACGGGACGCCCTAGCGTATCCGCTCTGTGGCGCGAAAGCTTAGCTCTGCGACGTCACGACGTATTATCACTACACAGGAGAAACATGCATCTAGCAGTCTGCACGCCGTAGTCATGTTTCTTGACGGGGTTCGGTCTCTACGATGGGTCCCTTCGAGACTCGACCAGATCATCCAGCCCACTTCGCACTCGCGTCCGTCGTACATCTCGCACAATGGCGGACTCGCCAAGGTCCGTCGTGACGACGACGATCACAGCCAAAAAAGATGGGATATATACCGACAATGGTTCGTCCGGCTTTAGATGATCGATCCAGGCAACACCCTCATCAACAGCGCCTACAAAAACATACACATCAGATCAACGAACGCAACCCTGCCCCCAACGAGTACACCAGCCAACAACCATAAGACAAACATTTTGCCCTCGGCGCACACATGTCATCCAATTTCTCCTTCGAATTGGGCGGGGCGCCGTACACCATCCCCTCGCCCACTGAGAAGCCCGTCGCCTATGTCGCCACCGTCGTCCTCTTCGTCATTCTGGCCTACGCCCTCGGCGACCATGGCGCCAAACTACCCGAGATCAACCCGCTCAAGCCCTTTGAGTTGTCCAACACGCGCCGCATCCTCGAGTTCTACCAGACGAGCAAGGAGCTCATGCTCAAGGGGAGGGCCAAATTTGGCGACAATCCGTGGAAGCTCATGACGGAATGGGGCAATTGCTTGGTCTTGCCCCCTGACTTTATCCACGAGCTTCGCAGCAATCCCAACCTGGATTTTGTGGAGCCTGCTAAAGATGTGAGGCCAAAAGATTCCCTCTCTTTGTCTCCATTCTCCTTTCCTTTCTTTCCCTGGTGATAAGTAGCAGAGCTGACTTGTTGGAAGGATTCGCACGGCTATATTCCCGGATTCGAGGCCTTTGATGGCGACGAAGCGCTTCCGACGGTCGTCACAAAGTATTTGACAAAAGCTTTGAGTGAGTTGAAGACTCCTCAGTGAATGTTGAAAGGACCCCACTAATCGTGTATTCAAACAGCCAAGCTTACAAAGCCCCTATCCGAAGAGTCGACACTCGTCCTCCGCCATGTCCTCACCGACTCAACTGGTGAGTCTACCCTACGAACTTGCCACCCAGAAACTTTAGCTCTCAGCTCTCAGGAATCTCACATCTCCGTGATACAGAATGGCACAAGATAAGCCCCCAGCAAGACATCATGCGCATCGTCTCCCGCCTCTCCTCCCGCGTCTTCGCCGGCGAGGAACTCTGCCGCGACGAGGAATGGGTCCGCGTCTCATCAGAATACACCGCCGCCGCCTTTGGCGTGGGCTACGAAGTCGGCCAGTGGCCCCGCTGGGCCCGCCCCATCGTCCACTGGTTCCTCCCCTCGTGCTGGCGCGTCCGCGCCCTCCTCAACGAGTGCCGCAAGACCCTCCAGCCGCACATGGAGCGCCGCGCACAGCGCAAGCGCGAGGCCGTGGCCGCCGGCAAGACGGGCGCCGTCTTCGATGACGCGGTAGAGTGGTTCGAAAAGGAGTCCTCGCGCAAGCCGGACCCGGCGACGCAGCAGATCTCCCTCTCGCTCGTCGCGATCCATACCACGACCGATTTGCTCACGCAGACCATGATTGATCTGGCGGAGCACCCTGAACTGTTTCAGCCTTTGCGCGACGAGCTCGTTCGCGTGCTTAGCAAGGAAGGTTTGAAGAAGACGGCGCTGTATAATCTCAAGCTCATGGACAGCGTCATCAAGGAGTCGCAACGCATGAAGCCAGTCCTGCTCTGTGAGTTCCATCCCCCCTTTTTCTCTAAGCATACAATCCAAACTATTCGGATCCATCTCTAACAGCCTTTCCTCCCACCAGCAACTTGGCGCCGCCTCGTCATGAAAGACGTGACCCTCTCCAACGGCTTCGTCTTGCGCAAGGGCCAAAAGGTCATCGCCACAAACACCCACATGTGGGACGCGAACTACTACGAGAACCCGGCCACCTACGACGGCCACCGCTTCCTCAACATGCGCGGTACCGACGAGGAGAAGAACGCGCACCTCGTCAGCACCAGCGCCAAGCACCCCGGCTTCGGCCACGGACAGCACGCGTGCCCCGGTCGCTTCTTCGCCGCCAACGAGGTCAAGATCGCGCTGGCGCATCTGCTGCTCAAGTACGACTGGAAGTTCCCTGACGGGTTCAAGCCGCAGACGATGCCGCATGGTATGGTGTTGCTGCCGGATCCTTCTGCGACGCTCTTGATTCGTAGGAGGAAGGAGGAGCTTGATCTGGACTCGTTGGAGTGTTGATTTGCTTCAAATCTGATTCCGGCATTCCTCCAAACTCTCCACTCCGTTGTAGATGGAAGTGGATTTCACAACCTTGAGCGCCTTCTTAGTATCTTCGATAGATTGAAAGAATAGTACTTAGATTGCTAGATGTATTTTGTCCGATGTTGTAGTATATCACTTCCCTGCTTGTACTGATACAATGCACAAAACTCGCCAAACGTCGTGTTCCACGTGCGAACAGACTCCCAGTGCGAGTGTGATACATTAACGACAATGTTTGCAGATGCGGGGGCGGGGCGGCGAAATAATTGCACTATTTAGGATAACTACGTTCCCCAACGAGAGAGGGTACTTGGTTCCATTTTCCTCTGATCCTGTCATCAAGCGATGGGAGAGACTTGGCCGAGGGGTTAAGGGGGCGCCAGTGGAACCCGCTCTTCCAGAGCCAAGTTGAACAATCGCTTAACCTTTTGTTCAATTCCATATAGAGGAAGTAAACATCCTTTTTTTTTTACTTTTTGTTATTTCCTTTCACCGCCCTCCTTCGAGGATGCCTAGGATTACCGACTCATCACATGACTCTTCTAGTATGCCTAAGGAACCTATCTACCCACCTTACACGAATACTGGGCAGGGTACTAATATTTCTTTTTTTCTATACCTAACATCAATACAAGTGCATCGTGACACTTGGCCGAGGGGTTAAGGGGGCGCCAGTGGAACCCGCTCTTCCAGAGCTAAGTTGAAGGATCGCTTAACCTTTTGTTCAATTCCATATAGAGGAAGGAAACATCCTTTTTTTTCTTACTTTTTGTTATTTCCTTTTACCGCCCTCCTTTGAGGATGCCTAGAATTACCGACTCATCACATGACTCTTCTGGTATGCCTAAGGAACCTATCTACCCACCTTACACAAATACCGGGTAGGATACTAATATGCCTTTTTTCCTATGCCTAATATCAATACAAGTGCATCGTGACACTTGGCCGAGGGGTTAAGGGGGCGCCAGTGGAACCCGTTCTTCCGGAGCCAAGTTGATCAATTGCTTAATCTTTTGTTCGATCCTCTATCGTGGAGTCTTCTTATTTTCTCCTTCTTTTTGTTTTCTTAGCGTTCACTATCAATCTCTCCAGCTCTGTGAGGTGCACCTGTAATAATGCATTGTTTCCGCTATGCCCTCCCTCGCCTCCTGAAGTCTCACGCAGGCCCATCAAGATGCGGAACTCCATCCCACGATACAGGATAACACCAAAGCTTTCCGTAGAGACAGAGCCAAACTCTATCATAATCCTTTGCTACCACTATGAAAAGTTCCACGTCGTGCTAGTTATGTTCTCATTCAGCGACACCAAGCAACCCGAACCATCAGCGTATCACTGAGAGCAGGGCTCCTCGCGCTCGATACCAAGCAGAGCATTAGCCGCATCGTCAAGATGATGCCAGCGCAGGAATCCTTGCAGATGGCCCTCCTCCCACTCATCCTCTTCGTCTTGGGCCTTCAGGTTTCTGTTGATGGCAGGGCGAACAACCTCCCAAATTTGATTGACATAGGATGTCCACTTCTTATCCGCTTGTGCGCGAGCATCTCTCTCATGACGGTAGTTACACTCGTACTCGTGAAGCTTGGTCTTCAGGTCCTTCTCCTTGGCCTTCAGAATCTTGACCTGTTCCTCGAGCGGCAAAGCCGCAAGCTTGTCGTTCTCCTCTTTCTCCTGGCGCGCTTTTTTAACGGATGCCGCCATCTCTTCGGTGTCGGAGTCGTCATCGCGGGAACGCTTGAGACCGCGGGACTGCTTCGCATTCTCTGTTTGTAACATTGTCAATCATCAAAGTCTCAAGGTGTTTCGTTTTCCGTTCCTGTCATGACTTACTCTTGACCTCAGAATCCTGCTGTCGGTACTGCAAAACATTATAGACCTTCTCGCGGAAGTTGTCAATCGCCTTCAAGAACGGGAAAAAGAAGTAGGCAGTCTCAGTGACACCATTGTTCTTGTCGAGATGACGCTCGCGCGCCTCAATGATCTTGCGGACGATGTGTGTAATCTTTGGGAGGGAGAAGGAGAATCTCCAGGACCGCTCAACCATTCGAAGGTTCCCAAACGTCTGCTCACAGACCTCGTGCAAGGTAAGGATCTCGGGGTTCTCCTCAAAAGTTCGGGCGCCGACATCCATCACCTCCTTGATGCGAGCAGCAGCACGCATTTGTCCGCCCTGAGAGGGCTCGAACCGCTTCTCCTGGAAGGGAAAGATAACGTTGGCCATGAGGCCGGAGTAGCGGTAGCCGAGGATCGGGGCATGGAAGGCGACGCCGAAATCGAGACCGGGCAGGCCCTTCAAGTTGGAGTGGGCGGTATAATTCTGGGTGGGGAGGGCCTTGTTCAGTGAGGACATGTCCGCGAGACTCTCGTTGTTGTCGGCTGTAGTCTCTGCTCCGGTGGCAGCTCCGGGTTTCTTTGCCTTTTCGTCCTCGTCCTCGCTTTCAACTGGACTCTTTGGACTGTCGCGCTCGCTGCGAAATTATCAGTCCAATCACAACACAAAAAATGATAACATGAAGGAGATTAGATATTCTAGAGAGGAGTATTATGAAATGATTGAGTGATGGGTTCTTCCAAAGCGTTGAAAAAGTATCAAAAGCTCAACGAATGGAAACGTAGCATTTCCGTAAGAAAGATAGATACTTACTGCACGAAGGTTGGTGCGGGCCGTAGAGGGCGTAAGGGAAGTGTAAGTCGCAGCGCCATCTTGGTAATCTTTTGATGTCGCGTGGTCGTGAGAATAAGATGTGTGGATGTAGCGGACAGAGCTCGATGTTGGGGTGCTAGTAAGAAAACGCGACCCGTGCCGCTGGCTTGCCTGGGTGAAAAGAGCCTGGAGGAAAGCATTGTCACTCCCTATCAGGTAAAACCCTTCTTTGCAACGGAATAAGACTCTTGGTCATGGGCGTATTCAGAGACCCACAGAGAGCCTTGAGGTCACATAGTTGGTTCAGTGAGAAAGATTGAAGTCAGGTAAAATACTTTTGGTAGATGAGCGCTTTTTGAATAAATACATGGTTTCCAAGGATGGCGGCAATTCTACCTCTACAGTCATTTTTGTTTACCAGACCATCAAAAGACGGAGGGAAATGGCTTGAATGAAATCGCGAGGGCTCACCAAAACTGGCTCAAGACCTCTCGACAAGACTCAAGCATCGACTCTACATTTGTTCGATTTCTCATGCATGCCATTGTTGTTTCTCTTGCTTTTGCCTCGTAACCCTCGTTGAATGTGCACGAATCACAGAGCGTATGTGTTGTGCCTTTCTTTCCATTCTTCCGCGTTCATTATGAAAGATTTGCCTTAGAGTCACTTTCTTGAAGGCCAGGGAAATGTCGCACAGGAAAGACGGCCAGTCTCGAGGATCGATGAAGTTGTCGCCGGGTGAACTCTGGAGAATTGTGGCCACTCATGGCCGCCCTTTGCGGGGGGTGGATCATGTTTTTCCGCTATGGCTAAACCCCGGGGCGTTTTGGACCAGTAGCGCGGTTTAGTGAGACCAGGGGTCTGCGGGGGGCATCTCCCAATTGGGAATCACAGCCAGCAACAGGGAGCTTTTCGACTTCTCAACCCGAACGCGCCCCACGCCCGATCGAAGTCTAATGCGCTTACACGATAGTCCGATGGTTTTGGCCACCGGCTTCTGTCCCGACATCGCGGCTTCAAACGTAGCTGGCATGGGTATGTTCATGTATAAAAGCCACGATGTTCAGGAAGCTGACTTTGCCAGGCTGATACTCTGATTACCCCGCGATCGTCACTCACCCACCCCTGTGCATCTTTCATCGTGGACAACAACATCTTGGAGACCTCTTCTATCAACCATGGCTACATCATACCCCGAACTCGTCTGGACTCAAACGTCGCCTGGGACATGGCAGCGTAGCATCGACGAAGTTGAGGAGTTCTACGCCGCCATGCCCGTCCTCTACGAGGGCAGCGGCCTCATGTTCTTCGCCATCACTGGCCATGTCTCTCTGACCTTTGACACAACCGGCACCAGCGGCTCTTCCGATGCTACTCAACGCGTCGACGAGGCCCTCAAGAGTGCCTGGCTGGCCCTGCGTCACGATCATCCCACCATCGCCTCCCAAGTCACTCGGGACCTCACCACAGGCAAATGGCTAAAGACGTACCACCAACTCAAAGACGAAGCCGAACAGCAGTCCTGGATCAACAAGACTCTCGTCCCAATCTCCACCGGTCAAACTGGCGTGGAATGGGCCAACTCACAACCACCAGCTCCAAAGATCCCAACCCTCTTCATCCTCAGTCCACCATCCACCACCACCAACATCATCCGCCGCGACCTCGTCCTCCGCTCCCCCCACGACATAATAGACGGCATCGGCACCCTCACCCTCCTGAACAACCTTATAACCCATGCCTCCAAAGCATTCTCCTCGCCAAACACCCCCAGTCCCCTAAGCTTCACCGGCTCCGAGGCCGCAAACCTCAGCCCACCCTACCGCATCGCAGCCAACGTCCCCTCAACCCTCACTGAATCCCAAACCGCACGCCTAGCCACAATGGCCGCCCAAAAGACCGCAGCAATGACCCCCCCACCCGGCACCCAACTCATCGACATGCCCTACCGCCGCGGCCAACTCCTCCCCGGCCGCCACCAACGTGTCGCAATCACTCTCACGCAAGACCAGACAGCCCGCCTCACCACAGCGTGTAAATCCGCCGGCGCGACCGTGACGCACGCCTTCCACGCCGCCATCGCCCTCGTGGTCCGCGACATCCAGCCACCGTCCGCTCGCGCGCCCCAGACGAAACGCATGCGGTACGTGAACTACATCCTCCGCAACGAGCGCGCAAGCTGCCAGCCGCCGTACAACTCTTCCAAACACCCCGCTGCGCTGTACCACTCCGTCCCAGGACAAAGTCTCGTCGTCGACATGGACCTCCCAGCCTTGGACGACGATAACGCCAACGCCAAGCCCACCTCCGACAAGGACGAATTTCTCCCCGTCGTCCAGATAATGAAAGACTTCTACCACAGCGTCAAAGACGACAAGGAGCACTACGCCCTCGCCTCGACCATCTGGGCCGCCGGAAACCCCACGGTCCCTCTGTCCTCCACCCCGCCACCCGTGCCGCCGCCCAAGGAACATCCTTCGGTATCAATCTCCAGCATGGGCCGCGTCGACGGCATCATCGCCCCCAAGACGGGCGCCATCGAGGCATACGATCCGTGGGTGACTGGCGAGGAGCTGGGTAACGGGCTGGGTCTGTTCTTGGGTACTTTCAGGGGCGAATTATGTCTCAGCGCTGCGTATAACGACGCTTGGCACACCGAGGCGGATGTCCTGGATTTCTTGAGACGTTGCAAGGATGTAGTTTTCCGTGGTTTCGGTCTCTCGAATGAGTAAAAAGGCAGGCTAGGATTGAGAATGTCGGTTGCTGTTGAACGTCCAATCTCCTTTGTCAATTACTATCTTCTTGGGTACTGAGAAGAAGATGAATCTTGAGCTATTTTCTTTGCGCCAAAACGACTACTGGTACATACATGCTATTCGACACGTAAACTTAAGACTCACAGCGAGAAGGGGAGATTATTGGTCAAGACAAGAAACCCGAGTAACAACTACTCTGTTGCTGCCTTCCACAAAGAAATAACACATACCCACCGGCTTCAGTCACCAGAAGTCTATTGGCAGCCTACTTTTGGTGGCCTCTTGAGTCTTGAGCAATGACGAGGCGCTCAGACATGGCACCCAGACACCCAAGCTTGTCATTCGCCGCATCGTCTGTAGAATGCTCGTAGTTACGTCGGAGCCCAAATCAGCGGATGTTTGAAACATTCTAGACTGCTTCTTTTTGCATATGATCCAAGACCACATGGAACGCTGACTACCAGGTACACGCTTCCTACATACCATATACACACCCTCACAACTGGCTCCTCTACGATACGTGCCGCAAAGTGTTTCCAGCCTTGGACGCTGCTGGCAGACAGGTGGGTTAATTGTCTTACAACTTTGCCCCGGTTTGGTGTTCACAAAGATGTTGGAGATCTCGACGGGTTAAGCGTTTACAAGCATCTTTCACAGAAGCAATATCATGAGCGGTTCGCAAAAACATCGTTTGCGGTCGACGATGGAGTATGCCTTTTGTGTTCCCAAGCCCATGGCATTTTAGGGGGTGGGTTTCATCAAAGTCTCACAAACATAAGCCGAGAACAGGGGGCAGATGAGAATTTTTGGTCTTTACGATGATTAAAAGTCAGATTAGGAAAGACGGTAAGCTGTGTGTGGTATCCAAGTACAGAATACTGAAATCAGACTTCGCCTAGATTGCTGCCTGTATCTTGAGCCGCGACATGTTGTTTTCTCTTTGATCGCTGGATGAAACACTGGCTTTTCTTTGAATGTGGCGCTTACACAGACCTAGAAGAATCTGTTGTACATGCGCTTCCACGTAGGCCAAGAAGCAACTTCGGCCTTGTAGCGGTTCATCTCCTCCCAGTCGAGCTCGCGGCGTCCGGTATCGACGTCCATCTGGTGGGTGCGGAGCCAACCAGTGCGTTTCCAGGCGAAGCCAATGATCCAGAAGACAATGATAACAGGGACAGTGACCATGGCCTCAAAGAATCCAGCGGCATCGTTGAGCTCGTTGCCCTGTCCTGCGGGTGCGATGGCAACAAAGAGCTGCGTTCGAGGTCAGACAGGATACAGAAAGAAAGCGCCGTGATGTGTATGGAAAGAATATAGCTTACCTGGGCAATTAGCACAAGAATGCAAAGAATCAAACCGACCCAGGATCCGGCAACACCAAAGGCAGCCTTGAAAGGGATCTCATCGACAGTGTGCCCGTGATAGGCCCAAGCCTTGCGGAATCTGATGTGAGCCAGGCAGATAGATCCCCATGTGAACAGGGCAGCGAGCGCCGACATGGCAAGAAGCCAATTAAAGACCGTCTCGCCACTAGCGTCCAAGTTGATGTAGGCAAGAGCGCCGCAGACAAGGTGGACAGCAACCGAAGGCAGAGGGCGGCCAGACTTGTCGACGTAGGTGAAGATCTTGGGGGCATAGCCCTGTTGCGCAAGAGCCGTCAAAGTACGAGAGCCGCCATAGACGCACGAAACTCCCAGTGAGAGGACTGACACCAAGATGATAGAATTCATAAAGTGATCATATCCGTTCAGACCAGCGTACTTGGCGGCCAATACGAACGGTGATGTACCTTCGGCGTAAGGGTTGTCGGCACCGAGAATATTCTCGTCATTGGAGCTGATGAGGAGGCCAACGAAGAACAGGCCGAGGATGTAAAACAGGGTGATACGCCAGAAGACCTGCTTGATGGCACCTGGCAAGGATTTCAAGGGGTTGCTGGATTCGGCAGCGGCCAAGCCAACGAGCTCGGTACCGGCAAAAGAGAATGCAGCAGTAACGAATACGGCACAGAATCCTTTGAAGCCGTTCTTGAAGGCGCCAGGGTCGTGCCAGTATCGCGCCCCCCAGTACTCGTCATAGCGACCACCGGCAGGGCCACCGCCACATACGAGTACGAGAGCCACAATCATGAAAATGACTGCAGAAGGTGTGAGTGCGTGGTAAAAGTCACGATGAGTGTAAGCTTACCGATGGCCGAAAGCTTAAGAAGGGACGACCAGAATTCTTCCTCGGCATATCCCAGAGTTCCAAAAACGTTGATGAAGGTAATTGCAGCCCAGAAGATTGTGATCCACACAGCGAGACTGATGTCTCTGGCCCCTTCCCAGTAGTTGATTGTCAGACCACAAACCGTCAACTCAAGAGGTAGAACGATAGCCCACTGTCACCCGTATTAGACACATCATGACACTTGAAGAAGACTTGGTCAGTCGAAGAGGTAAAGCGGCTTACTTGGAAGACGTAGTTCCATCCCATTGCGAAGCCCCAAGAAGGATCGATGAACCGAGTCGAGTATACGTAGAAGCCACCGGACACAGGATACATAACAGCGAGTTCGCCAAGAGCGTAGACGACGTTGAACATCATGATACCAATGATCGAGAAATCGAGAAGAATAGACCCGGGCCCCTATGTCTAGTCAGCGCGATATTCGAGTATGTGCGGGGTGTGGCAGAACGAACACCGGTAGCCAGAGCACCTCCAGACCCGACGAAGAAACCAGCACCGATGGAACCACCTGGGCGGACGACTAGGTTAGTAAAGATATACATAGTAGCTACATATAGCTTCCATACCAATAGCAATCATGTGCAAGTGACGAGTCTTCATGGTACGGTCAAGTTCAACGATGCCATGTCCATAATCTCGGCGCTTGAAGGACTCGAAGTTGAGTCCATTTCGAGTGTAGAAGTCGTCGTCGCGCTTCGCGCCTCCATGGCTGAGATGGCCCTCGCCGATGGCGTTTCCAGGCTTACCCTGGACGCCCTCGGTACGACTTTCGGGTTGAACTTGGGTAGTTTCGGGGGTCGAGACGCCATCATGGACATCCTTTTCGGTCGCCATTTCGGCCAAGTGTTTGCCTTGTCCTTTGACGCAATCCTCGGGCAAAGAATGTTACTGGTAGGGCTTGGAACCTTTTGCGAAACAAAAGGCTGAGGTGAATCGGACAACGGGGTCGGAGGCCCAAGGGCATCAAGTGCAAGGAAGGGATCAGGCAGTTCTGAAATAGTAGATTATGGTGAATCACAAGGAGAGGAGAAATCATTTGCGGTCGAGAGGGGGACGCGATGTTTTAAGAAGAAGACGCGGCCGATCAAGGATACCACCTCGACCTCGTCGCCCATCCTATCAGCAACCCAGCATGCCCGCATCCCATTCGGTGTTGCCTTGTCGCGCCGGGAAACTACTTCTGGACATGGCTATCTGCGGCGAAGGTATGCGGGCGGGATCAGAGCAACGTATGCGTAGGTCGAGGGTGCTACTCGGCGAGTGACAGTGCTCGCAGGATGGATGGATAACCCAGAGAGATTAAGATGGGTGTCTGCCAAGGGCCAGAGGAAGGCCAAGTGTTGGGGAAGTGGAGTTAAGCTGACGGGGTGCTAGACGAGAAGAGAAGGTGAAAGTCGAGTTTCTAGGGAAGCTTATGATTGACAAATTGCGGGTTAATCGATTAGAGCCTTGGGTGCTGGCAAGTTGGGCTTGAGAAAGGGAGACTAGAACCAGCATTGGATGGTGGTGGGCGTGAACGTTGGAGGTTGACGTGGAAGAGAAGAGATGAAAACAAGGAGGACGTCGGGTGAACATGGTGTGTTTCTGTCATGGGAGGGGAAGAGAGCATCATGAGGTACCTTTGCGTACCGGAGTCGTAGCTTTAAAGCCTGCCATTATCAGCGGAGCCCGCCCGGGCAGCTGCATGGAAGGTCGTTCCGCGCCTTCTAGGGGCGGCGGGGGGCATCGACCTTGGCGGAGAGGTGTGGGCCCTTCGGAAGTACCTGAGTACCTGCGTGATTAGGTAAGGCAGCCGGCGGACGTGGAGGAAGGAGGAATCAGCGGGTGGTTGTGGCCTGGAAGGAGTAAGAGGGGAGGGAAGGGAACGGAGGGAACGGAGGATCCCCAGACGCACCTGCCTTTCACTCATGACCTCCTTTGGGACAGTGAGAGGCACGCATGGTCTGCGAAGAACGAAGAAATTGTTTTCTATCGACTGTGCCGCTCTCATACCTTTCAACATTCGACCAAAGTCAAGCCTACCTTAGGACAACTGCAGCCACCATCCTTCCCCCCGGCATGACTCCCGTCTGACAAGCGCGTCTCTCGCCAAGCAACTGCCGGCCGTCCTTGCGCTGAACCGCCGCCCATGGCACCATCAATGATCGACAATAGCATATCATCGTCAACAGCTCACTTTCTTCCATACTGAACATGGAGCACGCGCACGCCACAAGAAGACCATCAAGATGATGAAGCAACGCACCATCGCTACATCAATCGCTTGACACTCTGGGCCTATGATTAAATGCCATTCCTGCTTTCCCAAGCTTCTCTTCTCCGCGAGCGCCTTCCATTTGCGGTTGCAGACTTGGGACGCCTGCCGAGCTCTTGGCCGAACCAAGAACATCTCCTCCAGGCCAGTCAGCGTTGGAGATGGCAACGCTGAATCACACACGCGATTACGTATTCGCAATTTGAAATGAACGAACAACTCTTCCGAGAAGGTACACGACCGATACTTCCCCGAGACTACCATGGCTTTCCCCAAACAGCGCCGCCGGCCTTCTCGTTTCCCCCGGTCGCCCAGAGACAAACGATGCACAACCCACAAATATGCGCCGTCTCACTCGCCAGCCGAGGAATGCCAACCATCGCCAATAGGTTGGCAATTTTTGGCAGCTTCTATCAACGCTTCACGACTGGTACCAAGCACCTGCCAAGTTGCAATATCGGTGTTGGCACCTTCGCCACGGCCAGATAAGCCCCCAGTGCCATCCTTTTGGACGCCTTCCACTGGCCTTTGCGCCTGCCAAAGACACGGGCCCAAGAGACCATTTCGGATCGCTCCAAGAGCACAGACAGCACCAAAATCTAGGTTGGGCCGACCATCACACCACACAACCTCCCAAAATCACTATTACCTATGGTTTGTGGGCCTCGTTTACAGGCTCGGGCCAGCAGCTCCTGTCAAAAATCCATGGCGAACACTTCGCCTATCTCTTAGCTTCAATTCGACATATTCCATCGGCCGTCTGGACCCTTCCGACCTTCTTGAATCGAGAGGCTGTGCCGCCTACCTGGTCTTGGAGGGCTGCTGATTGAGCCTTCTCTAGGAGGTGTCGTTGTCTCGGCACGCCAGCCACGTCGTCAGGGTACGAGAGAGGCTGAATCCCCCCGCACCCATAACACCTTCTAGCACACCCGCAGGCCGTCCCAGGTAGCACCCGGCCTGCTGACTTACGCCCACCGAACACGCCATGCCATGCCACACCATTCACACCACCTCTTTCACCTCCCCTTTCCATACTGGTCAGCTAGCATCGAAGCATCGCCCGAGGAGCGCAACACATACCTGAGCTTCCCATTCAACTGAAACGAATCTCCGGCCGCTATTTTCCGTGTTTGCAACGGGATTCGTACAAGTCGAATGGGATTGCCGCTACTCACGAGCTGCGATACTGCAGCAACATCTCTTGAATCTCCACGGCTTGCCTTGCAGCACCTTTGAGGCTTGCAGACTGAGTACAAACTATGATGATCTACGAAAGGCTTCGGTCTTGCTACATGATTCCAACGACAGGCTGATTGTTCTTGCTGACGCTACAACTCTTTCAGCAGACGAGTCGTAACCGAAGAATCAGCTCCCAATCGTCTACCAAGGCCGGGCGTCTTGCACTAAGCCAGCCTTCGGTCTTGCCTTCAACTTCGAGAAATATCACCGAGACAAGGGGCACACAGCATCATAGGGAACGGCCAAGCCTAAAACTACCCTGTCAATTTCTCTCTCATTGGGCGTCCAAGAGTGGTCCCTCTCAATTCCACCACACCTTGTTCAGCGGGGACCAGACCTACTACACTTCGAACCAGGGAGCTTTGAACGACAGGGGGAGATCGGCGCATGCCAGTGACAGAGTGCTGGGGAGCCGAATTTCTTCATATTAGTTACGTGGCAATATCCGACTGCTTATCATAGGCAAAAGTTTTTCCATCTGATGCTTGATCCAGGTCTGAGGTGAGTTGAAAGGAGTTGCTGATTCCCCAGGGACCTGATAGCGTCTAGAGCAAGATCTCAACGTCACCTTAACAAATGTCCTAGATTTCCCGCTACACGAGGACAATTTCCTCTGGTTCAAGCCCCACTTTGTCTGCAACTTCGATGAACTCCCCTTCCATCATCCCATCAACATAGCACTCCCCGACCAGTGCTCACGCGGGCTTTCCGCGAAAGAATCCTACTTCCCTTAGTATAACCGGCACTGAACAACCAAGTAAAATAGCTACGGGATCTCCTTTCCTAGTTTCCGTGGGCACGAAACCCAGATGCTTCGTTGAAGTTGCCAGTCTTCGATCATAGATACCATGACCTCCATTGAAGACAGAAGTTGAGTGTGTGCTCCATACCGCACGTCCACTTGCCATCGCTGAAATTCACGTGTAATATCTTCACGAACTCACTGAGCAAGTGGGAGGTGCCTCTTTCCCCCTCTAGCAACAGCCTAATTCCCACCAGCGCTCTAAGGAATGCCACATTCAGATTTCTTTCATTACCGAGGCCATCAATCTCATCCAATCCTAGCAACCGAATCCAATTCTCCCAAGGCGATTCGACCCTAATACCGTTGACATGGCGCTGAACAACGCCTCCAAGGCCGATGTTCGTTATTGTGTCCACGAAGAAGCCTCGGACCACGAGTTGCAGATGATTCTTTGAATTTGAGCAGGCGTTACGAAGATTTTCTTGAGAAGAAGAGTATCTCTGCGCGAGGGCAGCGAAATGGCCGGAGGCGAAGTAGACCGCGTTGTTGTGTGCCTTGAATCGATGAGTCGGGCTGTGATGAGGTGCCACGATGCCGCCCGTGCCAATACATTTGTAGCAGAAATCGAGTTTCTCGCAGTCGACGCACTCGTACCCTGTGCCTTGTATTTTGCTGTGGCATCCGTCGCAGAAGATCATCTCTCTCCATCGAGCAATACTGCCTGTCGGGCAGGGCTTTGTACGACAACCTTCTTGGCCGATCCACAGTGTGGATATGGGCTGCCCAAATGTCGTTAGGGACCTTGTATTGTATCAATGAAACCAATGTGAATGTTCGGGCATAAAGTCGATGGTCTGAAGGCCATACCACGGGATCCAGGAGGAAGGGTGGCTGACAGAGAGAGAGAAGGACCTGTCGTGTATGCGTCTACAGATGATATCTAGACTTCCAGTCTGTTGTATGATATGCAATGTAGCTTTGGCAAAGATCTCCGTAGTTGTAGCTTGGTCTGAGTAGTATGGAAATCATTCCTCCGTGTCAATGTCACTTGCCATTGACAAGAAGGCATAAATACCGTCTCGGGCATCAAAAGACTCGAGTCCTGAAAGTTGTCTAATAGCCTTTCCAAAGTGAGAGATGGTTTGTCTCCTCTCGTAAATGCACTATACGCCCGCCAGACTCGTAATATAGTGTCGATGGGATCCACCACCGGTGTTGGGTTCTTATGAGTGTAACCATGGTCTACACAAACTCTTCGGCATTCGCTATACTCTAATGGCTCTTTATGTAAGTGGTAGAATTTCAGCTGAAGAGACCCAAACCCACAGAGCCACACGAGATAGCCCAAACAAAAGGTCCGGCTACCCAAGTGAGCGTATTTCTGGTTAGATAAAACAGCCTCTTGAACCGTCCAACGCCGCGAGAACCAAGGCCTGTTGATCAGATCAACGAATGCTGCTCATTGCTCATCTGCTTGGTTTTCCCCAAAGCGCTCCCCTGCTTTTGCGACTTGGTCGGACAACCGGCTCGACCAAGCGAACTCTTCGTGCCCGTTTTCGACCAGGCAGTCTCGAAATGACTGTAGAAGATCAAGGGCGACATCGCTATTCTCTGACCACTCCCCCAACCATATGACGATGCTTTACGATTGATAAACCAGATCCATGGTCGCGACCTGATGGCCTTCTCGACGTTGTCCGTTTGGTCGATGCAGATCGCATCAATCCATAATATGCGAGCTTCCCTGTTCCGAAGCTGCTTGAGGCACGACTCGAGATTCGGTCTTATGGAGAAAGGTTTCTGTCGGATTGGAAGTCCAATTCGACCTACGCACGGCAGCCCGCGCAGGGGCCAATTACGGGCCCTACTTCTGATTATCGCAGCCTGCCCAACCTACGGTTGGAACCTCCCTTCTACACCTACTACGCAGCAGAATATATAGTCAATTGACCTTCTTCGTCAAAACCACGGTTCGAACCAATCGACCAATATCCCTGTGATAGGGATACCAACAGTTTCCATGCAGAATGTCCGGCATCTCTAAGCCAGATTGAGCATGACGCGTCTTGCTGACCCCAGGTGTAGGACAAGGGCTGGTATGATGGTGCTTCTTCGCGCAGACAGACAATCACTTCGGCGCAAAGCTTGGTCGGTTTCACATCAGAAGTTGGTAAAAGCTTCAGCAGTCTCATGCACTTTCTTGGATCCGGTAGTGCTTTGTATTCATATGTCGACATGGCCGGCGGATTGGCCGTGCGTCGAAGGCAAATAGGGAACGGTTGTCGGGATGCTCACACTTTCTCAAAGCACAACTCTAGGATGCAGCTCTTGAAGCGAGTGTCGTGCTACCGATCTAGTGGGGAGGAAGGATCTATATGGTTTTTGTCGACATATATGATGAGCCTCTCAAAATTTGGGTTACTTCCGCAAAGTATGTTCTGCGCCAAGTGACACGTAACGCGCGCTGTCAGGCACCTAAGATACAGGCGAGTACGAATGACATACTCAGATCTACAACACCAATCATCACGTTATGTGAAATACTGAGACCAAGGGATGATGTGGCTCGAGTAGAACCGGCTTTGGCTGGTCTGGTGTAATGTGGCTTCGGTGAGAGAAAGTGGTACTCAATGGCTCTTTGCATGCCCTGGGAAAGGATAGATAATATGGTCCAATAAACCCGAAAGATGCAATGTTGCATATAAATGCTGATACGTGGTCTGCTGCCAACCAAATGAGAAAAGCACTTCAAATATGCAGTCACATAGTTGGCCAGGTACTGACTGGCCGCCTCTGTTGACACGAGGCATTATCGATGAGGCTGGTCCTGATGACTCGCGAAGTTCATCACCAGATTCCGTCATTACATCTCATCTTGTTGGAACTTGTTCGACAAAAGATAGAAATTAAGTCAATGATGTGCGAGATGGCAGTTGAGAATCGATAAGCGCAACCCCGTTCCATCTCTTACTCGTTAGAGATAAGGTAGACATTAGTGGCATTAATAAGAACAGTCCCGTCTATTTGAGAGCAAAACTTTCGCTTTGTGAAGAACCGTCTATGTAGACTTACGGCTCCCTGGGCAGCACAAAGGCCTACATCAGAAAGAACTCCGGAGGTATCACTATAGGTGCTTGGTATCTGAGGGCCTCTTCAGGCTTTGGTGGATGAAAGATGAGATTTTGAGCCTGACCACTAAGAATGGAAGACTTGATACTTGATCTGCATCATTTATTCTTCATGCTCAATTTCAGACTACTGAGCACCCATTAGCCAGCATGAATTCCGAATGTGGTCGCACCTGTCCAGCGAGGCGTTCAGCTGGGGCCATTACGGCCAACCGGGCCTTCTTCAAGGACAGCCAATCAGAGCCATCGTTCAAAGATATAGCAGTGGGTGCCCAACTATCGTAGCCTGACGGCAATTCCCTTCCGTTTGACAACGGCCCGGCTATAGCCGTGTCACGGGTTTGATCAAATTGCCATAGGCTATGGCGCTTGAATCAGGAATCGAGACACAAAAACAATTACCTTACTACGAACATCTTGCAAGGCACAGCAGCTGCAGATGCTTGGGGCTTTCCAGCCGACTTGGCGTTCGGTTTGTCCAAAAGGAGTACGGCTATTCCGCACCCATACGAAGGCTATCCCGCACCTATACTAGGCCCGCTCGGGGAAATAGTAGGTAGAATTAGGTAGTAGCTACACTAAGTGGCTCTGGCTAATTCTAGCGGCTAGGTTACTTATATATTAGCCTAGGTAACGCGATTATATAATTATTATAGTGCTTTTTTATTAACTATATTAGGATATTTTTATATTAATTTAACTACCTAATTCCTACCTTTTTATATTTTCTTTAAACTTCTTTTAATAGATTTAATAAATAATTCGATCGACGACTTCTTCATAAGGGTTTAGCTATATTAACGAGACCTCGGTTATAAGGTAAATAAGCTAAAGTTAAAGAAGTAATAAAACGGCTCCCTATTCTACTTAGATTTTGTATATAAGCGTAGTAGTCAGCCGCGGTAGTTAGTAGCTAAGTAGTAGTAAACGATAATATTAAAAACGGGCTACCCATAGAAGGCTCGTATATACTAATACCCTAACCTATAAGATAGGTATAGGGTAAGTATAATATATAGTAAGTATAATTACGAATTATTAATAATAGAATTATACTTATCGAGCTAGGTCTTTTATAAACTAAGTTAGTAAGAACTTAGTAAAAAGACGGTTAGGGTTATAGTAGAGTTATTATTAATAACTAGAAGACTTACCTCTACTTATATTACTATTTAAATCTATAATTCTATAGGTATACTTATTAAATAGCGCGACGTTAAAAATACTTAGTAAAAGCTATAACGGGATAAGTACGGCCCGCTCTCCTTAATATAGATCTTTTTATAAGTACTTAACGATAATAATAATATAGTATTTTTAATAATTTACCGTAGCCCTATAATAAGTAGGATCGATAGTATATTTTAGACGTATATGTAGTACTTTAAGATGTAGAAAAGGAACCCTAAATTACTTATGATAGATAATACTTATAAGGTTAGTAATTATATAGTTAGAAGTTATTAAGACTTATTAAGAGAGTAGGTTAACTGCTTTAATATGCCGCTTTTTTAAGTTAACGGTACGACTTTTGTTTATATTATATTTAATACGGCCTTTTATTTTATATCGAGTAAAGATATAAAAACTTTTAAATAGGTACTGAGCTAGTTAAAATTAGTATATAAAAAAAGAGAAATTTTATAGCTAAAAGTAATTATTACGGACTTTGATAATACGCTAAAAAAGGTAATAAGGGTAGTATTTCTAGATATATTATAATAAATCTACTTCTAGTATATTTTTAAAAATATAGTATTAAATATTAAATAGAAGTAGGATAGTATGTTTAAAGAGGAATCCGTAGCTACTTAGAATTTTTATAAGGCTGCTTTTTAGCCTCGCGTATTAGTACTAAAAAATCTATTACCTAGTACTAAAATTATTTTTTAAAGTAGGATATTAAAGTAATTAGAGAGCTCCGGTTAGCTTAATTTTATTAGCGTAGATTTAATAAATCTTTAGGAGTTAATTAACCGGGCGGAGATTATAAAAAGTAAGGATCTTATAGCTAGCCCGCTAGGTTAACTTTTAACTTACGAATTACTTTAACTAACGTAGCCCGTTAATAACGATTATTTACTTTTAATTAATTTACTAATTCTACCGCTTCTATAGCTTTTAATTATACTAATTTTACTATTAAATTCGTATAAATAAACGCCTAATAGAATTCTTAAGGCTTGGCGCGCGTGCGTTTATACTAGGATTAAAGAAGATTTTAATTATTACTAGGCTATATTTTATAAAATTTTTAATTTTACGTAGTTACGAATAGTTTTATATTTCGAAGCTGTTTATTTACCCTTTTGTAAGTAATTTTGTACTTATTACGTTAGTTACTTATAGAATTATAGTTTTAAAGTTACGTTATATATAGAGTTTACTTATTACGAGTTAAAGTCGTATTTACGTAATTAGCTTTTTAACTTTTACGGTTTTTAATTTATTATTATTAAAATAGTTTATATAAAAGAAGTACGATTCGAAGAGGAAGTAGGTAAATAAAAATATTATATTAAAGTAGGCTATAGTAATATACTTATAATAAGGAATCTTTTGTTAATAATCTCTTTTTAAGTATTTAATTAAATTTAGTATTAATTACGTACTACTAATAAGGTCTTTTATAATTAGTCTTATACGAAGCGCCTGCCTCCCTATACCAGTACTTTCTTAAGCTAATAGGGCCTACCGTACTACTACGACCTCTTTAATTATTTAAAGTTAGGTAACCTAGCTCGGTTATTTACGAGAGACGACGTTAACTACTATTAGTAATTAGATTAGGATCTAATACGTTAGTATTAATCCTTTTACTAAAAAAACGTTAATTAACCTTTTTTACCCTATTTTAGCTTATAATTATTGCTCTTTATAAAGTAACCCGTAAAGCTAACTTAGAAATGATTAGGTTACGTATTAATTATTAATAATCTACCCCGATTATTACTAATAACAATACTCTCTATAATAGGCTTACTACACCCTTTTAGGGTTAGAATATTACCCTTAGTTTACGTAATAATTCTATTTTAAGAGAGCCCTCTGCTTTTGAGTACGACCTATTATTACGTTATTAAAGTACTACTCTTACCCCTATATTAGCTTTTATATAGTTACGGAAAAAGTAGAAGACCGCTACTGAGGCTATTAACGAGTAGTTAGCTAGTATATTATGAAATACTATTACTTTTATTATTAATACTTAATTTAACTCATAGCTTAGTAAGTTAACTACTAAAATAGTAAGACTTTAGTAGCCTTAATTACTACCGTAGTACTCTTTTTAGTAATCTTATTGCCCTTATGACGTACCCTTTTTATTAAATTAGTAGTAGTATTATTACTTCGTAGCCTTGTTAATACTTCTACCGTAGCTATAATTAGGGTAATTAGGCTAACGGTATAGTAGGTAGTAGGGGGGTAGTTAGTAGGGGGTAGCTAGTAGAATTAGCCTAGCCCGAGCCCGGGTAGGCAATAGTAGCAATTCTAGTATTATAATAGTTAATTCGGTAGATAATTATATATTAAGTAGTTATAAACTCGTAATCATTAACGTAGTGATTTCTATAGTAGTGTCGCTACTAAAATGTATATTGAGGCTGTGTTACCCTAGTTTTTATTAAATATGGCCTAGTATGGGTGCGGGATAGCCTTCGTGTGGGTGCGGAATAGCCGTACTCGTCCAAAAGACCTTCGTATTTGATAGACCATCGAATACTTGTTATATTACAACTCCACTATCGCGGCTCGTGCCACGCTTAGCGAGTCAGCCGACTACCTTCGGCATCGCAAAAGCCGGAGAGTACCCATACCTTCAAGTCTTCACACTTTACCCTCCGGTGCATTGCATAGCTGACTTGAGTCTAAACTGCGATTCTAGTCTCGACAAGTCACAGCCATATGCCTCAGAATGTCGCACACTCAAGAACATCTGAGCCACTACGTTCCCGCGGCCGGGGACTATCTTGTGCATTCAGCTTTTTGAGCCTGTCGATAATAAGACTTGTCACTTTCAGACAAATAAGGCGAAACAAGAAGATGTAGACAGCCAGAGTGGACGGTGAACCCGAGGGCGGGAGATGAACGATGGGGCCGTCGTGAAGTTAAATAAAGTAGTATTCCAGAAGGCGGAGCAATTCACGGCCCGTGCGGCTAGTTCGTCGTATCATGTTGCGATTTTGAAGGTGAACATTAAGGCTTTCCGACAACAAGCTTTTGGCTTCACGATACCATTTGATGAGGCGTCGTGTCAGATACTAAATGAGCGTAAGATGCGTTGTTGCACATTTTCAGCAGCGGCTTTATAAATGCCCACTTTGCGGCGCTCTCGTTGAATCTCTTTTTCCGCATCTACCCATCCTCCAGAACCAACTGCCAACATTTATTCCCCGAAACAAATTAAGCCCATCACATCATTTCAAGATGCGCTCTGATTTCCTCCTGGTCATGGCGGCTACTTTGGGCTCTACCGCCGCCCTCCGTCGCTCCTGCAAGCACACCAAGGCCTCGGAAGGCTGGTATTACACAACTTCATCCGATACACTCGACATTCTCGCCGCCGACTTCTGCACGTCACCTCAGGTCATCAAGGAGTGGAACAACATCCAGAACATCAAGACTGGTATGAACCTAAAGGTGCCGTGCCACTGGAACGCCGGCAAACAGCGAGACTGCGCCAAGAATTCGGCGTATGATGGCGCTTACGTGGTCGTGTCCGGCGACACCCTTAACAAGATCGCCTATGACTTCTGTACGACTGCGGATGTGCTGCAGCAGAAGAACTCGGGCCTGATCAAGAACAAGGATCTGATCTACCCCGACTGGGTCATCCAAGTTCCTTGCAGCTTCAACTGACCGCAGTAAGTGGCGGACGTGTGGAGGAATGTTGCAAAGAGAAAGGGGCCGAAGGGCTTTTCAAGATCAATAATACTTAATTCTTTGTTAATGATGCCATTAATTTTCTTGTTCAGACTTGATTGAGACTCAGCGTTCCAATGCCTCCATGCTAGGATGCTTGGGTTTGACCATGTATCTCTAGTCATGAGTGTAGCTCAGAACCCCTACTGGCTATCAGTCGCTCTGGTTCTTTGATCAACCAGGAAGGGAGCAGCGCAACTGGTCGCCATGGTCTGCCTCTCAGTGGCATACTTCACCGTAATCTGTATCACGACAGTGTCTAACTGCGGCCGCTGAGGTTAATTTCCACCACAGTAGTCCCACTCCTGTAATGCTACTCGTGCTTTAAGAACAGGCGACATCGCTAGGCGTTTGGTCTCCAAAAAAGGGCCGTGCAACCAAGTCCGATGTTGCTGCAGATTCGCAGAATGATCTTGAGATAGGCTCAAAGGATTTTCTTGCAATCGATATATTATTCGATGCATTGAATGCTCACCGCCGATGTGCTGGAGACCATAGCTGCCGCAGTCGTTGTTGTTGTAACCTGTCAATGAATCAATCCATCACTGCCAAATCAGGTTCCATACTCCTACGTCAGGTATCATTACTCTCAGTATTATCGGCACCGAACAAAAGATAATAATCGCAACGCGACCTCCCAGTTGCGTTCCAGAAGGTACAAATCCCAGAGGACCTTGTCATTGTTGCCAGTCTTCGATTGTTAGACAATGCGGCCGCGATTCAAGACAGGATACCGCCGCTGTGCTCAACACCAGAAAGGTCACGGCCTACGTTGCATTTTCTTCGTCATGTCTCCACGCACCTGAGTCCAATATTCTTGATACCTTCCTGCTCCATATGCTCAGTACTGCGTGCCATAACTCGTGACAGCTTTTGATAGTTAGCCTCGCGGGCAGTTTGCTCTAGGTCCCCCAGCCTCATCCTAGACCAACACACCCATCTTGCCTCAGTAATGACCGAGCAGCTGCTAGACAATGGCTGTGTTTTTCAGTCGCTGTGATACATAGGTCAGCCTGTTATGGGCTGAGGTCCCGAGGATCCTCATGGCCATCGATGTAGGTGCACGCAAGCCCATTACCATGTGTTGAGACCAGAGTTCCCTCGAAAGAAGCCTTGGGCAACATGCAGATCCGAGATTCAATGTAAGTCAGCCCACCCACTTTTGGGCCCTGACAATATTCAGACAAACGCCTTGCAATCACGCGTCATCGTCCGCGCATTTTTGGACTGGGTGAACAAGCCTTCTAAAGCCATTTTTTGTGCAAGCTGCGTGGAATAGTACTCTGGGATACCGTATGGAAAGGCGTAACGGTGGATTCTGATTGTTGAATGACCAGCACATAATTGGGATAGGTCAATCTGCGCAGCTGCAAATATTGCCGGGATACAGTAAGAGACCTGCAGGTGACCTTTGTCTGCGAATCACCAAAAGTAAGGCTTGACAATAGCTCACTGATAACAGCAACGTTGAAATCAATAAAGATACTGTTCGAGACAGAGCTGAATGACGTCCTGAAACGAGATGTCTCTTGGTGGGTCGACAGCCTTGTCGCTGAATAGAGCGATACTACGACTTAAGACGACCAAAGAGACAACTACAAAAGCGATGACGAAGAAAGTGGTGGTGAAGAATGTGAAGACGAAGAAAGTGAAGACGGAAAAAGCAATGACAGGGAAATACTTCCCAAGAGCGATGAACCAACGCGAAAGAAAAGCCAAGGAAGGGGTGCAAATGTTGAAATAGTGATTGTATTAACGGCTTTGAGTCGCCCAAAGGTGTGTTGCATGTTTAAAGTTGATGCTTATTTATACAGCCTGATTGACAGTGACGCAGACAAAACAGCTGCCAGAGAGCTGAGGATTACGTCGAAGGCGTCCCTCTCGGCCATCTCGGCCCAACACCTTTTCACCAGTTTCATGTGGAATATTTCGGAGTTCCTTCCAAGAGACTGTCTGGATTCAGGTCCCGATGGAGTCAAACAAGAGCTAGAGATAGAAGGCCCACAGACTTTCGACTCGATCGACTTTGCTAAGACATGGCTCCGATCCCAACTTCGCCACCGTGAACTTACCAAAGTCATTCGAAGCATGAAATCATACGGCCTAGGGAGCATAACTGACATCCTTCTTTGCATGATCCCGGCACTCAGTTCTAGGAATCTCTTGCCTGACCAGGGCATTCCCAGATTGATGCCTCGTGTTGGCCCTGGGCGTGGATGGGTAAAAACAGCGACCTGTCACAAGAAGCTCGTTGAAACGATTAAGACAAAGGGCGAGAAGCTCAACGAAGATGACAAGTTGAACGTTGCCATTGCTGTGGCTACAGTCGACTTCTTGTCCTCCGCTCATGAGCCGTATCATGAACAGATGACGCCTCCTTCGGACTTGTGTCGAGAGCTGGAAGCTATTGAAAGACATCTCGAATCCCCCAAGTTCGCCGGCATCATGGCAAAGCTCGACCTGTTTACCGCTGCCAAGACCGTCACGAAATATTTTCCAGAATTCTCGAGAAGTAAGCGAGTCCAATGAATTAGACAAAATCTTCGCAAAGAACACTCTTGGCCTCACGCGGCATCACCTGGCGATGATCGCGGCGGGTGTTGATGTAAGTGACACAGAATCCTGCAACTCCCAAAACGATTGCGTTTGGCTAAAAACACGATAGTCTGTGTATCAAACTTCACACCAACTGAGTCAGGATGATCTGTAAAGTCTTTTTTTAAAGTTTTGCAACCCTTCAAAGACGATCGAGCTTTACTAACTCGATGTGTAACGCATCAGAAGAGGTTTCAAGAGTCGGCGATATTTTTGGTTGGACTCCGTATCATTATGGATATCTCGCTGATGACCCTGAATTCAACATTTTCATGGTTCACCCAACCGTCAGTCTGGACCGACCGCTTGCCTAAGTTACTGGACAGCCTAGGCCGGAGTCCGATCCATATCGCTGCCTTGTTTGGGAAATCTAAAAGCCTCGCATCTATGTTGAGTGAGTTGAGTGGCGAAGCGCGTAAGAGCGTAATTCAAGCCGGTGGACTTGACGACCTGACTCCTCTCAATCTGGTCTCGAAAATTGGAAACTTGGGGTCCCTTGACTTCTTGAAAGAACACGGCGGAAAACAATCTCTTGAGAAGAAGGACTCTTGGGGCCGCCAACCACTTCACATCGCCTCCAGGCTAGGACATACGAAGTTGATCACCCAGCTTCTGCATATGGGATCGCGTTCAAATGAGCTCGACGAGGCTGGAAGATTATTTGTTGACTACCTTGTGGAAAATGCAACAAGACAAAGAGACGATAGCGTCTCTCAGACGCAGCAAAACACCGATTCCTCAGTCACTGGCTCTCCCAATGTTTCTGAGAGCATGTTCAATCCCTGCTTCAACGCACTTTTGAAGTTTGCGATGGATCCAAGCTGCCGGTACAGCAGTGGAAAATCATTCCTTCATATTGCAATTGAGGTTGCAAACGACGATAGCATCCGTAGTCCAGAGGGGAAAGGCTTTAACATCGAAGCCCAAGACAAGAATGGGTGCACGCCTTTACGCTATGCGATTATCGGCGGCCGTACTGAGGTGTTCAAATTCTTTCTGCATGAATGAGAGCAGATTCATTAGCAAAGGACTCTCGCGGCATCACGACACTCATGTTCGCCGCTGGAAAAAAAAGCCTCAAAGAGGTCGCCAAAACACTGCTTAAAGGGTCCAGAGCGGTCCCTTTAGTCGGCACTGACTTAAACAACAGCTGTACAATTCATTACGCTCGTGGCAGAAAGATGGCTCAGCTGCTTGTATCAGAACATTGCAATCTGCTGGCAACAGATTCGGAAGGAAGGACAGCCCTACACAGGGCGATTGAGCGCAAGGACCAAGATGTTGCGCTCTATCTCTTGAGCGCCGGCAGCCCTGGCCAGGTGCAAGAGAATGCTTTCGACTATAGCCATGAGTCCTTGCTGGTCACAGCTTGGAAACAGGGATTTTCAGAAATTGTCCCAGGTATCCTGAAGCAATGGCCCAAGACCATAAATGCCGAGGACTCTAGCTATCAACAGCCGCCTATTTCATGGGCTTGTGAGAGTGAGCATCACGATATTGTCAAACAACTACTTCAACATCAGGGCCCTGAAGTAGATGACGTGAATCAGGCCGCTCCAGGGTGGAGAGGGTATACTCCAATACACTTTGCGGCTGATGTAGAAGACTCACAAGCCTTAACTCTCTTACTGAAGAAACCATCTGCTAAAATTCATCAAGAAAGTCTATGAGGCGAGACCCGACTTGACAGAGCACTGTTTGATGGGAGAGTAGAAGCTGCTCGGTTGCTTCTCCTGCATGCACAGACATCAGACTCCCAGAGACTCCACCGCCTGAAGGAGTTCACCTTCTCCCAATCCTCTCAGTTCCACGGTTTGATTGGGAACATGTTGCAAGCTCTGCTAGAGACCACTTTAATTCTCTCATTCCTTCATGAGCTTTCTGTCCAAGAGCTTCCAGCCAGCGCTCAAAAGGCATTCGACAAGTTCGCGGGCGATCGAAGGCAGGAGACATGGGTAAAGTCGAAGACCTCTTACCACGTAGCAATCTTACTTCGCGATAAGAAGCTTGTGCAGATCTTGATAGATCACAGTGTTGATCAAAATGGCCTTGACGAAGACAGTTGGTCCTCTATGGACTACCTGAAACGTTTCTGCCTCGAGGAAACCTTCAGAAGCCTCTACAACCACTCGAAACCTGGGGAAATCGATAAGACACCCGACTATAGGAGTCCCGCCACCCTAATTTGGGACCAGTACAAGGAAAGCCTCCAAGTCACTTCCGAACCCGTCGATGGCCATGATAAATACCCAACCGCCCACGGTATGTCATCACTATGCAATGGTTCACACATTCAAATGATATGAATGAATATCTAATTCCAACAGTGATGAAGGTCGTCAGGCAATCGCCGAACCTCCTAAGAGGATGTATACGCGCCAACCACAGTATCCCTCCATCGAGAGAATATTTCAATTCGAGGTCGAAGTCCTTCGTAACTCCAATTCTCGGTAAATTGCTTCCGACTCTATCATCTTACCTCTGAGCGCCGAAAATTGATAAGTCATTGCAGGATATTGGGAATCGGGTTCTGTGACCCGAGTCTTCCAAACAACATCTACTACACAATGCTAGGTTGGTTCAAAGGATCGTGGGCGTATTACAGTGATGATGGGGAGCTATTTGTTGACAATGGCTATGGTCCTATTCCAAGCCCAGACTTCGGAGGCGCCGGGACTTTCGGATACCCTGATGTCGTGGGCATTTGTTTGTACTCAAGTACTGGACAAGGATTCTGTACACGCAACGGTAAAAGATGGGAAATGGGTAGATTTCAAGTATCAAGATCCACAGCTTGATTCACATGGTATTGATCGAACTTTAGGAGATGCCTTCTCGAAAGCCACCGACAGTCTTAGGTTTGGAAAAGTGTATCCCTGTGTGGGGTTCGACTTGGAAGAAGAGGGAAAGGGACTTGAATTCAAATTCAATTTTGGCGGGTCGAAGGATCATCCCTTCTGTTACAATGAGCCTTTTTAGTTTGTATCGTTAGCTCGGGCTTTTGAGTACCCTTTCATAGGCTTATCTTCACTTCATATCTTAATAAGCAATGTATTGAGACGAAAGGCTGCATCCGTAATCATAATTCACAAGCTTCTCGCTAGCACGAAACACCCAAGAGAGGACATTGTAACGTTTTCCTGTTGCTGCTCAGTGCTCAAATTGTACCTTCTTTCCGAAAAAAGTCCACGCACCCTGTAGACGATCGCCTAATAAAAAGAGAATTAAGGCCATAGACATTGCTGAGGACGCATGCTATAGCTTGCAGTACCTCAACATGATACCAGGAGTATGTTATCGTCTTCGCAATTCCGAGATTCCATACTCAGTCTTCTTTCTTTCTGAATCACTCAAATACAATCCTCAATCTTTACAGTAAGATTCAAGGGATCAAGTGACGCCAAAACAGACGTGCTATTCTCTCCGACGGCTCAGAAACCCTAAACTCGACATTGATGTATTGCCATTGTTCATGATCCTCTAAGAGGGTCAGATGGGTGTTAGTCACACGAGACGTACAGTCTCATTTGAGGTCTTTAGATATTTATTCACGGTGACAAGATCATTCCACAACGTGCGTCTACACGTACCTAGTGCTCAGCTACAGTTCCTCCGCCCACTTCCACTTGAGAAACGGTAGCGTCGCCAATTTGTCAAAACTAGTGGCTATTCCGGAGAAATTCTAGACCTGTGCCTCTACCTCCAGTCTTCGGCCAGAGCGCCAATGCCCAGGGCGTCCTCTTTCAGCTTAATAACTTACAGAACTTCTGCCTCAAATACCGTGGCAAAGATTAGAAACTTTAAGTCGTCATTGTTTAATTCGTTACGGAATAGTGCGCTCCGTAGACTATTCGCTGCACGAAACTGTGTTGGTGTATCAGGGTCAAGGCGCGGAATCGGGGTTGGATGCTTCGGCAAAAGTGGAAACAAGTACCGACGGATCACGGAGGCAGGATGCGGCCTGGAAATCTTGACATAATTACAGGCTCAGGTCTAATCTTTCATTTTTGACAACAAGGCAACCTCGGACATGACTGAGGAAGCGAGCAAGACGCCGCAATTAGACTTGCATGCAAGAGCATCTTGAGCGGCCCAAACCCCTGTTCACCGTCGCGTGCTCCACACAAATCAGGGTCCCAAACCCTCACGAATCCAACCACAATCCACCCACCCGTACCACATCCCTACTGAACGCACATTCTCGTCACCCAGGACATCACAGCTCATCGGCTTTCATTAGCGTCGATGGTTTAGTGGTAAAATTCTCCGTTGCCATCAAGCAGCGTCGGGGAGCCGGGGGTTCGATTCCCCCTCGACGCAATCTTTTGCTGTTTTGGGGGTTACCTTTGGAACAGAACCTCTTTTTTTGACCCTTTCGAGTAGTAGTGGCTCTCAGGCATGCTTCTGGGGTTGAGCAGCACAAAAGGGAACATGTGTGGGTTTGCGGAGGCTGAAAAAAACAGGGGAAGGAAAGGGAGGAGGAGGTATGAGCTGTCCTGTGCTTCTCCCCGTGAGCGCCTTTGGTCTTCTCTTCTGCACAACAATGAGTATGACTTCTGAGAACTAGAGATATCGTTTGTTCCTTGAGTGATCTTTGTTCCACGTCAGCTGATCCTGATACGTCGTTCGAGCCTTAAAAGACTTTGGCTCACTCAGTCTCCTTCCATGTCCTACATACCTACTTGTGACCTCTGCCCAATATCTCAAACACAGTAGCTCATCTAGGACTGGATAACGATATCTAGGAGAGGAGAAACATCTAGGGGGCCCATAAGCTCGTTCTTGCTCTGGGAATAGCATTTCCGGTGAAAGTTAGGCCCCAGATTCTTAACCGCAGCCAAAAGCTCCAGACGGAAATCTTCTTTCCTCCTCTCCGATAGGTGGCTATATCTCCGGGGGATTATCGTGGTATCAAACTGGTTGCCCACCGGTTGTGGCCCGTCCCGAGCCTGCTTGTATCAATACGACATGTCATGAAGTGGAAGGTTTCCTTTGCCGTAAAGAAACTGGACTCCATTCAGTTAGCAAGGCTTCGCAGCGCGTACGTACGCCTATCAGCTCTCGACGGGCATCAGCATCCAAAGCTTAGAAGAGAATCGACCAAGAGGCGGAGGCGACCAGGCAGGCAGAAAAACGCCGCCGCAAGATATGGTGCAGCTCGTAGCATTGTGGCGATATGAGTGGTACTCGTAGGGTCTTCATTGACATATGCGAGTAAGTGCGGTGATGTCCTGTGACTCCTCATCCTGGCCAACGCAGCAAGTCGCTGAGTCTCGCTATCAGGCAAACGCAATATGGGTATTTCGCAAACCATGTGATAGATGTTGAGATATACAAGTCCTAGGTATCGAGGCATTGCCGTCTCGTTCACGATGTCAACCTATGCGAGGTAGTCGAAGCGACACAGCCTTTTAGACTCGAGCATCACCATGACTCATCTCACAAAACCTATGAGATCTTGGATTCGAAAGACATCATCTTTCAATATGAGACATCGTGGCGTTATTCATACTTAATCACATGCTACACTTTGAAACACGCTGAAGACTCCAGATGTACTTGTCCACAGCCTGCAAGAACGCTGGAGGCCTCCCTCACGGTACATCCTGAGAAACGAGGAGTCATCTGCCTCAGGCTCGTGATCCGTATCACGACTCATCCAGCAACATTGGTTTGAGCCTCAAGGCATCCGCGTTGCGTTCCATCAGCTACCCGGTAGACTGGGAATGTCTAGCTCGTAAGCCTGACCTATCAAATATCCAACTTGCAGATTCACGGCCGCCCAGTGCGTGAACACTGTCCTGAGTCTTCGATATGGAGAGATCTTCATCCTCCAATAGGAGTTCCATAATAGGACAGACGACGGATGTGACATCTTGATGATGTAGAGGGGTGTGTAATCTTCCATCATGAGTGCCGGACATGCTACAAGACCCATCTACCAAGTATCGCGGCATGTCATCGACGTCTTTTTCACGAGGCGTGAATCATATAAATCAAGGCGGACTGACATTCGTCACGATAATTTGAAGAACACTGACATCTTCAGACTTGCGGCATGTGAAATCTAAAGATACGAGTCACCCTTTGAAGTATGAGCCCCTTTCCTACTATAACCATAGCATCATAGCAATGTACTTCTTGTTCTAGATTACTAGCCCGGGACTGGTCGCCCATACAAGCACAAGCAATCGTACTCTCAATCACAATTCAGGGATTGTCACAACTGCTGCCTACACCCAGACCATTCTTCATCCCTGAAGAAGAAAGCTTCACCAAAACGATTCGCTCTCATCAACTCCCCAACCCTCCCCGGTTCACCATCCACCATCCCAAGGCAGCGGACTCATCGTCGTCATCGCACCCGGTGCCTGGCCCCCAAAGCAACATCCTCACCAGCGCATCCAATCCCCGGACAGCAAAAGAGTGGCGATATTCCCCGTGGCCTCAATCTCCTGTCATTTGTCCCAAGAGCTTGCTCACACCCAGCCACCCGTACCTCCCGGAACACAACATCAACCAATTATCGAGCAGCAGTTAGACAGGCAGGGGTCATTCTGTGTATATTGATGAGTATGACGAACGAATGGCTATGGGAAGAAACCCCATATCTATATAATGAGTGTATGACCCCCTTGTATAAGGTTACCC